>NC_056741.1:185111554-185246554 GCF_019279795.1 Protopterus annectens | reverse complement strand
TACTCCGAGGAGCTCTCTGCTTAACATATAAAGCTATGTTAAACCCAGAGTTGTTGGACATGCTACACCTTAAGAAATCCCAATCCCTCCAAGCTACATGCTCTAGGGATCTAAACCATGACACCACAATAAAAAGGACATGCTGGAGGGATAGATTCCTGTCCCAGAGAGTTCCTATACTCTGGAACAAGCTACCCATCTATGTCAATCAAAGTTCCTCATTAGCACTCTTCAACAAAAAGCTTGATGAGTGGATGGGAAATAAGAAATACACCCCAGGGATCACTTCTGTGGCTCTGCTTAACAGGGGAACAGGAAATTAACTTTCTTGTGTGGTGTAAGACAGGGAACCTTGTTGGCTAGTCTTACTTAGGCCCTTGTGCTGATAGCCTAGTACATATCTATGAACCTATGAACCTATAACCAGGTGGTAGGTAATAACCATCTAATATTTACTAAGGAGACAGTGTTTGTGTGTGTGTGTGTGTGTGTGTGTGTGTGTGTGTGTGTGTGTGTGTGTGTGTGTGTGTGTGTGTGTGTGTGTGTGTGTGTGTGTCTGCGCATGTGTGTACTTAACAAAATATATTGGTACAATATTAAACACAGGGCCGAAGACAGAATGTTTAGTAAGTAATACCTATTGAAGTAAGGTTAAAACCAGAATGTTAAGGTTAAAAACAGAAAGTTATTGTTACAAAGGTATGGAACAGACTTGCAGTTTGCAGTTTTAGAAGATTAATAAAATAAGACAGCATGTGACATTTCACTATAGATTTCTAATTCAAATGTAGACTAAAGAAGGTATCAGGCTCTCCTGCTTTTTTGCAATTATTATTTCCACAAAGTTTTACAAATGTTTGGTTAGATTGTTTGGTTAAAAATGATATGATCAATTGACATTTCTGAGCAGTCCGCATCAATTAAAACTATCTACTCAAATTAGAGAGCATGCTCATGAAACATAAACAGAAAAAGTAAAAAAAAAAAATGCTAAAAAATGGAAAATGACAGAAAATCTAAAATTTCTTAACACACATAATTGTGCTTTTGTAGTAACATGCATGATTATGCTTTAAAACTAATCAAACTTGTAGGATCCATTGATATCAACATCTAGCATGAAATACTTCTAGGACATATTACCAAGTTTTCAAATAGACTGTCAGAACAAAAATTTCTGAAGAGATTTAGAATCGGTTTTGGTGCTTTAGTGGGTTTATTTTATATACTGGTAACTGAAAGCAAAATGGTATATAGTGTAGAACTAAAAAAAGCAAATAAATCTATTTGCCAAGACAAAATTAAGTTATTACGTACAAGAAATCATCCATTCATATAACTGTGAACTTAAACTGAGTCTATGATAAGAAATTGTATGATTTGTAACAATGAGATGAATTTAGGGATTTGTGGTAGGTGTACATTTAGTTTATATGTAAATAGTGCAACATAAAAAGTATATATGATTAACATAAATAGTACAACATAAAATGTATATATGATTAACATAAACCTGGGGATTTAATAAATTCCATGTAGGAATAGTGGAAGGCCTACATGGAAGGTACCGTGTCTGTGTATGCGGTACCCCCTCAGTAGTTCGCTGTGCATATTAATAAAGGTGCGCTACTGAGAGAGAGTCGTGTACACGGTTACTGAATCAGTGTAGGGAGTGTGTTACTGTGTCTGGAGATGAGTAACACACTCCCTGCATTGTTAAAATTCCGGATATTAATGCAGGCATATGTAATAAAAGGTTTTTAAATATTTTTTTTTGTCTGTTTGCATGGTGTGGCGAGACATGCAGCAATGGACATGTGCCAGACATCTAAAAATGAAACTGGATGCATTTAATTATAATTGCAAAGGTCAAGTTTAAACATAGCTTAGTGTGTTTGAATGGCACGCTGAGATGCTCAGCAGTGCTTAAATGTAGTGGAGAGATATATAAGAAATTAAAACAGTACTCTATGTGGCCATATAGCTGAATGGTTAGAGTTATAGCCTTGTGTGCAGTAAGTGCAGGGTTCAAATTCAGACGCAGGTTATTTTGTAAATACACATTATAAGAATTATGTTAAATCCTGATTACGTTTTGAATGATTACACAGACAAGTTATTATATTTGTTTTGCAAATACACATTTAGGAGAAATAGTATGAAACCATGATTGCATTTTGTATGAATACACATACTGGTAATTAGAAATTTATGTAGCAAATACACAATTATGAGAAGTATGTTTAAACCCTTGATTGAATACTGCATTTATGCCCAAACATGTTATTAAGCATTTAAGTTGCAAATACATATTATGATTTATTTATAATTATTGCTTTATTATTATTTAACAATCCTGCTTTTGCTGTGCTCAGCTAAGCTTCACTAAGACCAGCTAAGCCCTGCCAAGAACTGCTTAAACAAGGAATGTTTTAGCAGTGCTTAGCTGGTTTGCAAATTGCTAAGTTTTGCTAAGAACTGCTAAGCAATGTCCGTTTAATCAGTGCTCAGCCCAGCTAAGTGGGTTTGTGCACTGCTCAGCATTGCTAAGCATTGCCAGTTTAGGCACACTGCTCAGCTGAGCTCAGTGGGTTTGTGCTGTGCTAAGCAATGTGCAGCATTTTTAAAAAAATGGCCATTGGCAGCAAAGGGCAGGAAAACAGCCTTATTTAAGTGCAATAGGTGGGAATACAGCCAGAACCTGTTGGAATTTGACCCATGCAGGAGCTATGGCTGGAGTTGGTGAGGGTGCTTGCTTCTGGGTGCAGTGGTGGGGCATACTGGAGTCTAAGGTCATGGTTGGTCTACTTCTGAAAGACCATGGCATCCAGCTGCTGCAGGGTCAGTAACGGGGATCAAAGTATAAACTGGAGACCTGGGACCAGCTGGCACATAAGCTCATCAGTGCTACTGGTATCCCCTGCACAAGTGAGCAGCTGCATAACCATCTCTTGCTCTCATGGATCCAAGATGCTAGCGATGACAATGCCCCATAAGTATGAACGTATTGTAAGTATTGTTTTACCAAATTCTAGTATGAATATGTGATAGACAGGTACGCATAATGGTGTGTTTTTTCCTCCCTACAGCTGCAGAGGAGGGAGCTCACAAGCTGGAGGCCCATACCGTGCATCTAGCCAGGCTGCACTGTGAGTGTGGTGAGTACAGATGTATCTTGAAATCTATAGCCATATAAACAAGAAAGAGTACAGTAGTAACTGCCAGTAGCTATATTCTGTTTTGAATGTAATGTCATGCAAGGTATATCAATATAGATGAAAGCATGAAACCTGATAACGTTAAGGAATTAATCTGTGTACGGCATTAATAATGTTGAGGAAATAACATTTTCTACTTCATTACTAATGTTAAAGAAATAAAGGTCAACTGTATTCATAATGTTAAGGAAATAAAAATTCCAATACATTAATTGTGAAATTGCAGCTTTCTTGCAACACCTCCATTATATGAACTGTCCATCAATAAAGACTGTTAGATGTATACCTATCAATCTATGATGTCACCCCTAATTAAGGGGTGTTTTTCAATATCTGTGTATTTGGGCTGTTGGTCATGAACTCGAGTATTACAAGTGCTGTGAAGTAAAAATAGGAATACTAACACTAAGTGACTGAAGGTTAGCTAATAAAGACTGTTTTGCTAAACTGTACATGTGGAGCTGTACTGCAAAATATAACGCATTATGATATTTGTTCTGCACTAAGATCTGAACCTATAATAGGAACGGTCAAGGTATAATAGTGTATATCTCAGGATTGTCTTTTGTTAACCATTGCATTTCAGCCATATGCATTCCTGATCTTAGTTATGCTAGTGCAGGCAAGTATGAAACTGTAAAAGCTGTAGACTGTAAATATACCATCTGCAACTGTATATGGGTCAGGTAGCGAACCCAGCACTCCGATATGGTCTGTATACATTACACATATTTCCACTGTCTACACCTGCTACAAATCTCATGTTTGTGTGTTCAAGTGTCACTGCAAACCTGTATAATATTCTGCCTCTATTAACAGGTCACAGTTTGATACTAGGTAAGCTCTAGACACATATCAGTCAGTCAGTACTCAGCAGTGGCTCAGAAGCTCAGTTTGATAAACGTGAGGTATGTTGTACATTTTGTCACACAGAGACTGGGTTTTGAATCCCAGGACAAGTTCTACTAGATATTTATAGAAACAGTTATATATGTTCTCCCCAAAGGAATTACAGGTAAATAAATTGCTCTAGTAGCTGTTCAAATGGGTTACTAATTTGTGTGTCCAGAGGTTCCAGAACGTAAACAGCATTGGTGTGCAAGGTGATAAGACTTCAGTAAATAAAATGTCAACAAGTACACTACTAATACAAGTTAATAAAACAAATAAAACTGTTTAATCTTGGTACAACTGTATGCATGGTACATCTGTGAATGTCTGTTGATAGTGTAAGCCCATGCCTGCCAAGGACAGAATGATAACCATAAACTTTCTGTACTGTGCACAATACATGTCTCTCACATGTTGTGCTGTCATGGACTGTGATCCCTGTTGCCAAGTCCCTTGGACACAGATTTAACATACACTTCATTTACGTCAATAGCACAGCCACACTATATCAGTCCACAGTATACCTTGATAGTCATATATGTTCCCCTGACATGTAATAGTCCCCTGTAATTGTGTACCAGCTGGTGTTACAGCTTGGCCCATACTGTCCCATATGGATAGCTTGAGAGGTATGTAGGTGCTACAGAAACTACAGGGCACTAGTATACATAAAGTAAGGACAGACCAGTAGAGTATAGAAGAATGCTGTTTCAAAAAAATATAGCCTATACTGGTAGTAATGGAATGTCTTTCTCCCTACCACACCCATTATCTGCATCACAATTTACTGTTGCCACACACTGGGTATGGACTACTTTTAAGATATGTTGTTCTCAAAACCTTATGTTGGGCCTTGTGTTTTATTATTGTCATATATTACAATGGTTGCATACTAACATACCTTGCTGAATTACCTATGTTGTTACTGTTTTGCCATAACTGTTACTGGCATGCTGTTACAATACTGACTGTTATCCCATTTATTATGTTCCATATGCTATGCAATGTTATTTTACAGGGTTATTTGCAAGAACCTGGCATGTTGTTATTACAAATGTTTAAATGTTCTGTTCATTACTAACCAATACACTTTGAAAAAAACCTCAACACCATAGCTGGACAGGGTAGGCCAGTTCCTGCAGATCCACCTACCCTACCTCAGCTAGCCATGGTACTGGCTCCCAGCACATCTGGGACCCAACTTGGTGCTGCCCCCTCCATTGGTCCTGCACCATCTACTGGTGGAACTGTGAATGGGTCTATGTACCCACTAGAGGTAAAGATTAGTGGCCAACTCAACTTCAATTGTAACAGTGAAAGAGTGGTCTACTTGGCCAGTTGATCCCCCTGTGGTGCATTGTATGTTGGGAAAATGGAGAAAAAGATTAAAAGACGAATTTATGAACACATGTATGAGATTAAAACCAAAAATGAGAAAATGCTCTGTTTAAACACAATGTGGTCTGCCAACAAGCTAAGTTTAAGTTTTTTATTCTTGAACAGGCCCAGGTGGACCAAAGGGGTGGGCCATGGGAAACTTTATTGGAATATAGGGAACTGTATTGGCAGGTTTTATTAGATGCAGCAGGAAGTCCAGGATTTAAAGAAAATATTAACATTACCCCACTTTTAAAACTAAGAGCTGCCAAATTATGATATGTATTTTTTAGTGGTTGTTACTATCATTCTACAAAAAGTTTTTTTGTAACCAACTTTTCAGTAAGTAAGTGGGATTTTTATCAGAACTTTTAGTATATGTTGTGTGAAAAAAATTATTCCTGGATTTAACATTCCTTGGCCTCTATATGGTGTTATTGCACATGTGGATACACTGTTACACATTTATTCTCTTGTTTTTGAGTTAAATATTGGAACTTAAACTTTTAAGTACGTTTTCACATCTTTTTAAAGTTTTTTTATACATGGTTGAATGTAGTTAATAATGTGCAGTATTTAGGTGTAAATATTTTATTAATGACCCTTTAGTAGAGTTTTAACAATTAAGAAATGTTTATATATGTTTGTATTTATTAAATTTATTAATTGAAAGATGCTGCTGATAGGTCAAATCCCAACCTATGGGTATAAATGTTAGGGGGTATTGATGGGTGTATTTCTGATGAAGTTTAGTTGCTAGACGAATACGTGCAGCATGTGCAGTGTTCATAAAGCATGTACCTCAAGTGGATTTTATATCTCTGGTTGAATCTTTTATTTCACCTGTTTGTTTTGGATCTAACATACCTCACAACTTCTTGTTCAGAAAAAAAGCAAATCCCAAGAAGGAAAGACATCCCTGATCAGTATCAGTAAGAAACTAAGGTCCATCATAAAATCATCCAAGGCTAACTTCGAAAGAGAAATAGCCAAGGATTCGAAAGATAACCACAAAGCTTTCTTTAGCTATGTCAAGAATCAAAGTGGCAACTCACAGATATGCTCTGAGCTAGTGCAAAATAGCACAAAATATAGTGAACCTACTGATATTGCCAACATCGTGGCAGATAGATTCAGTGCAAACTTCAGCCCCCTCTCACCCCCAAAAGGGCCCACAACAATACTGGAAAAGTGTAGTGTCCCGGAAATCACAGACGCACAGGTAAAAACAGCCCTTTCAAAAGCCAAAAGCACAGTGTCAATGGGGCCAGATGGTGTCTCAGGCTGTGTCTTGCACAAACTACAGAACGAACTAACTTCCCACCTAAACACACTGTTCAACCTCAGCCTCTCCACAGGCTATGTGCCGATAGAATGGCACACAGCAATGGTTATTATGCTCCACAAAGGAGGGGCCTCAACTAACCCTGGTAACTATCGTTCCATAAGCCTGACTAGCCTGGTCTGCAAGGCTATGGAGTGCATCATCATGGAACTCATTAACAAAGATATTTGTAACCGCCAACACTTGACCCTACCCAGTTCGGCTTTGTTAAGGGCAGATCATGCATACTAAACCTGGTTGACTTCTTCGAGACAGTCACCAAGGTCATAGACGAGGGGAAGGTGGTTCACACAGCCTACCTCAACCTTGCCAAGGCTTTTGACACCATTCCCAACTCGAGAATTATAAAAAAACTCACCAGCCTGAACATAAACCCCTACGTCACGAGATGGGTTGCCAACTGGCTTACAGACAGAACTCACACGGTAAGAATAGCGGGCTCCAGGTCCGACTCTAAACCAATCACAATTGGTGTCCCACAAGGCTCGGTCCTGAGACCCCTACTATTTGGCATATACTTCTCAGAAGTACAGGCAAACACAGGAGGACTATGGCTAACCAAGTCTGCCGATGACTGCAAACTGGAAGCCATTATTGACTCTCCGGCTGACACAGACATTCTCCAAAAGGGCCTTACTGAGACGGACACCTGGTGTCAAAGTCATGGTCTCAAGCTAAATGCCAAAAAATGCATAGTCATACCATTTGGGAAAAACAAAACACTCATGAATTATGACATAGGTGGCAGCCCCCTTAATACAGAAGAGGTAGTAAGAGATCTGGGGACCTAGCTTGATAGTAATCTCTCCTTTGACAATCATATTGCCAAACAGTTAGGAAATCTTTCTATGTAGCCCATCTAATTACTAAAGGGTTCGCATCTAGAAATAAAGAGGTTATAGTGCCCCTCTACTCGTCACTCATCAGACCCATCATAGAGTGCAATGCCCCATTTGGGATGTACCTCACAAGACACTTCCAACAGCTGGAAAAACCACAAAAGTACCTCATCAAGAGGATTACTGGCCTCAAACATATGTCCTATGCAGTCCGACTTGAAAAACTCCGGCTGTACTCAGTGGCATATCGCTTACTCAGAGGTGATCTCTGCATGACTTACAAAGCCATGTCCAACTCAGAATTGATGGACATGCTCCACCTAAAGAAATCCAAGTCACTGCGAGCCACTCGCTCTAGTGAGCTAAACCTCATCACAATAATAAATAGAACATGCTGGAGGGATAGATTCCTGTCACAGAGAATCCCTATGCTTTGGAACAAAATTCCTAACTACATTAGGCAGAGTCCCTCACTAACATTCTTCAAGAGAAACCTTAGCGAGTGGATGGGTTACAGAAAATACACCCCTGGGATCACTTCATTGGCTCTTCTTGACAGCAGCTCAGTTAATTAATCAATGGTGTGGCAAAAGCTGATACACTCTGGTTTGACTTATGAATGCCCTCGAGCAGATAGCCTAGTACCTACCTATGAACCTATGAAACTATAATAAGAGATCAACACAACAGCCGTACAAAAAAGGTGAGGGGCAGAGGTAAAGTGACAGGGACATGTGTCATAGTCTGCCCCTAGAAACATACACAGCTGATAGACCAATAGTTAATGCAGCAGCATGCATATTCTGATGTGTATGACATATGACACTCACATGTGTCTTCCCCCCTACTGACCTCAACCCACATTTTTTACCACTGAACTGCCATATAATCAGAAAGTCATTTGACAATGGCCACACACAGCATGCAAAGCTGTGGACATCCTACATAAAACCTGAGAGTGGACAGTATTTGTACCTACCCTCTGTGAAGCAGTAGACTCCATACCTCAGTAATATCCATCTCAAAGACTAGGAAAGGGTCAAGGCCTACATGAAGACCTTACATATTGCACTGTTGTGCCATATCATTGGCTAATGAGAATGCAAGCCAGCTGACCAGCAGCCCTTCATGACTCCCACACATGATGTCAACTGTTTGGAACAGCCTGTGACTCTGATACCACCACACCACACCCCAAGCATGCGCTGATACCTGTAACACATCCCTGCCATCCAAACCATCAATGCAGGGACATGCAAATATGTGTCTGATGCACAGGGTGACTATAGTACATTACTTCACATATTGTACTGTGGTTCTGTTATGCCTTGACAGATGCTGCATGCTGGTGTGTGTAATGGGTACACATCAAAGTGTCTGTACCTTTGTTGCAGGATGTTAGACTGGCAGTGGTGTTGCAGACTGACAGACGTCTCTCAGAACTATGTATGTGTCTGTTGCAGGCGTCTAGGAGTGTACACTGTGGAGACTTGGTGGCAGTAGAGCAGATCTGGATGGCATGGTAGCAAAACAGACATATGACATCAGCAAGGAATGGCTGTATACGTGCATGGTTACCTAGTGGCATATGTGTAGAACAGTGTGTCAAGGGCAACAGGGGCTGAAAGCATACTCATGCATGCATAGCTCATGGCAAGGAATGCTAGCTTTGAGATGTGTCACCTGGGTGTTCTGTACCTACAAATGTAGGTGGTGCCAGATAACAGTTATGCCTAGGTAGATGTGGGCTATGTAGGGCCAGTAGCTACTCACAGGGTCTTAAAATGTATAACCATTGCACACACATAGGCAAGAGAAACACACTGCGACAAGGGGATATATTCACACACACACACACACACACACACACACACACACACACACACACACACACACACACACACACACACACACACACACACACTCACACACACACACACACACACACACACGTGTTTGTCCAGATTAGAGCCCCTACCTACCTAGTTATATATATTATAGTACTATGCATTAATCGCATGTACCACAAAGATTATGTGTTGTGAGAGTGTCTGCCCCCACTTTTAAGGTGGATGACATCAGCAAGGTCTGCAATGGAGGCCAATAAGGGGGGGGGGGTTGACATGTCTGGAAAATGTATAACCATTGCACACAGATAGGCAAGACAAGCACACTGCTACCAGAAGATATATTTAAACACACCCCCACAGACAGGTAGCCCATACTGAGAGTAGAACCCCTACTGATTTAGATGTAGCAATACAACACTACGTACTTACTGCATGTGCCACACAGCTTACCCATTCTGAAAGTATAAGCCAGTGTTATTAAGATGAATTACATCAGCAGGCCTTATAAATGAGGCCAAATGGAAGGTTGACAGGTAGGCACAGGGCTTTAAATTATTAAACCATTGCACCCAGATGGGCAAGAGATGCACACGGCTTCATGGGATATATTTGCCTGCTGTGAGATTATGTACTTATCGCATGTGCCATGGAATTTACCAGTTATTATAATGTCAGCTAGTGCTGTTAAGATGGATGACATCATCAGGTGTTGACAGGGAAGACAATGTTCAGGAATACGCTACTCACAGGTCCATAAAATAATTCACCATGGCACAGACAAAGGCCAGATGGCCATGCCTGTACTGCTGTTAGAGAAATATCTACGCATACACCTACACCCACACACAGACACAAAGTGGCTGAAATACCTAGCTATTATTACACACTATAGCTCGCAGTACATATTGCATGCACCACTGGTTAGATCTGTTGTACACATGGCTGCAGCCACAGTACATATAGACTATGCAAAGTGGCCATGTATAACACAGCATGTGTGGCCTACAGAGTGAACCTGCTTTATGCTGTTTGTGTAACTAGTGTGCTAGCATTGGGTTACCTGTTAAAACCCCTGTTATGTATGTACAGGTACCAGTTCTGACATGTCTGGCTGGTTGCAGTTTGCTAGGTGGACAATTGGGTATTGACAATATGGCCTGTTCAAGTCCTGAGTTGAAGCAACTGCACATTACACTAAATGCTCACCATTGTCTGTCTACAGGGTGACATTCCACAGGCAGAAGTTTCTGTGGTTGGGTGGATTCTCTCATTATGCAGTCTAGGTCTGTTACCGACAAAAAAGTAGAAAGACCAGCATAAAATGGCACCAAAAAATACTTTAATAAAACTATTCTTAAAAAACAAACTTATTTTGGCTGTATGGATACAAAGCCTTCATTGGTGTGAAAAAGCAGCAAATTAAGAAATACTTTAAATACAAAAAACATAAGGCATGTGATCAATTAAAGATGCTCATTAAATCCTTTATGAGCATTTTGGAATAAGGACACATTCTGATTCATAGGGGGTATAGAGGAAGACTTATGATATTTAAAGTCATCAGTGATCTTTGAGGTTGCCTGTTCCTGAAAAAATAATTTTAAATTAAGATTTCTGCAAAATGAAAGTATATCATTAACAAAATTTTCTTCAGAAACAAACAAAAAAAAAATGGTATGAATGATAGTCCTTCATTCAGGATTTCAACATCTGAGGCATTGAGGCTATAAGTAGAAATATTGGTTATATTTACATTTGTTCTTTGAGTACAAACATTTGGAGTAAAGTCTCCATATTGTTTACTTCCACAGTGTTTCCTGCCCCCACTCCTCCTCCTAGGTGTAAATCCTGTAGGGCAATAGAATTCTTTCTTTTCATAGCAGAGGTGTCATTAGAAAGGATCTTCACTTTCAGTTTAGGAATCATAATCCCTTGGCAAATAATATATTCAAAACATCTATGGACAATATCATCAAGTTAGCCAATAACCATGAGTTAGTCATAATAGGGGCCGATAAGGGCGGGGCTGTAGTTGTACAAAATTGGCATCAGTACGACAAGGAAGCTAATAGACAGTTGTCTGATGTACGTTATTACACTCATCTTAGTATTGACCCTACCCCCTTCTTTAAACAAAAAATTGATGATTTCCTTTATTTAGCAGTAGAAGAGGGCATTATTAGTAATAACACCAAAATACAGCTAGCAATAACTAACCCATGTCCCCAATACATATATTTTCTGCCAAAAATACATAAAGATCCAAAGAATCCCCCTGGGAGACCTATTGTCTCCCGCAGAAATTCACTCACCGAACCTCTGTCCCTTTTCCTTACCAAATATCTGCAACCACTCCTCAAATGTGTTAGAGCACGTATCAGAGACACCACAGAATTTCTTCAGATAATTTCTGAGGTACAATTAGAACAAGATTGGTTGATGTGTACATTAGATGTCACATCTGTCTATACCAACATTCCACACTGGGCAGGGTTAGAAGCCTTAGAATATTGGTTAAATAAAACAGAAATGTACAAACCTGGTTTCAATACACTGTTACTGTGTTTGACCGAACATGTGCTCACAAAGAACATCTTTTTCTATCGGGACAAATGCTTCTTACAGATGAAAGGTACAGCTATGGGAGCATCTTTTGCATCAATATATACCAATTTATTTATGGCTTATATTGAAGAACAGATTATTTACGATAACTCCGTAACTTATATATAGAAGAAATGGATATTTGGAGAAGATACTTGGATGATTGCTGGTTGGTGTGGAGATCGGATACGGAATACCTTTTGGAATTCATCACATATCTGAATGAGAACAAACGGGGACCTGAATTCACGGTCAACTATGATAAAAACAAAATTATATTTATGGATGGTTTGGTCTCTAGAGCACCTGACCACACATTGACCATGGAAGTCTATAGGAAATTTCCTGAAAACAAATCTCTTATCCATGCCACCAGCTTTCATCCAACCCATATCTGTAAGAATATCCCTAAATCTCAATTCATGAGAATGAAACACATTTGTTCTGATAGCAATACCTATACACATTTTAGGGATGATTTAGTGCTTAGATTTTGGGACAGAGATTTTTCCCAGGGAAAAAAAAAATCGCTATTCCGAGAAACATACACACAGCACAAACACACACAAAAAACAGCCATCCACACACATACACTTAAAATCTTACAGCTAAACTAAACTTTACATACAGTACTAGCTATCCACTTACCTTAACCCAACCCTAACCCTAAGGTCCATCACTATCATACACTCACCTCACCCGCGCCCTAACCCTAACTCACCTAACCCGCCCCCTAACCCTAACCAACACACAATCGCACACTTACCTGAACCCGACCCGTAACGCTCCAACATGTCAAATGCTGAAATCAGTGAAGCCACAGCAATGGCCCACCGAATTCTTTCCCTGGGAAAGAATTTGATGTCCTGCACCTTCGCTGTTTTCAGCGTTCAACATTACGGGTTCGATATTATAACATTCGATCTTATAATATAGACCCCTCTTTAAACCAGGACTTAATGAGCATCTTTAATTGATCACATGCCTTATGTTTTTTGAATTTAAAGTATTTCTTAATTTGATGCTTTTAAACACTGATGAAGGCTTTGTATCCATACAGCCGAAACTGGTTTGCTTTTGAAGAATACTTTTATTAAATTATTTTTTGGTGCCATTGTATGCTGGTCTTTCTACTTTTTTGAAGTGCCTTTACCTATATTGAGACTGTGCAGCTGACATACTCACAGAGTCTTCTGTAGTTTCAGTTCTGTTAACCAAAAAACAACTGCTGTGTGAGTAGGTACAGGCAAGCCCAGCATCCTGCGTGTACATGGGGACATTTGTACATCCTCATACACATATACACATATATATGTAATTTATATATATATATATATATATATATATATATATATATATATATATCTATAGAGAGAGAGAGAGAGAGAGATATCAGGGATGTAACTGTAGCTGTGTGTGTGTGTGTGTGTGTGTGTGTGTGTGTGTGTGTGTGTGTGTGTGTGTGTGTGTGTGTGTGTGTGTGTGTGTGTGTTATGTGACTGTGTTATATAGATTTATGTGCCAGGTCTAAATCACTCTACACCTTTATTTAGCTATACACACACACACACACACACACACACACATATATATATATATATATGGTAAAAAAAAGATATATATATATATATATATAATATATGTGCCACATACAGAAAGATTGAGTCATCATGTGTGAGGGGGAGAGGGGGAGACAGATACGTATACATAGCTGTTGGTATGCACACACATATTTCATACATCAGTTCCTCAGGCAAAGGAGGCAGCAGACATGGGCTCAAGTTAGCTAAGTGTAGGATCATGCCCAGTGTGACGATCAGCACTTACAAGATGATCCCAGGCCACACATACCTGTACTCCAGTCCATGATTTTGTGTGCTGTGCTGCAGCTATTTGGCTGCTGCAACTGATTCAATAGTTGCCTCCTTGTTATTTTGTCCAAGGCATTCCCTGGCTGTGCACTGAATGTAATATAAGCCTCATACCTATCAAGTGTGAGGATTGTAATAAAATGTAAAAAGTTCTGCAAATGTATATTATGTTGTACATAGAATTGTGTATTTCTGGTATATTATTCACAAATCATTATAGGTTGACATTAGGAAATGCTGACAGACATTTGAGTTACTGACTCCATACACATCAGGAAACCCATGCTAATGCACGGCCTTCTATTCTCTGCATTTTATGCATTTGTCTGGCCAATAGTTAATCATTCCCCTTGTATTTGGCCCTTTGTCCCACTACTGTTCATGGCTTTGAGCAGATTTCCTGCTGTAAATGGTTGTAGGTATGATGAGACTGGGGTACATGCTATACAGCAGACACATGGCAAAAGACTACATACCTCGTACTGTACATGTTTCTGCGGGATGTCCAGCATTCCACTCTATATGTCCACTCTGTTCCTCATACAGTTGTGGTTTCCAGGTAATACAGTAATACATGGAGTCCACAGAGAAGTGCTGACACAGTTGGGTGATGGCCTTTACATCCTGCTGCTAATCTGACCTGTTGCAACCTACTGTGATACTAGCCACCTACTAGGTTACTCAGAGCATGTATAATGTGTACATGTTTGGCCCTCTGTCACCCATTGTCTCTGCTTTGTCCAGCTTTTTGGCATGAACAGATTGTGGCATATTGACTGTCTGTAGGACTCCTACCATTCAATTACCTTGCATGCAAAAGTTGCAGGTGCAGCCAGTTTCAAATCATCAGTACCAATAACCATGCTAATGTACTTAACCCAGTGAGCCAAGAGAAGGTGAGGTTTGATTCCTCACACTATCGACAGCACACAAACAGAGTGTGGGCCCTGCTGTGTACCCTGCATTTTGTGTAAAATAAGACATTTGGGCAGATTTTATGTGACAGCCCTGGGATTGTGTGGTCTAGAGATATATCTTTGCAAACATAACTGTTAATATAGTTGTATGGGAACACTGATGTACTGGGGGTAGTGGACTCACTGCATCAGTCCTATGACCCCACTGTTTTGCATTTCCCTTGCATACTGCAGTGGGTTTTCCGGCCCTGTGACCTACTGCATATTATGGAGCACGCAGTATTGGACACAGTACCTGTTGTCCCATGTAGCTGTTAGTTTTCTGCAAGTAGCCCAGTAACCCACTCTATTCCCTTACATACATTCAGCAGATCCATACATATGCTACCATATAGTCTAGAACCCCATACATTTGTATTGAAGGAGAGTGACTTACCTTGTGGATGCAGCAGCTGAGAGACCTGTGTTGCAGGGCTGACTCTGTTTGATGCACACAGTACACAAACAATACATGGTAAGGTACAGGTTGTGTGGTTTTGCTGGCATCCTTTTTACTATATATGCAAGTAAGAGTGAGGTGTCAGTCCCTGGAACCCAAGTTGTCAGTGCATGTGTTATGAATTGCCTCTTTACCAAGGCCAGGGCATACTGGGCATGCCTACATCTGCCTACAGGTACAGGCTCAGAGGGTTTATCCTATGGGTCCCCTGTAACTGTGGGGACCTAGACACTGGTGGGGGGGGGCTGTGTGCCCCTTTCCTGTGATAGTCCTACTGCAGTATCATATTGTGTAGCATGGTGCATACTGTGAACATCTGTGCACATGTTGCTGGAGAGTACTGCAGGGCTCCACCTGATATATTGAGCCACCGGAACCATGACATGAGAATCCCAAACACATGCTCTATGATGTTCCTACTTTGTGTGTGTGCCTCATTATGGCATTCATCGGTAAGTGTGTGTACTCTCTGATGGGTGTCATCATCCACAGTTCCAGTGCATAGCTGGCATTTCCAATAGGTGGCCATATGGGATATACCTCCTTGCAAATATCTGTTACAGCTGTGATGCATGCCAGATATGGGAGTTGTGATAGCTGCTAGGGCTGCTGGCACATACTGTCATGATAATGCCATGGGCATTGCACACAACTTCGATGGAGTGATACCCCTTGTGGTTGACATAGACTCTACCCTCCTCACCGGGAGGTATTTTGATGTGTACATGAGTGCAGTCTATGGCACCCTGCACCTCAGGGTAGTGTGCTACATGGTGGAAGAGACGCATAATGCTGGCCGTTCTCTTCAGGGCTGCGGGGTAAGTAAATGTGATGACTGGCATATGTTTGCATGGCAGACAGAAACAGGTGGAGTACCTGGATGCGGATGCCTGTGAGACCCCCATCATGTCCCCAGTTGGTCTTTGGAAAGTATCTGTAGCTAGTATTCTAAGGGCTACATATACCTTTGTTTCCACTGGGATGGGTTCCACTTCGTTGGCTCTGGGTCTGTGTTGAGGGCAGCAGAGCTTGTTGAGTTCTTATAGTATGTCCCTGTCTACCCTGTAGCACTCTACAATCTCCAGCACATGTAGCCCCTGGAAGGTTACCCTGGGCCTGAACACTCTTCTCCTTCTCAGTTTAGGCCTATTGTCAGTATCAGCATCAGCAGTGACCTCAGCCTCTTGCACATACAAATGTAGCAGAACAGCAGCAGCCCATCGAATTCTGTCAGTTAAAATACCCAAGTCTGTACTCCAATGGTGCAAAGTATGTGGGGAAAATCAGACTGCATGGTATATGCATACTTTATAGTGGTGTGCTGCAGATGCAACCTATGTGATTGGTTAACTATGATGCATTCTACCTGCCAGATATATCACTCAGGGGGTTGAATGGCCCAGTAGCAGTAGAACAGGGCTTATCATTAATATGTACATGATTTACTTGCCAGGACTATTTCCTTGTTCTTTTTTAAAATCCCTTCACTGCTAAGCGCTGTAGCGCAGATGGCTAACCAGCTTCACTGGTGTAAACAGAGCTTAACATTCTGGACACACCCACAAGCTCATTCATGCTTAGCATAGCTTAAACCGGCTAAAACACATGCCCCATACTTAAACAAAGCTTAGCAGCAGTAGACACACCCTTGCTTAACTGAGCTGCATGGAGTGCAAACGGATGCCACTGAGCTCCAATTCACTTAAATATATAGTGACACACCCCCTTCTGATGTCAGTTACCTGTTCTACCAACACCTACATGGTTCTGAGGCTACATGGGCATTATCTGCAGACACAGTGACCCGTTTTTGCTGTTCATTAATCCCAGCTCATTTGCATACAGATCCTTGCATATACACTGACTACTTCACTATTCCAGGACCTGCCTTCTTAGCAACCACTGAAACCTATCATTGTAAATATTGCATGCAGAGCTCTATAATGCATTGTTTTTTGCAGGTGTCTTATTTTTAGCTTTTCAACATTTTATTCTTCTTTCTGCAGAATGGCATGTTTGCACATTGCCACATGCCTCATAAACGTAATATGTGCATTAAAAAAAAAAAAAAAAAAAAAAAATATATATATATATATATATATATATATATATATAGATATATTACAATGATTTACATTGCTTTTTGGACTTACTGTGCACATTTTTGGGTATTTCCATGCCTATATTGCAATATCAAACCTTCCTTTTGGGCTTTTACAGTCCCTGATTAATATTTACATTTCTGTACACGGTTATTTTCTGTGTATATTTCTGACACCAACACAGCTTCTACACAGGTATCTTTCTGCTTATTGGATCACTAATCACCCTCATTTGAATGGATTTCAACTGCTTATGAGGTGATTTGCATTCCACGGACACTTCCGTGTCTGCACACATATGCATGCTCCTCTCCTCTGTTTACCGGATCCCAAACCTGCTGTTTTCCAAGTTGGGGCCATGCCACTTTTCCTACATGGAAAATCACTCCATTTAGGCTTTATTGAATTCCTCCCTTGGCATATGTTTACGATGTGTACATGAATACCTCATGCATTTTTGCATTTATCCACATCCATTATTTAGTAATTTACCATCTTAGCGTGAGTTGACTGTAAATGTAATTTTTTAATAACAAAGATTTTTACTCACCTAAGCAAGTCACCATCCCAGAGTGTCCATCTGTAATAAAATTGTCACTCCCATGGAACAGATCACAATAGGTTAACTCAGATTCAGAGCCATTGCATTTGATTTCACCATTAAAGAATCTCTCTTCTCGTTTTTCATGCTTTGGCATTCTTACTACTGATTTAGGTTCACTGCATTCCAGCATGTGACAAGCCACCTTTGCAATATCTGTTGTGAGTTTTTCTTCATGCAAAAGAATCCAAGAATCATCAAGATTCAGTACAATGTATGATGAACATGGCTGATCTTCAATAGCTTTTATTCTTTGTTTTCCTAGAAAACAACAAAAACTTGTAAAATATTTAGTTATTTGGTTATACTTTCAAATGGTACTGAAGCATTTATGTCTTTTATGTCTATAGGAATAAAACAAGTACTATTCCAATGCAATCAGGTACTTTCCAATACCCCAATTTAGTATTTGATTTTTCAGAATAATGATAGAAAATGCACTTGCTTCCACTTTGGTGGTAAGGAGGTTTAAAGCCCTGACAATGGCCAAGCAGACCTGGGTTCGAATAGGATCTCAGATGACTGATAGATTAGAAACTAAAATGAACTCAGGAAACAGTCAACACAATAAAACAATAGTACAGTCTGTTCCCTCTGGCTAGGATTCGAAATACTGTTAGTATTAGTTAAGCGCTTTCATCTAAAACACTTAGACTTCCTCAGAACACAGTCTTTCCAAATATGGGATAGATAGATTTATTGAGATTGCAGCTCATAAACCCAATGTATGAATTTGTATTTTTAAAAAAATTTTAAATAATGCATTTTATAAGGTGTATAGAGTTATTTGATTGTATTTATTTGTGTTAGGAAGGTTTATTAAAGGTAATACTTAAAGGAACTTTTAAATGTTTATTTTAAACAAATGGCACACTGGCACTTTAAATTTTAAAATCATATTGTAATTAATTAATTATTTGATTGAAGAAGAATGTATATAAACTCAATGGGTATGGAAAGACTGTGTTCTGAGGAAGTCTAAGAATGACTGATAGATTGACAGGAAGGAATAGGTAGGCCTTTCCTGGGAGGAAGGGTACTCAATGCTCCTTAAGAGGAGGCATAGTCCAAAGAGGTGAATTGTCCGTGGACATAGTTAATGAACATGAGGGAATTTCCAAGGCCCCAGGATACCCCTAGGATCCACAATCATCCTCAGTTAATACTGTAGTAGTCTTGGGAGGTAGGACAATGGCTGGTTGACCCAATATTTATGTGGGAAACTGTGAGCTTTGCTGGCATGATGAAGTCTGCAGGGACCACAAAAAATTTCACCTGCCATAATTTAAGGTTTACACCTGTCTCATGGCTGTATAATGATTCACCATTACCTTGCATTGATTCCTTACAATTCATAACTAACCATTCAATATATGTACTATCAAAAGTACAGATGTTTGCACCCCAGTATGTTGGATAAAAATATGCATATAAAAAATGCACAAGGGTTTATGTACCTCTCTACCTCCCACATAAGGGGCATTGATCAGTATCCCTAATTAATGCTTACACTGACTCTAAGGTTGCACATGCCAAATGTAACAAGAAAATTGTTTAAATAACAACTCATCTTTTCTATTTCTCAAGTTGGCCAACCTCTGATTCACTCCAAGCACTAAAACCTAAGATGTTTGATAAATCAGAACCCAAAAGGTTCATGCAGACAGTCTAACTATTCATCAAAACAAGCCAAGTCTTATTTTCTAATTTATTTTATTTAGTAAGAATACTATCACGGGTGGCCACGGTGGTGCAGCAGTTAGCATTGCCGCCTCACAGCAAGAGGTTCTCTGGTTCGATTCTCGGCTGGGGTGCCTTCTGTGTGGAGTCTGCATGTCCTCCCTGTGGTTGCGTGGGTTTCCTCCAGGTGCTCCGGTTTCCTTCCACATCCCAAAGACATGCTATAGGTGGACTGGACACTGTAAATTGGCCCTAGGTGTGAGTGTGTGCATGTGTGTGCCTTCTGCGGAAGGTTGGGCGCTGGGCTGGCAACTCAACACCGTAAGACTCCACTGCCAGTCATGAGCAGACAGGTGATCCACTGTGCTGACCCCTAACTGGGAAAAGCCAAAAGAAGAAGAAGAATACTATCAAGGAAAAAGAATAATAACTAAAGCAATGACAACAGAAATGACAAATCAAAAGCTAAAATTCTACAATATTAACAATACCTAATTATATACAGCCTATATACAAATTGTAAAGCATGCTAAACTGATTTAATAATAGGATGATCCACTGTAGATACAGAAGATATAAATGGACATGTTCTTTAATAGACTGGTAATTATAACTTGAAACTATTGAGGAAAAGAAAAAAACTAATGTAAAGAAGTTTGAAAGATACATGTATTTATACAAAAAAAGTGAAAGGGAAACCTTAGTTGTTAATAAGTGATATAAGATATTGAATATTGAAAATGTTAGTAAAAAATGTTGGTAGTGAAGTGATAATATCTAGGATTATTGTCCAAGTGAGGAGAGATCTTTTTCTGTTATGAAGTGCGATCTTAAAGACCTTGGCATATCTATTAGCCATTTCTTTGTGAGATATCAAGCCAAGTTTGAGTAATGTATAATCTGATTAACATAGAAGTTATTGTTAAAATGTATACATCTGTATATAGTATCTTCTTAGGAGTAATATTGATAAGGGCAAAACTCCTTACAGTGATTTCCACAAATGTATCGCATATTTACAGCTCCAGAAAATAGGAATTAAATCCACATTTTCTAATTGACATGAACTACATGCTGGTGAAACAGATTGGAATATAGTAGCTATATTGGATAGAGGCCAGAAAGCATTGTTTAAAATCATGAACTGAGTATAAACAATTTTAAAAGTAATACGTTTAATGTTGAATTGGATAGATTGCATAGTTCATTTATTGTTGGGGGAGGGGATCATTTTTGTTCAATAATTTGAGAATATGATGGTATTTCTAAACCTAAGAGAGGTAGCAAATTTATAAGTTTGAAATATGGATATTATTTGTTAAGCAAAACCAGAGTTGATTTAATATGAGTTATTGTCTATAGATTCTAAAATTATGACATAACATTTTTATGTATTAAATATGATATTTAATTTAGAATAAGTAAATATCCCACAGGTAAATTTATGGTTTGTCTTAATTTACTAGCTGTGAGTGAAGAAGGTTTTACAAAATTTTAGATCAATTTGCCTTTTATTAGTACAAGAGGGATTTGGACAGGTACAACATTTGTTTGATTAATTTGAATTCAGGGTTCAAGTTTTTTGGTTTCGAGATTTTGAAGGGACTATTCAGATTTAACATATATATTTTCTTTTTTAAAAATCATGATTTTTTAGGACTTTAAGATCTTTATGTTGTAGAAAAGGAAGGGTTAAAGAGTTATAGTGATAGGCAGATAGATGATTATGCCGTATTTTGGCCTGTTCTTAATAGTCTGGTGGCACTTGTAATTAGGTAGTATAAGAATAAATCAAGTAGTCCTAGACCTCCTTGTTTTCTAGGTACAATCAGTTTATCATAGGCTACTTTAGTTAATTTTTGTGTCCAGATGAATTTGGATATTGTTGGATTGATTTCTTTGAATAGCTTGTTTAGGAATGGGGTAAGATGTAAACATGAAGTTGAATAATATTCTTGGTAATACATTCATTTGATTGTTGCAATATTTGACAGGAAAGAAAGATTCACTATCTCACATCTTGCCAAGTTATTTTAGATGTTAAGCCAAGTTTCCTAAGTTATATTTATAGTCTATTGTGAGGTCATTATTAAATACTATTCCTAAGTATTTCAAGGAGGGGTTGATTTTAATGCCGCTATAATCAAAAGCCTTCACTGATGGTTTACGGGTAATACTGTTGATCTTTTAAGATTACGTTTATAGTTAGAGAAGTCAGAGAAAGTTTCACTTTGTTTAATGAATTTGTAAAGATCTATTATTGGCTCGAGATGATTTTCACTGTTGAAGTGATCCCTGTGCAAAAAATGGGAAAAAGGGGTTGTGAATGGATGTTATTAAATATGAGAAATAAATGTTAATATTGTCAGTGAAAGCATTTAGTGACAGTTCATTATGTATTGACAAACTGAAATTCAATGAATTGCAAAGTTCCCCCAAGGGTTATTAATAACCTTTATCCTGTAGTCAAGGTACTGTTACTTCACTACCAACATTCATACTGTGTAACTCTGTACATGTCAGTTAACAAGATCAGTACCATTAAGGGGCTCTAGCAAAGACACAAGTTGTACTTGATTTATCCAGCTCAAAAATTATTAAAATGTATATAAAATAAACTGCAAATTAAATATCAAATAAATTGTTAAGACTTGAATTAAATGTATATCCATGACATAGAAGACATATATACTGCAATGTATACATATTAATTTCTGACAGCAAATCTATTCATTTAGTCCCATAAACTGTTTGTGTGAGATATATACCAAAATATTTAATATGCATAATGAATGATAATCTGACAATGATACTCAAATATCTCTGTTTTGGCATATTGGATGTAATGAACACAGGGAATATAACACTGTATTCACAGATCTGACACGGTCCTTAAAATGTAAAATTAGCATTGATATAACTGGGGTATCCTCCTTGCATGCATGATATAGATCCAAACAACTCTACTAGCAAAACAGGTCAATACATAATCACTTCATTGAATGTGTAGACAAATTTTCACTACTATTGCTACTACTAATATTACTATAGCTTAGCTAAACACTTGCAAAATGAAACACCAATTCTAGTTAAATCAGCAAGATGTCTTTACATCAAATAAAAACAACTACAGTACTCCATAACTTTAAACGTCTGTCTGATTCTTAAACATTTAGGGGTGAGGTCCAGACAAACAGTCCTAAAGACAATGTTCACATTGTGGTGCTAATAATGAAGTGAGGACATGCTAAGCTATTTGTTCTAGGGGCGTTGCTTATTTGGGACTATCAAGTTAAATTTAGATCATGTCACGTTTTCTGGGTAATGGAGCACATAATTCACTTCAGAGATGGTGGAGGTGCCTGCAAATAAGTAGCTGATTCTTTCAGTCATGGTAAGAAAGATGGCATTAGACATAAGGAGGCAATGGTGCATATCCTGCTTCAAAACGTTTATGAATCTGTGCAATTTATACTTTGCTTTCTAAAGTTGTTTGCCTGTATGTCTGTAACCCAGTGTTATAAGTGACAGTGTGTATTCTAGTTGAGAATATATTTTCACACTAACCAATTACAAGCCCCAGTCGGGTGATTTACAAAAGTGTAGGCATGTTTTAAGATATTTACTACTTTGGAAATAAATATTCCTACATGGTGGTTAAATGGCAATACAAGGTTAGGTGGAACATAAGAAACTCTATATTTATGCTTGAAGTGTTTTGTTGTAAGTGCCTGATAATTGTGTCTAACTGATTTGTGTTCATGTCTGAAGTGTATCAAAGGCATAGTGTTAGTTTGTTGGTGTTGATAAGTAGTTTGTGTGATTGGTACCAGTGACAGATCTATAGGAGATGATGCTGTAGTTATTTTTCCAGATCTTTGCAGTTATTGTTTGACTTGGATAAAGAGAAATAATCAGTGTATAACAGGATTTTTAAGTAAAGGATTGTAGTTGGTAATGCGTTTATGACTACAAAAAGTAGAAGAGGTCAAAAATTGATTCCTGGGGTGCTAGATACTAGATGATGGAGATAATATGAAAGTATATTAGATACAAATTTTATTTGGTATATATGGTAGCTTTTGAACTAGGTAAGAAAAGAACTAGCAAACTTATATGTTCATGTCTGGTAATTAGTTGCTCATGAGCTACAGAATTGAAGGCCTGATATAAATTGACAAATATAACACACCGGTTAGCTTTTCCTAAATTATGCTTTAGCAGATGTAATCAGTAGGTTGTAGAGAGCAGTAAATGCATTGCAAGCTAGCCAAAAGCCCTATTTAGCATTGTTTAGGATTTGAGTAACCCAAATTAAATTTAATACTTGTCTGTAATGTAATTTTTAAGCATTTTGCTTATTGCAGATACATTAGCTATAGGACAAAAGCATTTCTGGACTGATGAGGTGGGTGCTTTGGGTAGTGGGTTAATGATTTCAGTTTATTATCCATTAAGAAAATGTCCAGTTGCAATTGTAGGGTTATAAACAAAGGATGTGGGATTTTAAATGAATGAGTAAGCCTTTAAGAAAATGGGTATAGCCATTTAAGTATGCTTTGAAAGGTGGTTTATGGGAAGTTTATATACTGAGCTAGCAGTAATATTATTATATAATAAAGTATTGTTTAATAAGCTGTGATCAGTGAGATCGGGGTGTTCACTGCTTTTTTGAGGGTGAAATTAACGCATAGTGGGGCGGAGTACTAATGATGGAGGTAAAAAGATAATTTATTCTGTCTATAGGTTAAAGCAGAGCTGCTTTATATAAATTTAATATAAAATAAGTGTCTGCCTGCCTATCCCTGCATAAATTACATTCTGTGTAACCCTCTGATGTTAGATTGAGATGGAAGTAAAAGCACAAATATCTTGACCTATATGTTATACAGCTGAGGGTCTACAGGAGGTCTGGAGGAGGAAGCCAGAGTACCTGGATAAAATCCACAGAGATAGGGAGTATATTCATACTCCACACAGAAGGAATCACAGCCAAAAACACAACCAAAGAACCAAGCCCTGTGAACTGACAATACTTCTTACTGCATGACTATGCCAGTGATCAGTTACATCCTATCTGCATGCAGATAGGACAATTCTCAAGCAAACATTTAATTTCCACCTTTTCTCCTATGCTTTATATCACATTCTCATTTATTAGATTCTCTTATAAATGGACAAATGAGGCAAACTTATTTTGTCTTTTTCTGACAGGAGAGAACTAAAATATCTCTCCACCAGTGCCAGTAGCTGATGATGCCTCATCTCTTGAGAAAAAAAAAAAACCTTTGAAAAAACAGAATTTTATTGTACAGAATGGTGTCATAGTGACATTTCCAGTTTTAATAAACTGTGGTGAAAACTAGCAATATCAGCTTGAATCCTGTTTTGTTATTTTTAATAAAAATGGGAAGTGATCTATGACAGGGATCTTATATAAATTTTGAAAACAATCCATTTTAATAATTTGTATACCAGTATGAATACATTCTTGTACAATTAATGTTCCTTTTTTGTGTTTTGTTAGTAACAAGTTTACATCAGTCTGCAAGTGTATTATTTGTAAACTTGACACTTTTTTTCTTCTGATGACATGTAAATTACATATTGAGTTTATAATCTTTAATGTCTCTGATATTTTTTTACTTATTTTGCTTCCATTCTTTCCAATACAGATGCATACAGACACACACACACACACACACACACACACACACACACTGTACATAATTATCAAGGTCTAAAATTTTGATTAAATTTGAAATCTCAAAAGTGCAGAAATTAGTGGTTTAAACTTCGATTCAACAAATTCTATTTTCCTATCATAAAATTAAGTTAATGCCTCTACAAATATCATTGACACTGTCTGTTATTGCAGATAGGGTAAGATTAAGATTAAGAAAATCCAATCCAAGTGCACATTGAGCAGAACAAGAAAAAAATACAAAATAGAAGCTGGTAAATAAATGAAATATAGTGCAATTATACATATAATACAGCCACATATACTGCTATATACTTATGACTTTCTGTATCCCACAGCAACCAGGTATAGATGCTGTAGCCATTGGGCTTAGAATTAACAGCATTTCTATAATCTGGAGTACAATGAAAATTGTTGTTCCAGCGCACCACTCTGCACTGCTGTATTCTTTATACCACAGGCATAATTTGCCTGTGTTCAAAGAAGATCTTAGATTCTTATGTTTATTAAAAGTGTTTGTATACTCTGGAGTTCACCACTTGCTGGCTTTTTATTGAATGGAGGCAGAAAGCCCAGACAAATGGTTCTGAGGTCTCAAGCTTTACTTTTTATGTTTTTCCCCCTAGTTGTTCACATCCATGAGTTCTGTAAAAAATTACCACTGTGACTTTTTGTCTGGATGCATGTACTGTTGAAAAATGGGAATCACCTAGTGTAGCTTTAAGTCACTACCTCCCCTGCATACACAAAAGTCCCCCCAGGATTTAATAAAATCTGTGTAGGCACCATGTAGAGCCTACATGGAATGCATACATGTACACAGCCATGGTTCCCCCTTGACAGTGTACCATGCATATTAATTATGGCGAGCTGCTAAGGGACAGCACCGGGACAGGTATATTGAATCCATATTGGGAGAAGTATAGAAGCTACCCGTGGTTGTGGATGTCTGGTCAGATGTTATGTACAGGGTGAGGCTCCCTGTAATGCTCCCCACTACTGTTGAAATGTTGTGAATTGTTTTAAATGTGTAATTTTTTTTTTTATGGTTTTTATTTTTCTTTTAAAATTTTTTTTGTATGTTTGCACGCTGTGGCATGGAGCACAGCAATGCCAAGCTGTGCTCACATATAGACAGCTGATGCCTGCTACACATCTAAAAATGGAAAACTGGATATAATTAATTATCATAATTACATTTTCTTTTTCTTTTATTTTTTTTAATTGTCATTTGTGCGGTGCTGCATGGAGCTCCGCAGAGCCGAGCGATGCTTAAACATACATAACTGACACCTGCCAGACATCTAAAAATACAAACTGGATGTTGTTAATTATTTATTTCTGGATCTGTTTAAGCATGTTTGTGTGGCATGGGGCAGTGCTCAGCAATGGTACCAGGTAGCCTAGTAGTATATGTGAAGGCATACTAGCTTTCCTAATATCCAAGTAGCTAAATGGGTAGAGTTGCAGCCTAATGCTTAGTAGGTCCTGGATTTGAATCCACAGCAATCATAAAATGTCTGTAATTTAATTTAGTATATCTGTGTTTATTTTTAAAAACAACTGCTGCATTGTGCTGAGCACTGCTTACACATGCTAACTGCTACTACTGTTTGTGTGGTGCTAAGCTTTGAAAAAAACCTCAGTTGTGCAATTTCTAGTGCCACTTAGCTCTGCTTAGCTGGTTTGCTCACTGCTAAGCAATACAGCATTTTTTTGAATGCTGCTTAATGATGTGTAAGTGTATGAAAACAGCCTATAATAGGTGCAATAGACAGACATTCTGCACCATTCTTTGGAGTGTGCTTATCTGCTGATATGCCAGGCAATGCTGGAAAGGGTGCACGCACACTTCTGGGTTCAAATCCAGTGGTGTGTAGCACTGAAATTACATCATTGTGAAGCCAGCAATTAATGACTGAGTCATGCAGTCTTTATCCACACAATGCATTTCAAATGAAATGTCTGCTTTCACTGATGAAAGTCACAGGCATGTAGACAGAGACACATTTCACATAACCCTATAGCAAAACTATATGTGCATAAAGTGACATGTCATGCATTAATATGCATTACAAAGAAATTCGGCTCAGGTACTGCAAATGATTCCACTGATATCAGAGTGCACTACACAATCCATTCAAACTCATAGTGCCAATTAGAACAGATGCACAACTAACATACACATTTGAAGTACCTGCTTGTAACAAGGATTGCCCTCATACATGCTCCAAATTGCTAGCAGACTGTAACACATGACCTGATAGTCACCCAAATGGTAGACATATGCTTATATTTATCCCCCATGTTGCTCAAGGACACAACAAACCTCTGGCCTAGTATTCCATTAGTGATACCATTGCCTTACATACTTACCTTAATCAGATGCCTTAATTGGACTGGAAAGGCTACCCTCACTCTGGCTCTGTCTCTACAACAAGGCTGACACAGCTCTTACAGTTACTCCTACAGCTTGTTGTCCTCCAAAGTGCTCACACTCACTGCCTACACCTGTTACCTGCAGCAGCAGCTGCAGCCTGTAGCATACACATCTCTATGTAAAAGTTGCTGCTACAGATCTACCTTCTTTGGTGAAGTAGTCTCCTCACCTCAGTAATGTCCAGCACAACATATCAGAAAGGGCCTCTAATTTACATGATGGCCTTACATATTGTACAGTGGTTGCATATGATTGGCTGATGATGCAAATCAGCTGTGTTGGCTGCAATTAACATTTTAGGGCCACAGATTGGTTAAGAGACAATCACATCACCTGCTGATGAAAAACATGTTAAAAAGGAAAGCAGCTGGCTATGGGGAACCATTCCGTATGAGACTTTCCTCACACTGAACACACACATACAAAATATTAACTATCAGCACATATCAGCAGAGGAGTACTGCACTCCATCAGGTATGTAACCATTTTGTTTACATCAGGATGCAGATGTGTGAATATTCTTACTGGGAATAAGGATTACTGCAGTAAGCCTTTCTTAGAACTGTGATACTGACATGTCAATGATCACCAGATTTGTTACACATACAGAGGATGTGCAATACATCAAGGGTGGAATGGATATTGTCAATGTGGCACACTGGACTCATGGAAAACTCCCTTTATAGTGGTTGTAATAGCACACTGCTATTTGTTTGGCACAGTTGTTTTTGACATATTATCAAGGGGGTTGCCCCTTGGGACCATACTACAACAGACATGTATGATCATACAGCAGTATCTGTTATGACATACATGGAAATACCTGACTATTTCTAGTATCCTAGTTGTATCCACATGCTTACTATGTTTGCACACTATGGAATATGATATGTGTGATCAAGCAGTGGATATTGCCAGCCATTCTGTCCTTGCTGTATCTCTACATACTGTACTTCTATGTATGTGATCCTGACATGTGTTCCCATATTGTTGTCTTTCAGGGAACATGTATGCAAGACCCTGTGTAACTTTCACAGATGCAGGGAATGAATTAATACTGGAAGGGCTCCGGCAACACCATGAACTCCTACTGTACAGGGGGAGGCACAACAGGGAACAGCAGGAGGCATTATGGGCTGACCTTGTCCATAATATCCATGCCACTGGTCATCAGAGCAGGATATATTAGCAGGTTCAACACTGTGCAACAGACATGATGAATGCCACATGCAGAAGAGCAGCAGATGCAGCCAGGACTAATGGTGCCAACAGTAGAGGGCCTGCAGTGGACATCCACTCTTAGCCACTGAGGAATTCCTGACAAATCTAGGCACACATGACAACTCCCAGGCATCCATCACACCCTACATCATCGATGTGGGTACCACAGTTTCCTTGGCAGAGGAATGTGCAGATAAACTTAGTTTGATCAGTATTGCAGTACTGTAACATTCAGTGTGTCAGGGCATACATAGTCTTATATGGGTGTCAGATCTGTCTGGTTTGGGGGGGAGGGTTTAACTACAGTTTGACCATCATGCTCAGATTTTGATTAATATCACAACTAACACAGTAACTACTGTAAATGTGAGATCTATGGATGTATTACCTTGTGGTGGTGGAACATGCGGTGGTACAGACATTACCACTCTGAACACTTTCCACAGGTCTGTCAGGTACTGGCCAAGCCCATAGTCCTGCTCCTGGTAAGCATGACACTGTTTTGTTATACATGTAGGTTTAAAGCAGTGTACTCCCTAGACTATCATCCTAGGCCTGCTGCCTGCATTGCTGTACCATCGGCATGATTGCCAACTGCACACACATATTCTGACTGTACACATGTTAGAGTCCTACCTATGCCTTGTAGGTGTGATCACACTGATAGATGTGACAGTATTGTCAGGACACTACAGGTGCCCTGTGTGTCAACTGTGCAGAGTCTACACAATTTTAACAGTGTACCTCACCATTGCTGATGATATTGCAGTGTAATTAGATGTCATTTACAAGTAACTACAACTGTTAGTGGGAAGAGTACTGTCCTCATGTCCTACTATATGATGTTTGGTGTTCAACAGGTCTGTCAAGGTGTATAGAGTCTTACATATATCACAACATAGTACTGCAGAGCATAATAGTGCAGGTATTAATGTACTGCGTTTTCCTTTCTTATCACAGGTGGCTGTGGGGTGGTTGGTGTCTGTCCCCTACACAACATCATGTCAGTGTCCCCTCAGACTCTTATGATGATGGTGGCCACAGTGAGGCACAGGTGGGGGTTTCAGTGGCTGAATCTGTCCCAGAGGTTGACATCCCTCTTCTACCCTCATTGTCATCACAGACAGTCAGAATGCCCACACATACCCAGTCTCCAGAGGTCACAGCTATTGGACAGTCAGAAGATAGGGAAATTGAACAAGAAAATATGGCATCTATGGCTCCAATAAGTGTAGACACTGGCCATAAGCAGAGAGTTGGTGAGGTTCCACACAGGCAGATTGATTGGGGTACTTGTAGAAGGCCTACTGTCCATCCACCACCTGTTGCAGGTGCCACATCATGGGTAACGTGGCACATGTTTTGGGCCATCATAGAGGCACAGGCACATTCTGAATGGAACTCCAGATGTATGCTAAGGTTATGGATGAAGCACAGTCTGACATCCGCCACTGCCTGCACTGCATTGGGGACACCCTGGATCGGTTCACTGATGCAGTGGACAGAAGGTGGGCTGAGACACTGTTTGTTTTGGAATGCACTTTGTCTGTGCTGGAACATGTGGTTGCAGTTGAGTGTGAGACTTTTGGATGTAGGTCAGCAACCCCAGACAGTAGTCACCATCAGGTACTAGCACCACTTCTGGTCTTGGGCATGGAGATACTAGTGAAACTCCTGGCAGAGCCAGTTCCTATATTCAGGGACAGATATGGTGAACTGTCACCTCTACCATGTCTGGTCCACAGCTGTCCAACATACACACATGTAGGGCTAGCACAAAGTTTAATTGTGTGCACACACACATTTACACACCACTGTCAAATGGAGGTCACTTACAGACACACACAGCACCTTTTCTTGGTACATCTTACCTGCTTCCCTTCATGACTCACACACATGCTGTCAACCATTTGGGCCTGTCCAGACCTCAAGCACACCCACACAACACCCTGTGCAGTTGATGATACCTGTGCCACATCCCTGTCATCCTCGCCATTGATGCAGGGAAATGAAACTATGTGTCTGATGCACAGGGTGACTATATTAGTTAACATGTACTTGTGTAATGCAGTGTTGTTTTGCCATGTAGTGGGTACTGACAAATACTGTATGATGGCATTTGTCATGAATATACCACATACTTTTGTATACCTTATGATGTTGTAATGACTGTATACTTACAAAATGAAAGTTGTGTCATGGACCTGTTTCTGTTTCTATTTCTGTTTCAAGAGTCTGTTGGGATAACGTACGGATACACAATGGAAATAAAGCAGCACAGGATGGCTTGTCAGCACAGCAGACATATGTCTTCAGCAAGGCAGAGCACTATGGGTGCATGGCTTCATAGGTTCATATGTGTATAATAGGCTAACAAGGACAATGACATCATTCGGCATAGTCATGCAGCCCTAATCTGTGAAAGGGTCTGATATCCTTCATATGTGTCACCTAGGTTTTGGGAACTAACACATCTTTACAAGCTGTGGTGATGGGGATGTCCCATCTACAAATATCCTGTGTTCAGTGCAGACAGTTGTCTGACACCAGTTATGATTTATGTGTTTTGCATCCCATTGTGTAACCTGCACATGATGTGTGTCACAGCAGATGTGTGCTTCACATGCATGGAGGGGCCTGTTTCATTGTAGGGTGTAGTGTCTGTGTTACATACCTGTCTCTCCAGCATGTACTATATATACCACAGTGATGCTGTAGGAGTGTAAAACAGATGAGACATGTGTTATTCCTGTCATGGATACATGGGAGGTACACATTGGGATCTGTCACTTCCCTGTATGGATCCATACATATCCCCTCCAAAGCATTTCAGAGACAGACTACACATGTACAGTCTTGACACGGACTCCATAGGACATGTTATGTTCACTGTATTGGTGTACTATGGAACCTGTGTGGCTACTATAGTTGTACGATATGCTTGTGTAGTGACATAACAAGGGTGCCATGCACACAATGATAGGTGTGGTGACTGCCACATTCAGTATAGCAGTGACAGTCTGGGATTTCCATCCCATACCTGTCTGTGTAGGTTGTACAACAGTGAATGCATCCCCCATCTTACCAAGCAGTGAAAGTCAAAGCCTACATTAATCTCTGTGTCCATCACCCCCTAGTGCAATGGCTTAATTGTGTGTAGAGCATAGACAAATATGTAAGGGAAGTGTAATATCTACACACTATGTTGCTTAGTCATACTGTGGCTCATTTGCCCAAAGGTTAGTTCAGGCCCTTACCTGAAATGCCCTGGAGCAGTGCCTTGTCATCCCCCATGGGGAACCAATGTATTGCATCATGTGTTTACCAGTATGGGAGACCACTTCAGGTATGATCCCTGCTTTCTGTATTTTATTGACTGCTGACCGTCATTATATGAGCCATATTTCTTGGGTATGACCCCTGTTTTCCTTGTTTTGTTGACTGCTGACAGTCATTATATGAGCCATGTTCTTTGGGTATGATCCTTGCTTTACTTGTTTTGGTGACTGCTGACAGTCATTATATGAGCCGTGTTACTTGGATATGATCCTTGTATTCCTTGTTTTGTTGACTGCTGACGGTCATTATATGAGCCATGTTCCTTGGGTATGATCCTTGCTTTCCTTGTTCTGTTGACTGTTGACAGTCATTATATGACCCATGTTCCTTGGGTATAATCCTTGCTTTCCATGTTTTGCTTACTATGGACAATCATTATATGAACCATGTTCCTTGGGTATGACCCCTGCTTTCCTTGTTTTTCTGACTGTTGTCAGTCATTATATGAACCATATTCCTTGGGTATGACCCCTGCTTTCCTTGTTTTGTTGATTGCTCACAGTCATTATATGAGCCATGTTTCTTGGGTATCATCCCTGCATTCCTTGTTTTGTTGACTGCTGACAGTCATTATATGAGCCATGTTTTTTGGGTATGAAACTTGCTTTCCTTGTTTTACTGACTGTTGACAGTCATTGTATGAGCCGTGTTACTTGGGTATGATCCCTGCATTCCTTGTTTTGCTGTCTGTTGACAGTCATTATATGAGCCATGTCTTTTGGGTATGAAACTTGCTTTCCTTGTTTTGTTGACTGCTGTCAGTGTGTTTTAAATGGCAGTAAATAAACTGAACATCATGACTTCTACAAGTATAACGTTAAATATTAACTATGAATGTGCATTTTTAGATTAACTTGATTTTTGCAAGCACATGGGTGTCAGGATACATCAGCTTATTTTGTACCTAGCACATAAGAAAACATTAACTACAAGCTGTTTATAAAATGCTTCCCTGTATTGCAGCATTACTTGAGACTTTTCTCTAGTGTGAGTCTAACCAAGTCACTTCACTAGAGTGTGCTTCTGGGCTGCCATTGAAAAGAGACACTTTTGTCAAAAAGGCTGTCCCAAGCTCATTGCAAATTCATTACACATTTGTCTTTTGAATTCTTACACCATTCAAAAAACTGATAATTAATGCTTCTCTCTATGAGGATTCAGGTTAAAAAAATGTCTTAGTCCCCATGTGGTATTTGCAACTATCTTTGTTTATTTTTTTTTTTTTTTTAGTATTACAAGATTCATCCACCATAAAGTTTTAACTAGGTTGGGTAACACCTTTATTACTGAGACTTAAGACAAGGGATTTACACTGCTTGTTTTTCTCAAAAGATTGAAATTTGGGTTGCAAGGAGACAAGCAAGTGGTCTTTAAGCACCATATGTAGCTCACTGTTGAGCCTATACAAGCCCTAGACCTTTCTCTATAGGTGATTACTTAAATGAAACTGGATTGTTACTGCTAGATGATCTTTTCCTGTTGCAGGGGTGATATCAGCCTTCTGCATAGCCTGCATGACAGCTTTGCAAGCAAGTAAGCAGTCTAAATGATCTACACTGTGCTCCCCAGTGGAGGGAATGGTATATTGGCTATAAGCAGGATAGAGTATGAATCAGAAATCAACCATCCCCCATTCCCCATTGCCTAAATAACCACTCCAAGTGATGTAATATGCATAACTGAGTCTGTCACACTTTTAATGTCTCCTTATGGGTAGATCTTATGCCCTTTTTTTTTACATTAATACATAGACAGCAAACGTCTCAGTAGAAAGCTGGGTAGAATCTTCATTGTAACTATAAATATTCCCTATTGCTGCTTGGCCATGTGGTGTCATGTAAACTGTACAAAGTCCTCTAACTACCCTCTTCTACTTTTACAAACTTAATTAGCTCATAACTAAATTAGTTTTTCACTAAAATAGCCACACTTGCTTTTGATTTGCCACACAAATTATAAACACAATCTTATTTTCAAAATTCTGCTATGAGTGTCTGAGAGATTGCATTCCTGGAAAATAAAGGCAGTGGCTTTATTTATTTACAAACACCTTAAATACCTTCTGTTTGTTATGGAGTTCAAATCCTATACTTATATATAAACGCAACTTATTTTGAAAGTATAGAAGTTTGTCACAAGTATGGAAAAGTAGTGACGCATTGCTGCAATCCTATCTCACACAAACATCTCCCATGTGAGAGCTCCAAATAAATCATTTCACCAGTTGTAAAACTGGTAATATCATAAGAACATTAACAGATTATTCTCAAGCAGAGCCCTTTGCAGGTTTCCCATTCTTTTTGTCTTTTTCATGTATTAATGTCTCAGTCTCCTTTGATGGCCACAGGTTGCCTGCCTTTTATGTTATGTAAGAGAACTCTCCACTGAGGTCCCTTCATATTCAACTCATGTAGTAGCTCAGGGGGTAGAATCTGATTGGAATGAGTCATACACCTTCCATTGTCTTCGCCACAGGAGAAACATTTAATCCTGTGTCTGAGCCAACCCTATAAATGTTGCAGGACTTGTGGTTTTTCTGACTCTTTCAGTGATCCTAGCAGGCAGGGCAGCAGCAGTTAGAGAACATAACAACATTTTGATTTTTGAGAATGCGACAGTGTTCTCATTTTCCACTATTTCAAAAAATGCCTTTCTATCATGAGAGCTAGTGCAGAGTCAGGTGATAAAAAAAATAGTTTTTGTTCTGCTACATGACAGGAACATCAGCTAGAAATTTAATAGTGTCAGATAATTTCAAATACAAAGGAATATAAGGGAGACCATGGCCCATCTCTTGCATATGGTATTTGGTTCAAAGTCCTACTGCTGATGAACTTGGTGTCCCATAAAAATAACTATAAGCTCCCCTTCCCTGTAACTCTGAAGAACTTAATACCTATCAATCCATCTTAAAAATGTAAAAATATATCTGTCTTGCTGATGCACACTTCATATCAGGTAGATGTAGCAAATGATGTGCCCTTTTAATTTTAACTGGGTAGAAAGGACTAGGATTTGTTCCCTATTTAAATGTTCCTTTATAACAGCTGATATTTAACCTATCTCTAGTTCCTCAGGTAATCCAGATTGAAAAAGGTTACACCCTCCTACCGATGTGCCATCTCCTCTACCGATGTTCCATCACTTCTATGAATGTTACATCTCTCCTACTGATGCTGCATTTCCTCTGCCAATGTTATGTCCTCTACCATAATTTCATCTCCTATAACAAATCCCTAGCTGTTCTATTTTGCCACCTCCCCCCAGCCTGATGGCCTTGTTATCTCTCTGAAGTAGTAACACCTCATCTTCTTCAGACCAGGGTGAATGTATGACAACTGATCTCTGAGGTGCAGTAAATTTTTGGGTGAAGTATTTAATAACATTCCAATTCCAGCTTCAGTCCTGATTTCCATTTCTGCCCAACTGCTCCAATGTGTCCTTATATGGTGCCACTTTGTACTCTTTCATTTGCTCAGTTGTAAGACCAGTGAGAAAGACAGGCGCTCGTCTAACTCAAAATGAAGCCAGTAGACTAATAGCAGAGTGCATTGGAAGTCCACAGTAATTTTAAAAGCTAGTACCATGCAACTTGGATGATTACTAAGACAATGAACTAACTGTGGCCTAATATTTCTACTGCATGTTTTATTAGAAGGACTAGAGTTGCTATACAGTCATCACACAGTTTGACTGCTTTTCCATTCCATTTCTGAGGCAGAAAAAAAGAGTAGGGAGCAGATCTGGGTAAAGTGAGTAGTTTGATCATATATCTCAATCTGTTAGAGCAAGACAACTGGACAAAAACATAAATAATGGGGGACAAATGCCCAAAAATATGGGAAGTTTTTAAATATTGCTCTTACAAACCTAGAACATTGATAGAATAACAAGTTTTACACTATCATGGATTTTCTGAAGGGCATAACAACTGTAATTCATATATCTATCATTATTTTCTCACTTTAATCTTCAATGGTTTGCTAGTGATTTATCAGAAAAATAACATTTTATGAGGTACATGCCAAAAATATGAGGCAAAAATCTAGACAGCCTGCAAAAATCTGGATAGTTTAGAGATAGAAGCTTACTCACAACATTTATGCCCTGTAGCATGGGATATGTGCTCTTCACAAAATATTACAACTACCTACAGGAATGTTCCCAGTACTCATTTGAAACTTGGGTCAAGTAACAAGCACTGAAATCAATGTTTCTAATTTTCTTGTTCACAACCAGCCACCAGAGATCTAAGTATGTGAGCTCCAAGGCTATTGCAGTTACAATTTCCTGGTAGAACTGCTCTTAAGTTCTGAGCAAAAAGTTGAGGGTTTTTGCTGTCACACTTCAATGACTCTGAAGTGCTAAAAAAACAGTAGATAAAATATTTACATCATTCTCGTCTGTTTCTGAATGAAAAGGTCAGAAACATCAATGGTATGTTGTATTACAGTAACACTGGTGTGGCACTGTAGTTTTGAGTGTGTGCATGTCTCATGTCAGTCTGTCTGCATTTACTTAAAACACTTAAGATTTTTTCTTAATTTGATTTTTATTTAAGATGGAACACTCATCTTCCTCATATAAGATACTTAAAACCCAACAAGCCAATTCAAAGCATTTACCTTAGTTCTTACAAAGCACATGATTATTTATTTATTTATGTATTTATTTATTTATTTATTTATTGATATTTGTAAATAAATAAATAAATGAATACATAAATAAATAAATAATCATGTGCTTTGTAAGAACTAAGGTAAATGCTTTGAGATGGCTTGTTGGGTTTTAAGTATCTTATTTGAGGAAGATGAGTGTTCCATCTTAAATAAAAAAAAAATTATTGACATTTATAATGCGGTAGTGGTGCTGCAGTAGCATTGTCCCCTCACAGTAAGACTTTGTCCCATTTGATTATCAGTTAGAGCATCTTCTGTGTGGTGACATGCCTGAATGGGTGTACCTTCGTTGAAGGTTGTGCATCAGGCCTGGCAAGTCGGCACATAAAAATCTACTGCCAATCATTAGTGGACCAGAGCTCCACTGTGGCGACCCCTAACCGGGAAAAGCCAAAAGACACAACAACATTGACATTTGTAAACTGGGTTGGTCCATCTGAGGTTGTGGTCCATTTTCCGTGGAGACCCAAGGAAAAAAGCTCCAAAAAACAAACAGTTTAAGAGAATCAAACATTTGAGTCAAAAATATGGTCAAAATCAGTTATACAAGAGCATTTTGGAGATAAAGCAGAAATGCAAACACATGATATACACATATCAATATTCTTACAGACTAAAAAATATATTTACATATTTACAAAAAGGGTTAAGTCCAACAGTATTGACTGTACAGTTTAATACGTATCCACAATAGTGGAGTACATAGCTGTATGTGGAGGGACTCAAAAGGTATATAGTAGGGTTGTGGGGAGCTTAAGTGAGGGCTTGACAAGGACATACTTTGGAGTTGAGTAGATGAAGTTTGAGTTTTTCTTTAAAGTGGGATGGTTGAATTATGGAACATAAATCAATGTGTTGGCAGATCAGTTATAAAAAGAGAGGTGAACAAAATTATAGGCAGTGACCTAAGGAAGGCAAATTTACACATTAGACCACCGACTGTCCCTAGCAGCATGAATTTATGATTTAAGGTATTGAATGGCAACTGATCAAGCACAACTTGATCAGCAGTCTATGAAAGAAAAATCAAACAAAAAAAAATAACACATTTTGTTTCTTGCACAGGGACAAGCCACCCATCATCCTCAACACCTGCTAATTATTTATATAACTTCAAGATCACACTGAAGTGGGGAAAGTGAAGTTTTCTATCCCCACTGTACCACAATTTTGCACAAAACAACTGCAGACTCATACCATCAATGGATTTTCAATAAGCTGTACTGGCATTTGTCCAGGTTTAACAAGTTGCCATTCAGCAACTTGTTTGGAACATGAATTTACGCATTACATAAAATTTATGTGCTGGAAGTTTGGACCCTCTCTTATAATTTTTAATGGTTCCCTGCTATGATTTTGAAAATTAAAAGGCTGAGAGGTATGCACAGAGCCCATAATTGCATTACAAAATCATGAAAAAGGCAACTTTGCTTAGCATCTTTCTAACATAAGAAATGTGCCAAACAATATTTAGTTAAGCACCTTACTCCACTGTTGTACTCTAGGTTTATGCAAGAACATAAACAACAGTCACCACTGATCAGCAAAAGAAAGGTCAAATGATATAAAAAACGGTAATACACTTTGCACTGCTACAATTTTTGTGTGTATGGCAGCACAAAGTGTATTGCAGCTTTAAAAGTTGTTGCACAAATATGCATTTCACTTTTGGCTACTGTATATAAGCCATCTCTAAGTATGTTAGAACTTTTCAAAATTATAAAAAACTTTGTACTCCTTCAGTTTCTTTTTTCCTCCTTTTCCTGTCTTTATCTGTTACCACATAAATACAGATACTATGTTTCATACTACAAATAATTGTTTAGTGTCTATTAATTGCATTTTTCAAAACTATAATCGAATTATCATTCCTATACTTCTTTCTGTCCCTGTAAATTTTAGATCATAGAGCAGGTAAAGCTATATGTGATTGAAATGGATGTCAAAATTCATCTGTCAAACTTTGCTTCACTCCTCCATTGAGGTGAATTTGTTGACATCAGTTTGTCAGACATATTGTAAACTGTCTATGATTAAAGATAGCATTATTCCTACACAGAGCGAACAGTGTCCTTGTCTGCATCTCCCTCTCGGCAGCACGCCATGCATATTAATTAAGGTGTTCTACTGAGGGGAAGTTGTGTACATGGATACTATATCAGTGCTAGAGGGTGTGTTACAGTGCCCGCAGATCTGTACCATACCCCCTGAACTCTCAAAGTGCCATACAGCACTAAAACAATAAGGAAAGTGTCCTCAGACACATGTTTAATAATGTCAAGTGCAGTGTCACATAGGGGGTATGTTACAGTATCTTTAATACAACCCTTGAAATGTCAAAGTGCCATATGGCACTAAAACAATAAAGAAAGTGTCCTCGGACATCTATTTAATAATTTTAACTGTAATGTCACATAGAGGGTGTGTTACAATATCTGTAACACACTCCTTGCACTCTCAAAGTGCTGTATTGCACTAAAACTATAAAGAAAGTGTCCTCAGATATTTACATAATAATTTTGTGTAATATCACATAGGGGGTGTGTTACAGCATTCGTAACACAGCCCCTGCACTTTCAAAGTGCTGTATGGCAATAAAATGCATAACATTTGTGTGTTCCTGGCCAATCTGAAAATGTAGCTGTGTGGGGTGTGTTACAGTCACGGTAACACACACCCTGTAGTGTCAGAGGGTTGTACAGCATGGTAATTAAATGTTATTTTCCCTAATATATGTATTTGTTAATTTTTTTTATTTCTTTTTTTTTTAAAGTTTAAGCATAGCTAAGTGGGTTTGCATGGTGAGGTGATTTGCTGTTGAAAAAATACAATTGTACAGGTCCTACACAGCAAATATGGCTATTAGACCATGAATTGAGTGAGGTCTGGCTGATAACAAACTGTTCTGCTAAACTGTAGATATGGATCTGTAAAACAAGATACACTGAAATTTGAAATATGTTCTGCACTAAGATCTGAACCTTGAATAGCAATATGTAATGTATTATAGCATGTTCCCTACAGCATTGTCTTGTGTTAACCTTTGCATTTCAACTATATGTAGTCCTGAATGTAGCTATGCTGTTGCAGGCAAGTATGAGACTGTAATAGGTAACACACCCCTTTCACTCTCAAAGTGCTGTATGGCATTAAAATTATAAAGAAAGTGTCCTTGGATATTTATGTAATAATGTTGTGTAATATCACATGGGGGGGGGGTGTTACAGCATCTTTAAAACAGCCCCTGCACTTTCAAATTGCTGTATGGCACTAAAATGCATAATATATGTGTGTTCCTGGACAATCTGAAAATGTAGCTGTAGGGTGTGTATTACAGTGACTGTGACACACACCCTGTAGTATCAGAGGGCTGTATGGCATGGTATTTAAATGTTATTTTCCTTATTATATGTATTTGTTAATTTTTTTTAATTTCTTTTTTTTTAAGTTTAAGTATAGCTGAGTGGGTTTGTGTGGTGTGGTGCTTTGCTCAGTAGTGCTTAAATGTACTGAGAAGCTATAAAGAAATGTATAGCTGAAATCTTCACAGCCAGGTTAGCTGAGTGGTTAGAGTCATGGCTTCATTTGCAGTAGGTCCATGGTTCGAATGCCCAAACAAACCATTCAGCGTTTACATGGGAAAGCATGTTTATATTAATATTTACTTTATTTATTAATGCAGTTATTCATATTTGTTAACCAGTGTAGTGTAGCTGGCCCAGAATCCCAGTGTCAGTGGAGATATGAGGTGAAAACCACCATGTACACACAAGTGTCCGTTACAGTACACTCACACCCCAAGGTAACGTAATGAAAGTACATAGGGGGAGGTCATGTAAAGTAAACTACATACAATTAATAATAATGTATTAATAATGAGTAATTAATATCCATTTTTAAATGAAAAATCTTGTTTGCCCTTAGTTAAGTTTCGCTAAGCACAGCTAAGCCAAGCCAAGCAATGTTTAATTAGTACCTCTGTGAGCAATACTTAGCAATGCTTAGCTCCACTGAGTTGGTGTGAGCATTGTTAAGCAGTCCCATTCTAATAAGTCCTCAGCTGAGCTAAGCGGATTTGTGCACCATGAAGCACTGCTAAGCCTTTATCACTTTAACCACTCCTCAACTAAGCTTAGTGGGTTTGCACACTGCTGAGCTTTGCTCTGCATTTTTAAAAATGGTCCATTGGTGGCAAAGGGTGGGAAAATGGTCATATTTAAACTGACCAAGCAGGAATACAGGCAGAACCTGTTAGAGTTTGATCTGTGCAGGAACTATGGCAGATGCTGGAGAGGGAGCACACTTTCTGGCGCAGTGCTGGGACATGCTGGAGTCCAGGATCATGGCTGGGGACCTTGTTAAGAACCATGACAACAGACTGCTGCAGAGCCAGTACCAGGGCTCAGAATACAAGTCTGAGGACTGGGACCATCTGGCATGTGAGCTCACAACAGGTAAGTCATCATTATGATGACCTGACGTGGAGGATGGGGGTGCTGTTGGCCCAATGGATCCAAGATGCTCGGGGCCAGAATTCCCCAGAAGTTTGTATGTATAATGGTGTGTTTCTCCCTACAGCTGCAGAGGAGAGGGCTCGTAACTTTGAGGCACATGCTGGACATTTGGCGAAGCTGTGCTGACAGTGTGGTACAGATCTGTCTTGTAATATATATATATATAGTACAATAAATAAGAAAGTGTAATTATCTACTGCCATTAGGTATAGTGTGTTCTGAGTGTACTGAATAAATGTGCTGTTAGACCCACATTGATATAAGTAACTAATGCCAGGTACTGTGCAATACAGATGAAGACAGCAAACAAGGTACTATTGATGAAAGAAAGCCAATACTGTAGTAATACTGTGTAGGAATGACATACGTATATACAATATGAATACTTAGGATCTGATAATAAAGTACACTGTGATTGCTACTGTGAAGGTAATAAATGACATTCATTCATCATCTACAGGATATGCAGTACAAATGAATTTAGAATTTTGAATGTAATACACTACTATGTCATGTCACCCTTAATAAAAGTTACTTCCACAAACTGTTGTATTTATTCTGGTCTTCTGTTGAAAAAAATACAATTGTACAGGTGCTACACAGCAAATATGGCTATTAGGCCATGAATTGAGTGAGGTTTGGCTGATAACCAACTGTTACGCTAAACTGTAGATGTGGATCTGTAAAACAAGATACATTGAAATTTCAAATATGTTCTGCACTAAGATCTGAACCTTGAATAGCAATATGTAATGTATTATAACATGTTTCCTACAACATTGTCTTGTGTTAACCTTTGCATTTTAACTATATGTAATCCTGAATGTAGCTACGCTGATTCAGGCAATTATAAGACTGTAACAGGTGGAGACTGAAAATATATGATTTGCAAATGTATATGGGTCAGGTATGCAACCCAGCACCCTGATATGATCTGTACAGCTCAGACATATTCGCATCCACTAAGGGTTAATTGTATACACCTGTATTCAGAGTATTAATACACAGTTCACTAACTATCTATCATGCATGAATTACATGACTGCATGTTCAACTGTCACTACAGTCTTCTGTGACACTCTACTTATATTACAAGGTCAGACTTTGTAACCAAGTAATTTCTAGGCAGAAATCAATCAAGCAGCCAACAGCAGTGGCCTAGTAGATCAGTGTGATAAGAAGTAGATATTTTGTTCATTTTTGCACACACAGACCACTGTTTGAATCCAATGACTTTTACTAAGATGTGTTTATAGTTACAAACAAGTAATTCCGACTATTTATATAAACAGTCAGGTAGTGTTAACAGATATTTTCTCCACAGGGCTTACAGGTAAAGAAATGTTTTGTATTAGCTGTATGAAGGGGATACTAATAAACTGTGTACAAACGTACTAGTGTCCAACCCCATGCCTACAAATGACAGCAGGATAGGTATATACACCATGCAGTCTTCCCGATACTTGTCTCTCAAGTGTCATGCTGTCAGGGCTAGTGATTACTGTTCCAATAACCTTGGACACAGATATAAATACAGTTGAAATATGCCAGTAGCACACTAACACAACATCAGTGAAGGGTACACCTTGTTAGTCATATAGGTAACCCTGGCATGTACGAGTCCCCTCTAGTTATGTACCTACAGTTCTCACAGCTTGCCCCATACCATTCCAGGATGGCAGCTTAACAGGTATGTATGTGCTGCAGAAGCTATAGGCCACATGTACATGTAAAGTAAGGGCAGACCTGTAGAGTATTGAGCTGTACTGTTGTGAAAAATATAGCCTGTACAGTTGGTAATGGACTGTTTTTCTCTCCCTCACCCCTTAGCTACATCACTAATTATCATTCATATACTACGGGTATGTTGTTCTGAAAACCAAATGTTGGGACTTGTGTTGTATTATTGTTCATATATTCCAATGGTTGCATACTAAGACACCTTGCTCAAATTCCACTGTTGGTGTCCTGTTGCTGTAACTGTTACTGGCATGTTGTTACAATAATGACTGTTATTCCATTTATGCATGTGTTCCATTTGATATGCAATGTTTTTCAATTCTATTGTTCTGGGTCAATTAGAACACCCATGCATGCTGTTATAACTAATGTTGAAATTCTTTTTTTATGACTATGACTAACCAATACACTTTGACAAATCTCAACACCATAGCATGTTTGGGTAGGCCAATCCCATTGGATCTGCCTGTCCCACCTCATCTGTACATGGCACCTGGTCCCAACCTGAAGCTGCCTCCTCTGCTGGTCCTCCTGGTTCTGTGCTACCCTTGGGTGGGACCATCTCACGGAACAGAGCCCGTCCCCCTGGGTGCAGGCGCGGAGGGGACCCTGTCACCCAACACCAGTTCTGAGGTATGGTGCGCAGGGTCATCCAATGGGATTTGGATAACCGCCTTGCCAGACAGAGGCCAGACTGGTGCACCTCAAGGGGCAGGCTGACCCTGGTGTCCAGCCGCTAGCACAGATCCTTCTGTGCCATGAAATGGTACTGGTGACAGCCCATGGGTGGGAACCTCAGTTGCACTGTTTCCATCTGGGGTCAAGTGGTCCTCTGATTCCCAACAATCATCCCTGTATAAGGTGTTTACCCTACTCATATGTCATACACTGCCCCTGTCTGCTGTCTTGTCTGTCTGCAAATGAAACCTCTCCTACCCAACTTACCTCCCCAAACGTGTATACAATTCTTCCCCAACATTCCACTCTCTCCTTAAAATAAAAAGTTGGGCACCTGTCCCACAAAAAAAAAATGTTGTCTCAAACATAGCTCTCCATTTCACTCCCACAGACATTGGCATCAATCAATTATTGCAGCAATTAATCAAACAAGTTATGTCACCCACACCCCTCCCTGTGGGATGCGAGGCTCCAAATTCCAAATTGTCAACAACATGCACAACTATTGCTGTAGAAAAAATGGATAGCTATGGTCCTTTCCTACACCCATCCTGCACATCCCTAAAAACCTTTCATATTGTTTTTCCATCTGCTTGCCCCCATTTCACCACTTTCCTATCACCCCATTTTCATTTTTTTTATTAGAGTGGGTTTAAGTGGGTATAAGCACCGCTTGGCATCACAGCACGTCACACAAACCTGTGCAAACCTGCTTAAAACTGCTTTAATAACCCTATCTTATCAGACACTGTTCTGCCCAGCAACAAAATAACCAGCTCTGGCAAGTTTAATTGCTGGAACCTGTGTTCTGAGAGACTGCCTTCCAGACTATCTGCAAATATACAGAGCTGAGTATATATATATATATATATATATATATTGGTTATAGAATTTGTTAATTGTTGCTTAGTTCTCTGTTGAAACTCTTGTCTCACTGTTCTGAGAGACTGATCTGCAAATATACAGAGCTGAGTATATTGTTTTGGTTTTAGAGTTTGTACTGTTAGTTGTTGCTTAGATCTTTGTTGAAACTGTTTTCCCCACCTCACCCCATTTTCTGCCATGTCTTCAGTTGGTATAACTGTTTTTTTTACAGCTTGTGTGTTATCTAACTCAAGGATCACTTAATTTGACCTGTTAGTAACAGCCTGCATTTAATTGCTGGAACCTCTGTTCTGAGAGACTGCCTTCCAGGCTATCTGCAAATATACAGAGCTGAGTATATATTTTTTGGTTATAGAGTTTGTTAATTGTTGCTTAGATCTCTGTTGAAACTGATGTCTCCCTGTTCTGAGAGAGGGATCTGCAAATATACAGAGTTTAGTATATATTTTTTTGGTTTTGGAGTTTGTACTGTTAGTTGTTGCTTAAATCTCTGCTGAAACTGTTTTGTCCCACCCACGCCCCATATTTTTTGTTTGTAGTTTAAATCTGGTGGCTTTTGCAGTTGTCTGCCCCACTATAGATTTGATCTGGGACACTCCCCCAGTCCCAGCTCTTTACCACATCCTACCTAATAAACCCTCCCTGCACTTGCTTTTAGTCCTTTTTAATTTACTTGCATTTTTTAAACTGTGTTTGGTCTAATATTGCTACATACTCAAGTGTGCAAGCTTGCACTGCATGTGAATTGTTTTTACTATTTAAGCTTCTGAGCCCCCCCAAGCCTTTCTGTGTTGGAAGGAAGCCTTCTGGCTTATCAGTGGGAGTAGTAAGCACTAGGTAACCTGTCTACCACATAAGGAGTGGCTCTGGCCCAGAAATTGTAGTTATTGGCGGTTTGGGTGATCTCTTCCATCTCTCTTAACTTTCTGATTTGAAAGCCTGCATTTGCACTTGTTTCTGTCCTGTAACTCGTCTAGTGCAGATACAGATTCTTAGTTTTAGCACTTAAATTTGCTTATTCATGCTCAGCACTTGTTCAGAACTTGTAAGCACTAAATAAGCTATATTTAGTATAGCTTTCAATCTTCCTCATTACCTAGAGGAAAACAGTTTTTGTACTTACTTTTCTCACTTGCTTAGACAAAAACAGCTCTTATACTCACTTTCCTCACTTATCTAGAGGAAAATAGTTTTTTATTCAGGCATGTCCAAGGGTCAGCTCACAGTGTTCTCTCCTGTCTATCTGATGAATCTGGGCATCTTGAGGCAATGTAGAAACTGCCTCATGTACACAGACAACCCTCCTCTCCTACCACCCAACACTACAACCTGTGAGAGATGCACTTATCTAGGCAAACTGGATGTAAAGCTCTCTCCAACCAAGACTGAACTTGACAGTCATGAGGAGAAGGTAAACATTTGCACCACACCACACTCATCACATAGTCTCACTAAATCTACACCACCAAAATCCACACATAGTAACACAAAAACATTCGTAGAGGCTCTCAATAATAATCTGTCTAAGCAACAGAGACCTCCACGGTAGAAACACAAGCAACTTCCATCCCCCAACACAACCCAAATGACACATAGCCCACACACTCAGTGTGCCACTCAACCACAGCCAGTAAGGCAAAACAATGTACCCAACACACTAGTCATAGGTGACTCTATAGTCAGGCACACTGATGCCCCACTCACCAGGCTAAATAAGGAGAAGGTTGATGTCAGCTGCCTGTCGGGTGACAGGATCTGCCGCATAAACTACGTGCTCAGGTCACTCCACAACAAGTACAAATATGACTCTGTCATTGTCCATGTTGGTGTGAATGACCTGAAACATACCTCCCTGGACTACATGAAAAGAGACATGGAAGAGCTCTCTGATCTTGTAGCCCAGGCAGGTATGAACCTAGCACTGAGCAGCATTCTGCCATTGCCCAGAATGGTACCGCAGTACAAGGACAAAATAATTGACTTCAGCAATTGGCTAGCTTCTGGTGTCATTCTAAAGGGATCCAGTATCTGTCTGCTTGGGATGACATGGTCAACAGACCATGATGCTTTGCCACAGATGACCTGCACCTGTCACCCCTGGGATTCAGGATACTGGCTAAGGCTCTTGCTGCCCCTATAGTGCCTTTTTTAGGCAAGATTCAAATAACAAATTCACCACCATAACAGGAACAGGCAAGCAAAAACTAAGGGTAATGCTACTCAATGCTAGAAGTCTAAATCTCAAAATGCACTCACTCGAGGCACTCCTTAAAATGGAGAGCATTGATATCTGTGCAGTGACTGAGACATGGTTCAAGGCTCCAGAGAGCATCCCAGCACTACCAGGCTGTAACGCATAACACACATTTCGGCCATGTAACCTAGACCGAAACACCAAAGGTGGAGGTGTGTCCATATTCATTAAGGATATCCACACCTCCAGGCTAGTTGCCCAGCATAATGCATCCGAGGTTATCCAAGTGCAACTAACTCTAGGCAAAACTGCAATCCAAACTGTAACTGCTACAGATCCCCCACCATGCCCCAGGACTCCCGCTCCTCTTTTCTTGATGTACTGGAAAATATTAGGTTTCAACCAAACTCACCCTAATAATGGGCAACTTTAACTACCCCACCATTAACTGGTAAAACTACTCGTGTACCAACTCCTTTGCTCAATGTTTTCTGGAATTCATAAAGTCCATTGCCCTGGATCAACTTATCCACATCCCCACCAGGGGCAACAATATCTTAGACCTAGTCATTACCAACATTTGTGACCAGTGTTCCACACCTTAAGTCAACTCCTCGTTGATCCGATCCGACCATAAGCTAATCACCCTTGATATCCACATCCCGCCCCTACTGCCCATTAAGGAAACCACAGTAAAAAATATCTCCAAAGCCAACTTCATGCTTCTTAAGACAGAAGTGGTGAACTTCATGACACCCATGCAGATGGACAATACAGTTACAACTGCTGAATCCTACACAAATGCACTCTATAAGCACTTACACGAGTGCATGGATCGTGCTATCCGAAACAGAACCAAGATGCTATCCTCCAAAAAAAGAAAGCCAATCTGGTGGTCCACTGCCATAAACAAACTCTACAACAGAAGGAAGAAACTGTTGCAAAAGAGAGTAAAATCCCATGAGTGGAGGAACTCCATGGTCAGCCTCAGTAAGAAGCTGAGATCCCTTATAAGATCCTCCAAATCTAGCTATGAAAACAAAATCGCCACTAATTCCAAGGACAACCACAAAGCATTCTATAGCTATGTCAAGAATCTCGATGGCAACACCCAGATCTGCTCTGAGTTACAGCACAAAGGCAAGAAAATTACAGAACCAACTGATATTGCCAACCTCCTGGCAGATGGGTTCAGTGCTAACTTTACCCCCTTCTCACCCTCTAAAGGGCCCATATCTATACAGGAAGAATGCAGAGTCCCTGTAATCACAACTACACAGGTAAAAGCTGCACTCTCTAAAGCCAAAAACACATTATCCATGGGACCGGACAACATCCCAGGCTGCGTTTTACACGAACTTCAGAATGAACTGGCTCCCCACTTAAGCACCATGTTCAATAATAGCCTCGCATCAGGCTTTGTGCCCACTGAATGGTGCACAGCAACAGTTATTCCACTCCACAAAGTGGTAGCCACCACTCAACCCAGGAACTATCGACCTATTAGCCTGATGAGCCTGGTCTGCAAGGCCATAGAATGTATCATCATGGAACTCATAAACTCAGACATTGGTAACCTCCAAACTTTGGATCCTACCCAGTTCGGGTTTGGGAAAGGCAGATCATGCCTCCTGAACCTGATCAAGTTGTTTAAGGCAGTCATCAAAGCCGTAGATAAGGATAAGATGGTTCACACAGCCTATCTTGACCTCGCTAAGGCTTTCGACACCATCCCTCATTCTGGAATTATAGCTAAGCTCACTAAACTAGATATAAATCCCTACATCACAAGATGGGTTGCCAACTGGCTCACTGACAGAACCCACACTGTAAAAGTTGCAGACTCCAAATCTGATCTCAAAGCAGTGAGAAGTGGAGTACCACAGGGTTCCATCCTGGGACCTCTCCTGTTTGGTATCTACTTCTCTGATATACAGGCTAACACAGAAGGCCTCTGGCTAACAAAGTTTGCAGATAACTGCAAACTAGGAGCCATTGTCAAGTCCCCAAATGATGTGGACATCCTACAGAAGGGCCTCACTGTGACAGATGCTTGGTGTCAGAGCCAATGCCAAAAAGTGCAGTGTCATCCCCTTTGGTAAAAACTCTGTACCCATGAACTACCACACAGGCAGCAATCTACTTAACACCAAATGCGATATAAGAAACCTTGGGACCCAGGTGGGCAGTAGTCTCTCCTTTGATAGTCACATTGCCACAGTAGTCAGGAAATCCTTCTATGTGGCCCAACTCATTATAAAAGGGTTCTCATCCAGGAAAAAAGAGGTCATTGTTCCCGTCTACTCGACACTCATTAGACCTATTATAGAGTACAATGCCTCTTTTGGAATGTACCTCACAAGACATCTGCAGCAGCTGGAAAGGCCACAAAAGTACCTCACAAAGAGGATTACTGGCCTCAAACAGATGCCCTACACTGACTGTCTCAAAAAACTCCAGCTTTACTCCATAGCATATTGCCTATTCCGATGTGATCTCTGCCTAACATATAAAGTTATGTCAAACCCAGTGCTGTTGGACATGCTACACTTAAAGAAATCCCAATCCCTCTGGGCTACATGCTCTAGGGACCTAAACCTTGTCACCAAAATAAACCAGACATGCTGGAGGGATAGATTCCTGTCCCAGAGACTTCCCATACTCTGGAACAGGCTACCCATCTATGTCAAGCAAAGTTCTTCATTAGCACTCTTCAAGAAAAATCTTGATGAGTGGATGGGAAATAGGAAATACACCCCGGGGATCATGTCTGTGTCTCTGCTCGACAGTGGCACAGGAAAATAACTTTCTTTGGTGGCATAAGTCAGGGAACCTTGTTGGCTAGGCTTACGTAGGCCCTTGGGCCGATAGCCTAGTACCTACCAATGAACCTATGAACCATAAGTCTCAAACCCAGGACTTTGTACTTTATAGTCAGAGCAATGCACCGGTAGGTAGGTGTGTATATATATATATATATATATATATATATATATATATATATATATATATATATATATATATATATATATATATATATATATATATATATATATATATATATATATATATATATATATATATATATATATATATATATATATATATATATATATATATCATGCATTACAGTGATGTAACTTTAGGAAAAAAGATAAAGCTGCCAAGTACTGAACCCAGTACCTTCTGAACTACAGTCAGAGCAAACCGCCACTAGACCATATCAGCTCTGGGGAACTACTGATGCGTTTGTAAGTTTATCATGCATTAAAGTGATGTAACTTTAGGGAATAAAGACACCACTGCCAAGTATTGAACCCAGGACCTTCTGAACTACCGTCAGAGCAACATACCAGTAGGGCCCCCTGGAGTATGCCAACTGTTTTTACAAATATATCCTGATAGCCAGTCACACACTACTCCTATATATACTGGGCCAAATCACAGTGTACTTGGGCCTCTGATGCAGACACAGAACCCGTACACAGACAAATAAATGCTGATGGATGTATGGGAAGCCTACAATATCACATAGAGCTGCCAACTGCACAGACTGTTGCTGAATATCCACAGTTGTGCCCTCTAGTTATGGCATGGTTGTCATAAATCCTAATCTGTGTGCTGACATACTGGCAATACAGTGCAGATTGAGGTTACAAAATCATGACAGACAGCTCAGTGTCACATGTCATACCCATCAGAACACACATGTCCATGCTAAGCTTGTGTTGCACATTGTATGCATGCACCTATGTCTTACAAATACACCTGCCATAATAATGACTTGGTAGCTCTGTCTGTTTCATTTCTAACATCTGTCACATCTGGATACTCACAGTACTGGCCCACAGCCTAGTCTGTGGCACAACAACTACATGCATATGAATGCAACACAGGATTAACTGAGCCCTGCAATGTCCAGCAAAACTGGTTCTCTTACCGCAGTGACTGTCACCTACAGTAGCAAGTTAAAGGCCTGCAGGGTGGGACACATTTCACAATTATGAATATGTGTGCTAAATGTTGCCTATTACTCTCTGAATAGCACTATTACATAACATATACACCACAGACACATGCCTCACCTGGACTGTTGTGGATACCCTCAACCAGGCCATGCTGTGATACAACTGCTGAGACTGCACCTTCACTGACAGTAACAGCCTGCTGTCCCCAATGTCTTCACAATCCCTAGTCTGACTCCTGGCCAGAAAGCAGCAGCTGTGGCTTGCAACACATGCAGCAGTATGTCCAGCTACCTGCTGCAGACCTAACATTGTTCCCAAACACCTATACCAGGGCATCTACACAATAGCTAAACATAAATGGTTGGGGAGAATGTTGAGGTTTTAAGGGACATGTCTCACAGTCTCCCATTTTAAGGGATGTGTCTCACAGTCTCCCCCTACAAACATACACAGTTGATAGACCAGCATCAACTGTAGCAGCACACACAGTCAGATAGAAAAGGATGTATGACACTCACATCTGCCTGTCTCCTTACTCACCCCAACACTCATTCACACAGCACATTGCTACAGAATCTGAAAGTCTGTTAAAAACGGCCAGACATAGCATGCAAAACTGTGGACATAACACAACAATCCAAACAATGGACAGTATTTCCACCTACCCTCTGTGATGCTGTAGCTCCCACACCTCGATAATGTCCTCCTCACAGGCCAGGAAAAGGGGCAAGGCTTAAATGAATACCTTAATTAAAGCAACGTGTTGCTATACCATTGGCTAATGGAAAGGCAACCCAGTTGTTCTGGATGCAGTTAGAGGCTTACATGAATACCTTAATTATAGCAACGTGTTGCCATACCATTGGCTAATGGAAAGGCAACCCAGTTGTTCTGGATGCAGTTAGCAAGTGGGAGTCACAGATTGGTGCACAGGCAATCACCTGTTCATGAGCATTACCTACAAAAGGCAAGCTGTTGCCTATGGTAAACAGGTCTGATACTTTCTTCATGAAGACAGACTGTGATTCTTTACAACACTACAAGTAGATTTCTTCTCACAAAGGACTGCAACACTATACCAGGTATGTCATAAAATTAAGCATGTAATGGAATACAGATGGGGGGATGCAGTCATGAGAAATAGGTATTTAAACAGTAGGTCTCAACAAAACTTCCTGGACTGACATGTTGCTGTTAGTCTGCTGTCCAACACCTATGGCCATCCCTGATGGTGCTGTCTGCAGTGACATGGATCACAGCTGTGGCCCATGACTCACCCCAGCAATGGTCAGCTCACATATGACTGCTACTGGATTGTCTGTTAAACAATATTGACTGTGACACTGCCAGACCAGCTATCTGGAATTTTGTAAATAATTATATGTCATTTGTGGATATTAATATGATTCATATGCTTGTCTTACAAATGTAAATGAATTGTATGTTATGTGGATATTAAACTACTGGTGCAGAAGTGTATGTTGAACTGTATGTTATGTACTAAGCTCATACCTCTGAACAGTCCAGAATTTTGCAGAATGTCTAGATTTTTGCCTCATTTTTTTAGTCAGTTTCTCATACATGTGTGTGTGTGTTTTTTTCTGGCAAATTATTAAAGACTGAGGTCATAAAATAATAGCACAGATTTGGATTTCAGATGCCATATCCTTCAGAAAATCCATGCAAATGCAAAACCTGTTATTCTATCAACTCTCTAAGTTGTTATGAGCAATATTTGAAAAGTGTCCCTATTATTTTGGGCCTTTGCCCCCCCCCCCCCATTATTTGTGCCTTTGTCCAGACGTCTTGCTCTAAGAGGTTGAGAGGTATGACTGAGCTTCAAGAATGTAACCACAGTGTACCCTACTGGGAAAGAACAGAAATGTATATAAACTATTACCTGAGCAAATGTATGTATTAATAGTAGAAGCTGGAAGTCTGGAACATACAGCGATAACTTGCAAAATTTTAAGAAAATAAGCTGAACTTGTTTTATGAATGTATTATTTCAGTTTCATTGCATCAGGCAGGCACAAATGTCTACAGCTATAGGTTTTTGTATTGTCTTGAAACAGAAATAATTACTAGGTTAAAAATCTAAAAGTGTTTAACTGTGTTATGAATTCCAGGTCAAGATAAACATCTGAGATGTGTACTTCTGACATAGAGATGTTAAAAATTATGTTAGTTGCTGTTAGCCTGGGAACTGAAGGCAGGTGACAAAGAGTGATGTAATCTGAACTAACCCAGCAGTAATGTTGATTATTCATTTAAGAACTCTCTCAGAGAAAGACCTGTGCATTTTGTATTTGTCTTTGGATCTGACAACATCCACTCATCTGCATTTGCCTTGCTAATAGTAAGGCACTAGGGAAAAGTAATTTTGTTTAGATATAGATGGGAATATAGCAAATATTAGTTTAGATGTTTTCTGTATTTATTTGAGACTGTCTTGCAATGTGGTTTTAAAATATTTCCTGTGATTCTGAACTCTGTAGTTACTGTATTGATTATTGTCTTGTTCCTTTATTAGTTATTATTTAATATAGTGAAACCTTGCAATTGTGGATGGTCTGCTTAGAGATAATTAAGTTCTTAAAGTACTTGCATATGTATTTGGTAGCACTGTATAGCTCACTCTAATAGTCTTCGTCTTGGTCACACTTACCATTTGGATATTAGGCACATCACACAGTAGGACTGGTCACCCTTTGGTAAGGGTCTTAGAGTAGCTAATAAAGTGCTGGATTGTGTCAGTCATAACTACCTTTTAGTCTGGGCAGAAGGGGGCATAACTAGTAAACCTGTGCCACCCTTTCCCAGGAGTGTTTGTGTGTGTTTGATTTATAAATCCAGTCTCAAAGTGTGTGTATTAGCTACCTGGGCAGGGACACGAAGCACTTTTCGGACAGAGAGGGTGATGGAGGTTTTGGCTTGACTACTCTGATGAGATGTTAACCGTATAGATGTGCCAGTGGGGACTCTTATTGGGGATTTGGAAAGACAGGGAGAAACCAGCCCCGGATTATCTGTGATCTCTATGTGCTCTGAAGGGTAATTGTACCTTACTGTGAGTGTAGTTGTCATCCTCCCATTGCGTACATCCCTCACTGGTGCTAGTGGTGAGGACTGAGTCTCCTTGATTACTAGGCCAGTGCAGGGGCATCACACTGACAGCACATACTGGTGGATACAGCTGGCATATCACATCATGTACTGTAACTGAGCCCCTCTCAGTCTGTGAATGTCATACAGAATTATTTCACAGATTGTCCAGGTCTCCCTAACCATTTCTGACATAATCTGACTACGTCACTGTGTATTCAACACCTGTATCTGATTGCCTGACACTTATGGCTACCATACCTGGTGACCCCCTGCAGCAGGACAGCAGGTTATAGGTACTAGTAGAGGGGGGATGCTGTTTCTGGCTCAGCAGCAGTGCTTACATATTGAGCATACAATGTAAGGGAATGGATTCAGTAGCAGATATTCATGTACCATTAGTGTGTCCCCAGGGGTCTGGCATATCACAGACACATTCCCCAAACTCTGTGGACAGCCATCACATATTGTCCAACTGGTGTCCAGAAATACACATTTGTCTGGTGGGGGGGGCTACATCTATTAGACACATGTACACATTCCGCCAAGGCCTTTGACACCATCCCTCACTCTGGAATCATAGATAAACTTACTAAGTTGGGCATTAATCCCTATGTCACCCAATGGGTTGCTAAATGGCTTACTGATAGAACCCACACTGTAAAAGTAGCCGACTCCAAATCCAGCTCCAAACAAGTGACAAGTGGAGTACCTCAGGGTTCAGTCCTGGGGCCGCTCTTGTTTGGCATCTACTTCTCTGAAGTACAGGTCAACACTAAGGGACTCTGGCTAACAAAGTTTGCAGATGACTGCAAACTGGGAGCCATTACTGAATCTCCAAATGATGTGGATACTCTACAAAAGGGCCTTAAAGAAACAGATGCTTGGTGCCAGAGCCATGGGCTCAAGCTCAAGGCCAAGAAATGTATTGTTATCCCCTTTGGGAAAAAACATGTATCCATGAATTACCATATAGGTGGCAGTACACTAAACACAGAAAGTGTGATAAGAGACTTAGGGACACAGGTGGACAGTGGTCTCACCTTCGATAACCACATCGCCACAACAGTCAGGAAATCCTTCTATGTGGCACACCTCATCACGAAGGGCTTTTCATCCAGAAAAAAGGAGGTCATTGTCCCACTGTACTCATCCCTCATTTAGACCCATTATAGAATACAACGCCCCATTTGGTATGTACCTCTCAAGACATCTGCAACAACTGGAAAGGCCTCAGAAATACCTCACTAAAAGAATCACAGGCCTAAAGCAGATGCCCCACGCTGACCACCTTAAAAACTCCAGCTATACTCTGTCGCATATCGTCTACTCAGAGGCGATCTCTGCTTAACATACAAGGCCATGTCAAACCCAGAGCTGTTGGACATGCTACACTTAAAGAAATCCCAATCCCTCAGAGCTACACACTCCAGGGATCTAAACCTTGTCATCACAATAAACAAAACATGCTGGAGGGATAGGTTCCTGACCCAGAGACTCCCCAGACTTTGGAATAGATTGCCCGTACATGTCAAGCAGAGTGCCTCTTTGGACCTCTTCAAGAGGAACCTTGATGATTGGATGGGAGAAAGGAAATTCACCCCAGGGATCACGTCAGTCACCCTGCTAGACAGGGGTCCAGGAAAGTAAATAATGTGGGAAGAAATAGCCAGGGAATTGTTATGGCTAGGCTTGTATAGGCCCAAGGGCGGATAGCCTAGTACAAACCTATGAACCTATAACCTATAAACATCTGAGTACTGCAGATGTCAGACACCTATGAGGAGGTCACCCTACACCAGATATGCACTACTCTCTGTTGCATGTGCTGTGTGATGTGAATGATGAACAAAGAATGGTCCGCATTGGGGGAACATGAAACATCAGGATCGGGGTAATGCCTGTATGTTGCCGATACCCACACACATACTGTGCTGATAGATGGTGGGGGTATGATGTGGGTGTTAATGGTGGATAATGCTGGCAAAAGTGGATGTGCAGGGTCTGTATGTAATGGTGGACAACATATGTGGTCCTGTGATGCATTCCCCTATTCATGTCTTTCAGGTGGGATGCAAGAAGATGGAACCTGCAGTTCTCAGAAGCTGAGACCGCTGCAATCATCAATACCCTGAGACTCCATCACTGGGTACTGTTGGAAAGGAGCCACCAAAACCTGCAACAACACACTGCCCTCTGGATAGAACTGGTAGCAACAGTCAATAATGTGAACCATCGGGACAGGATCTACGAACAGGTCCGACACTGTGCCACAGACCTCATACATATTGCACAGCAATGGGCTGCAGCTGTGACCAGGGATCATGCTGGCATAGGTTGAGAGCCTGCTAATCAAGCACCACTCTCAGCCACAGAGGAATTTCTGTCAAACCTTGGTTCAGCCACCACCTCCCAGAAAACCATGACTACATATGTTGTGGAGGTGGATGGCACAGATTCCACAGTCAAGCAGCATCCAGGTAAGGCCCCAGTGATCATCATGTTAATACTGTAGCATTCATAGTGGCAGCCTCTGCACACCTGTATGCATATGTCAGGTAAATCTGAATTTGTGGATGAGGTTTTGTAATGTACACATGTGCACACATATTGTGAATGTTAGCAATTTGGGTAGTATCACAGCTTGTAGTGTACATGTTCACAAATGCTCATATTAACCTGTACCAATGCTACATATGTGTGTGCTGACAGTACCTCTCCACCACAACTTCATCAGTCCCTCTGGTGTAGCTGGGGAACATTAACCTGAAGCCAGTGAGTGTGGAACGGTCATATTGTGGCTCATCTATACCCTAGGCATGTTAAGGGCAGCCAGTTTTCCATGCACATAACTGTTAAGCTTAGCCATATTGCAATATGTGCATGTACACATGTGGTGGGGGTTCACTGCAGTGCATCATACTGATCATCACAGGAGCATATTTGCAGGAGCTGTAACATATTGGCACATACTTTTGTATATGTGCACCTACTTTGCTATACAGGAGTACATTAGTATTGTGTACATGGGTGCACTGTGTGTTAGGTGAAGGTCCATCACATACTTCCACTTCTCATGTATCTCACAGCTGTATAGTAGTAGCAACATTAATTGGAGGTAGCTGCACTGCATGTTGTTGAGGGCCTGTCCAGAGTGTGTCTGTTGTGGTCTGATTGTGTGTTGTGCATGGCTTCAGTCAGAAGGTGTGTTCTGCATAATGCCATTGTGGCACCTCAACTGTATATGTGTGTGTGTGTGTGTGTGTGTGTGTGTGTGTGTGTGTGTGTGTGTGTGTGTGTGTGTGTGTGTGTGTGTGTGTGTGTGTGTGTGTGTGTGTGTGTGTGTGTGTGTGTGTGTGGATCAGCAACATTATGGTGCAGAAAGTAATTTACTTATATTGTCTTCCCCTCACAGGTGAACATGTGGGTTGGGGTGTCTCCCTCTCACATACTGATGTCAGTGTCTCATCAGACTCTTATGATGATGGTGGCTATTGTGAGGCACAGGTAGAGTTGTTGTGGGCTGAATCTGTACCATAGGTTGACATTTCACTTCCACACTAAATGTCCCTGCACATGTTCAGTATGTCCCCACATACCCAGTCCCCAGCAGCCACAGATATTGGACAGTCGGAGGGGTGGAGGCATCAAACAGGGTATTGTGGTGACACTGGCATCTGTGACTGTAGACACTAGCCATACACAGAGAGCTAGTGAGGTCCCACACAGGCAGATTGACAAAGGTGCTTGAAGGAGGACTGCTGCCCATTCAGCCCCTGTCAGAGGTGTCACAGCATGTGTCACCTGCCGCATGTTTCGGTCCCTCATAGAGACACAGGCACATTATGAACAGTACACCAGATGGATGCTCAGGGTCATGGATGCAACACTTCCTAGCATGCATGACTCCCTCCATGGCATTGGTGATGCCTTATGTCATTACACTGATGTGGTGGATAGATGGTAGGGTGAGACATTGTCAGTCCTTAACCGTGCAATGTCTGTGCTTGAACATGTGGTGGGAGTAGGGCATTGGACACATGGACATAGGTCAACAACATCAGATGAGAGCCCACATGGCCATGCACATTCACACTCCCATAGTTACAGTACCACTAGCACTACCGAAGAAAGGGTGCTGTCCACACCACAACATGTCAGGCCATGGGCATATGGTCCAGGCCAGTCCTGTGAAGGACACGGACCCAGCAGACAGTGGTCACCATCAGGAAATAGTACCACATCTGGCCTTGGGCAAGGTGGTGCCAGTGACACTCCTGGCAGAATCAGTTCATGTGTTCGTGGCTGGAGAAGGTGAACTGTACATCCTGCCATGTACAGTCCATGGCTATCCAACATACTCTCATGTAGGGCTGGCACATGGCTTGACTGTGTGCATGCACACACTCATGCATCACTGTCACATGCAGGGCACCACCAAAGACACAGAGCTCCCGGCCATGGCCCAGCTGAACACCACCACACCAGACACACGCAAATGATGTCAACTGTATGGAACAGCCTAGGCCTTTGGCAACCCCACACCACACCCTGTGCATGTGATGATTCTGGTGCCACATCTGTGTTACTCATACCATTGATACAGGGACATGCTAATATGTGTCTGATGCACAGGGTGAATATGGTACAGGTAATGGCAGTGTGTAGTGTAGTACTGTTATTCCATGTAAGATGCTGTCTGCTGGAAATTGTCATGCATGCATAAACATCGAAGTGTATGTACCTTTGTGCCATGATGCTTTATTGCTGTTAGTACTGCTGACTGACTGTTGTCTCACAACCAGTATTCTGTTTCTGTTCCAGGTGTCTGTGTGTGTACATTGTGGGGAGCTGCTGGCATTACCAAAGCTGAGAATGGAGGAGTGGAAACACAGAGACCTTTTCTTCACCAAGGTATGGTTGTACATGTGCATGTTTACCTAGCATATGCATGCAACAGTGTGTGAAGAACAATGGGGGCAGACAACATAAACTTGCATGCATACCCCTTGATGAAGCAAGCTAGCCTTTATACATGTCACCTGGGTGTTCTGTAGGATCACAGGTTCATAGATACAGAGGAAGTTACTAGAGTACTGGCCCTGGGTCCCTTACAAGCCTAGCCATTACTTTATCCTCAACAGAATCATCGATTAGCACCTGTTCCCCCTGGCATTGCTGGACACAGTTTGAACCCCTGGGGCAGATTTTTTCCCCATTCACTCAACCTTGATGCAGTTGATGAGGGAATGCATTGTACTGTGTTTGACATGTTTGGGTAGTGCTTTCCTGAGACAGGGCAGCCTCTGGGAGTTAAACCTGTCTCTCCAGCATGTTTTTTACTTTCTCATATGTGATTCAGGTCTGTCATGCTGGTAATGCACGCAGAGTAATACTCTCATATATGGGCAGCTGTTGAAGGGCTGAGCACAACATTGCCATCTAGGCATACCACAGACATCTGTGGACAACCTGACAGATAACCAGTGGGGCAGTACTGATTACAGGCTGTCTGAGTGGAACAGGTGTTGAGGGCAATGGATGACCTTTGTGGGTGTTAACATAGCCTTTACAGTTTCTGCAGATGTCTGCAGAGGTGCATAGCAGACTGGCCATGCTGCTAATGTACTGTTGTACTGACTGAGGACTATCCAGAGGAAATGTCCACCTTTTGTCTGGCTGCAGTCCCTTTATCTATCTGGTGAACCACATACAAGCCTTTTCTGACCATTGCCACTACTTGTTGCCTGACTGCAACATTGTTGCATCCTGAGTACCCAGGTCTGTCATCACAGTCTGTGTGTTTATGTGGTTTCTGCTGATGTGGGAAATAGTGGGCCCATGTCCTTGACATATGATATGCTGACACTGTTGTCTGCATTCAGCTTGAGGCTAGGACCTTGGCAACATTCCATACCCACTGTATGGCCCATTGCAGTGTGTTAACAGCAGTATGTGGCTTAATGACAGACCACACCCCACTTACAGTTGACCCAGCCTTAGGCAGTGCCTTCATATGTGGGTAGAGGCAGTTAGCATTTATGCCTAGATACATGTGGGTCATTGGGGGCAGCAGGCAGTCACATGGCCTTCACATGTCCACATATTCCACACACATAGGTGACACAGATTGTGGTTGCCACCTATTCAAATGTGGACGGTAGGACACATCTTGTAGTAATGTGATGGTTGGCAGGACATACCATACCCACGGCAAGTACAACACACAGGATTTCCTTTGGTTTGCTAATATGACACCTTCTTTGTGTGACATTACCTTAGCTTATGCTACTTGTCATAACATTAAGGTGCTTCTGATGTGCACTAACTGTTATATACAATTAGTAGACAACTTTATGAAATGTTTGTGGTCCTACACTCTGGGGATCTCTGTATTGAGTTGTTGTTACAGGTCACACCTTGCCACACATGGACTGCACCTTGTAGGGTGGTACAGATGGTGGCCATACCTCTCACCTCTACATATTTCTGCAGAATGTCCTGATGTTTGACACATATTTTTTTTTCTATTTGTCATAACATTGTGGTTTTCTGGCAAATTGGTGGAAAATCATAACAGACTAACATTACAGATTATTGTTATGTCACAACACATATCCTTTGGAAAATGCATTCAAATGAACAACCTGTTCTGATATCTACATTCCATGCATTTCACAGCAATATGTAAAGGTTCTGCTCAATGTTTGGCCTTTGCCCCACTTTTCCTTATGGCTTTAACCAGATGTCTTTCTGTGAAGGGGTTGAGAGGTATGCTGGTGACTGTAACACAGTTAGACTGCTGCTAGGGGATATACGTACATACACACACACACACTCATGACCTGCCCTTGTTGACAGTAGAACCTCTACCTGCCTAGTTTTACATACGATACTGCTATATACATAACACAAGCACCACAGTGCTAGTATAGTGTTGCAGTATCTGCCACTACTATTCAGATGGGTGACAATTGCAGGGGCTGTTAGCATTGCCAATGGGGGTTAACAGGCCCTTAACATGGCAGAGCCATTTCAAACACACACACACACACACACACACACACACACACACACACACACACACACACACTGCTGCATAGGGGCATGCATTGAAACACACATGGACACAGAGCTGACACTTTTCAGATTAGAACACCTACCTATCTTATGTACAATACAGAACAACATGACTATTTCACGTGCCACAGTGCCTTTGTGTTAGAAAATATGTAGTTGTGCTTCTAAGGTGGATGACATCTGTAGGGCCCCTGAGTAGGTTGGCAATGGGGGAGTTAACAAGGTGGAACAGGCATACAAAATGGTATAACCATCACATATACATAGGCAAGACAGCCACATGGGATATGTATACAGAAACACATACATTCACACAGCTGGAAATAGTCAGATTAGAACAACTACTTATCTACTTGTATGTACTACAGTGCTACATACATATCATGTGCACCATGGAGATTAGATGCTGTGGACATAACTCACAACCTCTTACACCAATTAATCTTGGGAATTCCTTCATGAATGGTGGGATAAACCCCCCAAAATAGGGGCACTTCTCACATATTGCTCTTACAAACCTAGAGAAGTGATAAGGGTAACAGGATTTGCATCAGCATGACATTTCTGATGGGTATGAGGTCTGAAGTTGACATGTCTTTTACTATTTGTGATGGCAACTTTCATGTATTTGCCAATGATTTGACGTAAAACCCACCTGTTATGAGACATGGACCACATATATTTGGAAACATCTGGACATTCTGCATACATCTGTATAGATGAGTGGTATGGTCTGTAGCGTTTAAAATGGTGCATCTAAGGTTGATGACGTCAACAGGCCATTTAAAGTAAAGCCATGGGGAGGGGGAAAATAGGCCTTAAAATGGTATAACCAACACACACAGGGGATATGCTTCACACATGAACACACTACTACAGTTGGCTGTATTGAGATTCAAATCCCTACCTACCTAGTTGCATGCACTACAGTGCTACCTAATTATTGCATGCACAACAGAGCTCATATGCCCAGAAAGTGTCCAATAGTGGATATAAGGTGAATGACATAAACAAGCCCTGTAAAGTAATGGAGTGGGGGGAGTCACCAGGGTGGAACAGGCCTGAAAATGGTAAAACCAGCACACATGGGATATGTTTCTCACACACACACACACACACACACACACACACACACACACACACACACACACACACACACACACACACACCAGTATCACAGCTGCCAGCATTGGGATTATAATTCCTACCTATCTAGCTTTCTGTACTACAGTGCTATGTTGTTATCACATGCACCATGGAGATTACATACCTGCAGACTGTCCAACAGTACTTCTAAGGTGAATGTCATCATTAGACCTTGTAAAGTAGGGCAATGGGAAGTTTAGGCCTCAAAATGCTTTAACCTAGAAACACACACACAGTAACAGTTGCCAGTGCTGAGATTAATTTATCTGCCTAGAAAGTGTCCAACACTGGATCTAAGTTGGATGACATGAACAGACCTTGTAAAGTAATGCAATGGGGAGGTCACCAGGGTGGAACAGGCCTCAAAATGATGTAACCAACACACACACACACACACACACACACACACACACACACACACACACACACACACACACACACACACACACACACGGAGAGTCACAGTTGCCAGTACTTGGATTAGAACCCCTACTTACACAGTTTTCTGCATTATAATGCTACATTGTTATCACATGCACCACAGAGATTACATGTCTACATATTGTCCAATGGTGTTTCTAAGATAAATGACATCAGCATGACTTGTAAAGTAAGACAATGGGAAGTTTACTGGGTGGAACAGGCCTCAAAATGTTTTAACCTAGAAACACATACACAGTTGCCAGTGCCGAGATCAGAACCCTACCTATCTAGTTATATAAACTTATCACATGTGCCACAGATTTTATATGACTGATGGGTGTCCAAAGGTGCTCCTAAGGTGAATGACATCAGCAGGCCTTGTAAAGTAGGACAATGTGAGCTATATTTGGTGGAACAGGCATCAAAATGTTTTAACCTAGAAACACACACAGTTGGCAGTGCTGAGATTAGAACTCCTACTTATCTAACTGCATGTACTACATTACTTTGTACTTACCACATGTGTCACAGAGCTTATACAGCTAAACAGTGTCCAAAGACACTAATAAGGTGAATGACATCATTAGGCCTTTCAAAGTAGGGCAATGTGGGGTTTAAACATTCTTAACCCTGGAGGAAGCTGACAGTTGTGCAGTTACAGAAACCTGGTTCAAAGCTGCAGAGAGCACTCCAGCCATACCAGGATACTCATGCTAACATTCATTCAGACACCAAACCATGGGCACCAAAACAAAAGGAGGCAGAGTTGCAATATATATATATATATATATATATATATATATATATATATATATATATATAAATATATATATATATATATATATATAAAAGAAATACACACCTCTAGGCTGGTCAAATAGTACGATGCACAGGAAACACTCCAGGTGCAGTAAACAATTGACAAGACCCCTATTCAAATCATAGCTAGCTACAGGCCTCCAACTTTGACTCAAGATGCCTACTCCACCTATCTGGACCTCTTCGACTCTATCAAGATTCAACCCTTTATTCTGATTCTGGGCAACTTTAACTATCCAACCATACATTGGTAGAAATAATCTTGCCAAAATACAAATGCCCAAAGATTCCTTGATTTCGTCAATGCAAATGCCTTGGATCAGTTGCTTGACACCCCCAAAAGAGGTGAAAATATCTTGGACTTGGTATTAACCAACATGAGTAACAACTGCAGCAGCACTACAGTGTCATCATCCCTGGTAAGATCTGACCACAAAGCAGTCACTTTCATAGTCACCATCTCCCTTGACCCACTTTATCTAGGGTCACACAAAAAACTTCACCAGAGCAGATTGCAACCTCCAGAGGTAAGGTATTAACAGCTTCACAGACCCTTCCCTCTCCTTAGGAATTGGCACATATGTCCAAACCTATAACAAAGTACTATATGAGCATTTAGATAGCTGTATGGAATCAAGAATACCAGACAGGACAAAATCCTCCTCCTCAAGGAAGAGTAAACCTGTCTGGTGGACATCTACAATAAATAAACTCTATAATGAAAGAAAAAATTGCAGTCCCAGACCAAGATGGAGCAGTTGTCTAATTGGGAGGATTCTCTCCTTAGCTTGAACAAGCAAATAAGAGCACTAGTGAAATCCGCCAAAGCAAACTTTGAGTCCAAACTGGCCACATCTGCTAATGACAATCATAAGGCTTGCTTCATTTATGTCTGCAATCTCAAGGGGAGCACCCAGTTCTGCTCAGAACTGGTGATCAAGGGCACCACATACACAAACCCTGTAGATATAGGCAACCTGCTGTCAGACAGATTCCATGAAGACTTCACTTCTCTGCCCCCTCATCAGCAAAACAGGACATCCCCAGTACTTGCCACCTCCCCTTATCTCTAGGGAGCAAAGTATCACTGTCCTCTCAAAGGTAAAAAATACAGCCTCCATGGGACCCAATAACATCCCAATTTGCACCCTACATGAACTTAGGGAGGAGCTTGCAGCACAGTTAGGCACACTATTCATCCAAAGTCTGAGTACCGGCTTCATCCCAGCCAAGTGGAGGACAGCTACTATCATCCATTTGTACAAAGGTGGAACATTCATTGATCCAGGAAATTATAGACCCATCAGTCTAACTAGCCTGGTCTGCAAGGCCATAGAGTGGATTATCATGGACCTCATTTACAAGGACATTGGCAATCTACAGACACTTGATCCCACACAGTTTGGCTTTGTCAAGGGGAGGTCATGCCTGTTAAATTTGGTCAACTTCTTTGAGATAGTCACCAAGGGAATAAACAAGGGGAGGATGGTGCACAGCACCTACCTTGACCTGGCCAAGGTCTTCGATATTATTCCTCAGTCAGGTATAATAGATAAACTCTCTCAACTAAGCATCCATTAATATGTTACCAGATGAGTAGCAAACCAGCTCACTGATAGACCCCACCTAGTGAAAATAGAGGAAGCTACCTCAAGTACTAGACCTGTAACAAGCGGTGTACCCCATGGATCAGTCTGGGGGTCTTTGCTGGTTGGGATATAATTCTCAGAGCTGAAGGCCAAATCTAGTGGGCTATTGCTGAGCCAGTTTTCGGATGGCTGCAAGCTGGATGCTGTCATCAATTCCCCTAGTGATGTGGACATCCTCCAAGAGGGTCTCACCCACCAAATGACCGGTGCCTGAAACATGGCTTCAAACTGAATGTGAAAACATGCATCATCCTCCCTTTTGGGATGAGTGATGTCCCCACAAATTATCACATTGATAATAAGGCACTAAGCACGCAATCAGTCATGAGGGACTTGGACACCCAGGTTGATAGCAAACGGACTTTTGACCACTATATTGCCTCCATTGTACGGAAAGCTTTCTACATGGCCCACCTCATTTGCAAGGGTATCTCATCCAGGGACAAAGTGGTGATAACATCCCTGTATTCTTCAATTATAGGACTCATTACTGAGTACAATGCCCCTTTCAGCATGTACCTCACAAAGCACATGCAGCAGCTGGGGAGACCACAGAGGTTTCTCACCCAGAGAATGCAATGCCCAAAACATCTACCCTACACAGATAGGCTAAAAGCCCTGTCCCTCTACTCAGTCTCCTATAGACTCCTCAGAGGTGAGCTCTGTTTGGTGTACAAAATCAATCTCAGACCCCACCCTGATGGGACCGCTGCATATCAACAAGTCAACCTCCACTCAAGTAACCTGCACGTGTGACCTCAACCTGGTGTGTGACATCAAATGGATTTGGCGGGACAGATTTGTGTCTCAGAGATGCCCCCTTTTGTGGAATAGACTCCCACTCCATGTAAAGCAGGGTATGGATAACTGGATGGAGAATAAAAAATACACCCCTGGAATTCCACCTGTGTCCCTGCTGGACAGTGGCATAGGGTGCTGACTTGCTGGAACAAGGGCTAAATTCTTGGCTAGACCTGTAAGGGTATCAGGGCCAATAGCCTAGTACCTTCCTATGATCCTATATGGTGGAACAGGCCTCAAAATGTATAATCATTACACCCAGGAATTACACACAGTCACAAGGGAGTATATTTATATACACATACACATACACACACACACACACACACACACACACACACACACACACACACTTGCCATTGCTCGGATTACAACCCCTACCTATCTAGTTGTATGTACTATAGGCTATGTAGTTATCCCATGCACCACAGAGATTTTATACCTGGAGATTGGCCAATGGTGCTTCTAAGGTGAATGACATTAGGTGGTCCTGTAAAGTAAGACATTGGTGAGTTTACAGCATAGAACAGGCCTCAAAATGTATTACCATTACACACACATAAGCAGAAAATACACACATCCACAAGGGGATATAGTTACACATACACACACACACACACACACACACACACACACACACACACACACACACACACACACACACACACACATACACGATGGCTGATGTGGGATCACAACCCCTACCTCCTATTACACAATGAGGATGACCATGGTATTTGCACATGCCACTGGTTACACTTGGTGTACATCTGGCTGCAACACTACATCACTCTATGGCTTCCAGTGACTATCTCTATCTCTGGAAACCACCAAAAAGAATCAGAAAACAGCAATACAACTGGCAACAGTTTCAAACAGTTTATTAAATAAACGTTAGCGCCTCGGCCAATATAGCCTTCAAGAAGTGATTCACAGTCAGAAATATTCACCTTATATATATATATATATATATATATATATATATATATATATATATATATATACAACAATAAAACAATACATCTATAAAACCTCAATGAAATCAAATACTTTCAATTAACTTCACAGTTCAGCCCATGATGTGCAAAGGTGTTGTATTTAAGTATAAAAATAGATTCTTTAAATAAGAGATTGTCTTTAGCATAGCAGCATCACCCAACTTAACAAATACTTTTTACGAAATAGTTCCGTGTAACAATGTATAGTCACTAATATGACATTCTATGAAATGGTCAGCAACATCACTTTCTCTCTCTCTGTTTTTCTCTCTCTCTCTGTCTCTCCCTCTCTTCCCCTGTCTCCACCTCTTTATTAATGGTATTTGTATATGTTACCCATATATTGTATGTATATCAGACTCAGCAGATCCAAATATATATCCTATATGTACCACAGACAGATAGATGGGGGTAACCATGTCTGATGGGGATGGGAAGAGCCAGTCTGGGTGTGCATATCTGTCTGTATGCACAGGGATATATGCACATCCTGGTTCTATAGTTGGATGTGTGTTCAGACGTGGGGATGTGTGTTCAGACATGGGCTGAAAAAAGCTATGTGTAGGAGCATGTCCACTATGAGCATTAGTAATAACACTGGTACTCCAGGCCAGACCAATCTGTACTCCAGTCCAGGCTTTATGTGTTAGAGTTGACTGGCTGATGCAGCTGTGTAAATAGTCCATCACCTGACTGATGTACTGTCTGAGGGATCTCCTGGCTGTGTGTCATCCTTCTTAGCTGAGTAATTTCTAGGGTTGGTACAGAGTTTAGTGTACTGAGCAGAGTTTTGCATAATATGTGTGGTACATTTTACACAGCACTGTGATTTCATGGTATGTCAGTGCCAGATCAGTATAGGTTAATGTGATTACCCACTTATAGATATTTGTGTACTGACTCTATACACCACAGGGAGCCCATACTAGTGCACAAATTGTTCTAGTGTGCACATTCTATATTTGTCTGGCCAGTGATTTCTGCTTCCCCTTATATGTGGACCTTTGCACTGCTCTGCTCCAGTTGCAGGCTGTATCCACAGTTGCTGCTCTTATGTAGCTGTAGTTGTGGTGTGAGTGGGGTAGACATTGGAACATCACACACAAGGTTACAGGGTTCAGACCTCTGACTGCAGCTGTTCAGCAGGTTGCCCAGCATTGTGCCACTTACATCTGCCCTTGTCCTCATACAGTTTGTGCTGAACTATTAAAGGCTACTTGTTGGCCATTGCTCTCTACCAGTTATGGCCAGACATCTGGGCAGTGGCCATATATAATAGTCAAATACACAGGCCCAAACATGGATACAGGATCTTATTATTGCTCCTCCACACTTAGATGGTTGGCTTGGCCAGTCTCAAACCATGGATGCTTTCAACCAGGTTAATGCCCTTAGACCACTAAGCCATGACAGCCACCTACTTTGTGACACTATTACCACACACATACATAGCACTTTCAACCCTGCATATTGTGGAACTGAAACATGTTAGCAAGTTGATTTTGATAGCCCTGGGAATGTGAGGTCTGCTGCTATTACCTTACAAACACAGATCTTATTGCAGTTGTATGAGAACACGTGTGTCGGGGGTAGGCCATACCTCTCAACTGTACAGATTTTCCCAGAATGTCCAGATGTTTATCTCCTATTTTGGATCCATTTGTAATACAATTGTGGTTTTATGGGACATTAATGGCAAATTAATGCAGAATGAAGTCAGAAATTAATGACAGCCATTTGGGTTTCAGACTTCATTCCCTTCCAAACATCTTGCTAGTGCAAACGTTATTTTATCCACATTCTAAGTTTGTAGGATCACTACATAAAACCTGTCCCTGTGTTTGGGCCTATGCTCCACATTTCTTTTTTTCTTTGTCTAGATATCTTGCTCTAAGAGGTTGAGAGGTATGTAGGGGACTCCAACATTGACATGCATGCATCTGTCCTATGAGCCTGCTATTTGTAGGTCCTTCACATAGTGCAGTGGGGTTTTGTGGCTTGGGGCCTACTGCATATTCTGGGGCAGACAGTATTTTGGCAGGTTTTTTTTTTGTCCCACATACCTGTCAGTTGTCTGCTGTTATCCCAGTATTCCACTCCATTCCCTTACATACATGCAGCAATACCATGGATATGCTACCACAGTCTACTACCCCATTCAATTATTGTTAAGAAGAGAGACTTACCTTTTGCCTGCAACAGTTAAGGGACAGTGGTTGAGGGCTGACTCTGTCAGATGCATGCAGTACACAGCCTATATATGGTAAGGTATAGGTAGTGTGTTGAGGCTGGCATCCATTTTACTGTGTGAGTTGGAGTGAGGTGTCATTCCCTGGCACCCTAGGTTGTCAGTGCATGTGCTATGCATTGCCTCTTTGCCAAGGCCAGGGCATACTGGGCATGCCTACAACTGCCTACAGGGACAGGCTCAGGGAGTTCCTCCTCCAAGTCCCCATGTGCCTGGGGGACCTTGACAATGGTTGGGGTCTGTGTGTCCCTTGCCTGTGCTGTTCCTGCTGCAGCTGTTTCCACAGGATCATATTGTGTAGCATGGCACATACTATGAACATGTGTGCACATGTAGCTAGAGATTACTGCAGGGCTCCACTAGATATGTCAAGGCAGTGTAAATGTGACTTGAGCAGCCCAAACACACACTCTATTATGTTCCTAGTTTGTGCATGTGCCTCATTATGGCCTTCCTCTGTTGGTGTGTGTGTGTGCATTTCTGATGGAAGTCATCATCTACGGTTACAGTGCTTAGCCAGCATCCCCCAGTAGATGGCCATATGGGATGTTCCCCCTCTATATGCCTGGTACAGTTGTGATGCATGCCAGATGTGGGAGTCGTGATAACTGCCAGGGCTGCCAGCCCACACATTGATGATAATGCCCTGGGTATTGCACATGATCTGGCAGTTGATGGAGTGATACCCATTATGGTTGACCTATACTCTACACTCCTGATCAGGTGGTACTTTTATGTGCACATGAGTGCAGTCTATGGTCCTCAGTACCTCTGGGTAGTGTGCTACATGGTGGAAGAGACACATATTGCTGGTCCTCTCCTCAGGGGTGTTGGGGAAATAAATGTGCTTACTGGCAAGTGTTAGCATGACATCCAGGAACTGGTGGAGTACTCTGGATGTGGATGCTTGTGAGACCCCCATGATGTCCCCAGTAGGTCTTTGGAAAGTACCTAAAGCTAGTATTCATAAGGCTACACATACTTTTGTTTCCACTGGATGGGTTCCCCTCTGTTGGCTCTGGGTCTGAGATGAGGGCGGCAGAACTTGGTGAGTTCCTGTAGTATGTCCCTGTCCACCCTATAGCACTCTACTGTCTCCAGCTCATGTAGCCCATGGAAGGTTACCCTCAGTCTGAACACTTTTCTCCTCCTCAGTCTTGGCCTATTGTCAGCATCATCATCATCACTGGCCTCAGCCTTGTAACATGTAGAGATGTACAAAGCAGCAGCAGCAGCCCCTATAATTTTTTTCTGTTAAAAATCCCAAGTGTGTACTCCAATGGTGCAGAGTATGTGGAAAAATCAGATTGAAGGGTGCATGCATACTTTATAGTGGTGTGCTGCAGATTCAACCTGTGTGATTGGCTGATCATGATCCATTTCAGCTGCAGGGCTTTTCAGTGAGGGGATTCAATTGGCTAGTGTCAGTGGAACTGGGCTTATCAGTCAGTTAGACTAGACTGGCTTTCCCAGGCTATTTACCCTTTTTTTCCCCTGTTAAACCCTGCAGTGCTCTGTGCAAACCCGCAGAACTAGTGTAAACATTGCTTAGAAGAATGCAGCGTTCCCTGGACATGAGCATGCTTAGCTCTTCTGTAACCAGCTAAAACACACCATGCATGGCTAAACAGAGCTTAGCAGCATCAGACACACGCCCCTGCTTAGCTGGGCTTAGCTGAGCGCAAACCATCACCGCTAAGCTCCAATCAGCCTAAAGAAGATGTGATACACACCCTTTTCATCTTAGGTATGTATTCTGCTTACACCATCACAGTTGTAGCCCTAACACAGTTAGTACCTATGGACACAGTGGCTCTTTTTGCTATTCGATAAACCTGGCTCATTTACATGCATCTAATTGCGTATACTCTAGATACAACACCACCACCAAGCTCATTCTCCTTATCTACCACTGTATCCTATCATTGCATGACTATTACACTGGGCAGTATAAGGCATTTACTTTGCCTAACTTCAATTTAACATTTTACACATATTAAATTTATTTTTTTGCAAAAATGGCATGTTTATGCACCACTGAGCTCTGCTTAAATGTGGGATATGTTTTAAAAAAAAGTTTAATTTTTCATATGTTGCATTACTTTTAAATGACAATGGCCATAGTTTTGGCCATTTGCATGCCTACTGCACCTAATACATGTTTTTATTTGAGTTGTCAGAGCCTCTGTTTTATTTTTACATTCAAATACACAGTTAGTAACTGTGTACATTTTTCCTGTAGACACAGCACCTACACGGATGACTTTCTGCTTCCTGGATCACCAAATCACCTCATTTGCATGGTTTTCACCAGCAGATCAGGTGATTTGCATTCCGTGATTGCTTCCTTGTCTGCACCATGTCTGCATGCTCATGCAAACCCCTAGCCCTTTCTCCTAGATCACTCGTTGGCCATATTTCGCGTTCGGGCTGCAACATTATTCCTACATGGAGAATTGCTCCATGTAAGATTTATTGAACCCCCCCCCCCCCGGTCTTAATCCTCTCTGTTAAAACAGTCTAAAACTAGTACAGAACAAGCATCCTACTCATCATTTGTGAAGGAAACAGGACCTGTATAAATACTGATCCAGAATCATGCCTCCTGTTGTATGAATGCCACTAGCCTGCATTCTTATATGGTGTGACATATTCATACAACAGGATCTGATACCCATGTATCCCCATCATGTAGAAGGAATTCTTTAGTAACCTAAAGGGATTCCAGGTGTCATACCTGTCTGCGCTCTGGAATAATTATTGGACCGAGGGTTTTTGTGAAATTATTACCTACTTGAAACATTTTGCAATTTAGAAGTAGAACTGTTATTCTGATTTGCCTGCTTTTAATGGATTCTGTCTTACCTATAAATTCACTGTGCTTTACTTTGACAGCAGAAGGTCTATATCCCAGGCCGCTCAGTATTTGCTATGTTCTTTGGTCCTGCTCACAGAAGAGGTAGTGCCATGACCTTTAAAAGGTGTTAGATAACGGGCAAAATGGACATCATCACCACATTAAAGAAAGAATGTACTTCAACAGGATGTTAATACACAGATGTCACCCAGCATGTTTAGCTGCCATGAAGCATGAACTGAAAAAAGCAAATGGCATTTTTTTTAACATGATAAATGCAGCTTTGCTGTTTAGTGAGCATAAAATTAAAAAAAAAAAGTAAACAAAGAAAAAAGTAGTGTGTGTGTGTGTGTGTGTGTGTGTGTGTGTGTGTGTGTGTGTGTGTGTGTGTGTGTGTGTGTGTGTATTTCATCAAGATAAAGAGAGAATGTCCATGTGAGTGTATGCCTGTGTGTGTCTATGTATATGAAAGAGTGTAAGATACAGAGTCAGAAAAAGAAAAACAAAGTGAGCGAATGACTGAGAGAGAGAGAGAAACCAAAAGACTGAGTACATACCCGACATCTTCTCTGAATTTATACACAGGTTATCAAATGGTGATATTAAACAGAAGTCAAATAACCAGGTATAATTCTGAATTAGTGCAAACCTTGTAATACAGTACACAAAAGTAATAATACATACCAATAGAACTGTTGGTCTACTCACATCAGGAAAACCAACAGACTTTTGTGCCTCTTTTCACACTGTGAAGAACCTCAGCACTTATGACAGCTCAGATAGTGTGATACTTACAATCTGTAACAGGGAACCCTCAGGCTTTAACTTGACAATTTGTGTTTTTATATACAATTACCTACAGATAATGAAAATGCCACTTACTTTAACCTACACTGAGTGGTGTTGCTAATAAACTTTTAAACAGTTTGGAAGACAGTATCAGTTAACCAGGCAGTTGATCCAAATTATGCTACTCCCACATTTTCTAACACATGCAGAAAACCATTGCTTTGGTCTAGTGATGTGCAACAAACATACTGACTTTTTTGGCATATGGACCCTCCCTCTGGCACGCTACAAAGCTCAGAGCTCCTCCCACAGTCTGTTTTTGGGTGTGAAGAACAAGTCACCTGTCAGGACCAGAGCTGCCCGTCAAACCCACAGACAGGACCATTTTAGTTTTCTAGAAAAGTAAGAGAAGGATCTCTTGCAAGACTGGTCTTTACTCTGTTTTACTTCAGCTACAGAGCTCAGATAAGAAACCTTTCTGAGTTACAGAGCTCAGATAAGAAATCCTTCTGAGTTTTAATTCCTGCCTCTGCCTTTTTCTGTCAGTGACCGAACTGTGTATTCTGCTGATTTGCTTGTTTTTTTTTTTTTTAGAAAGTTATATGTACATTGAATTTTATTTCTCTTACAGTATGATAATTATACTGCTTTTTTAAGCTAATTATGAGCTTCTGTGTTTTTTTACCATTTAAAAGCATTTTGTGGACATTGGTGAATGTTTAATTTAGTTTCTGTACAAAGGCAGTTTTAGTGTAGTTGCTCTCATTGCCTCATGCAGTTCCTCTCATTACCTCGTGCTGCCAGAATCATAAGTAAATCAAGGCTGTTATTTCTGTTTATTAAAAGCTTTTTAAAAAGTTTAGACAGAAAAACTTGCTGTTTTTGCACAGTTTTTTCACTGGGTTGATGATTATTTGACATAACTGAGTAGATTTGCAACATTGACATTTTTTGTTTAAATCACAATTTTAGCACCATTTTGTTTGTGAAAACACTTTTGACAGGATGTTTTCTTAAGTTTATATTTAATCCCATGTGTAAGGATATTGTAAACTGCTTATAAGTATGTGGGGCCTTTATTTATTAAAATGCTGTTTTTTTTTCTAAGTGCAGTATTCAGTATACTGTAAACACAGACTTCAGAATGCTATTTGGAGGCATAATAGTGGGTTTTGTCCATTGGGTACTGGACTGTCCATTCAACCAGTACTCAGTATTGATACGGCTGCTTTTTGTCTTGTTTTGATGGACTCAGAGACAGTGCCCCCCCCAACTACCCATTTTACACCTGAAAAACATAAAAATAAATCAGAAAATATGCCTCAGACTATGACTTGTGACTATGCAGCAGCCTCAGCCTAGGCAAGGCTATGGTCTTTTGGAGGATGAGGCACTGGGTGTGGACACTTTTCCTGTACTGATCCCCATGATGGAAGATGTTCTTAAGCAATCTAATAATTCTTCTCTGCTCATTCAGGCTCTGCCTAAAAATGTATTAACAAAATTCAGGATATGCTCAGCCATGCTTGGCCATCAAGCTCCCTTGTCTGCAGACCCTGCTCCAGTGTTCCCAGTGACTTATACTAATAAAAGAATGTTGTCTTCTTCAAATTCTGCTCCCTTAAATAAACTAGGAAAATGTCAGAATCTCAGAGAAAGAAACTGTCTCAATTCAGAATAGTAGCTTTAAAATGTTTGTCAGTTTTTAATATGGAAGTTTATGTTAAGATGTATGTATACTTTAGTCAAGTTTGCTGGATCCTTACCTGCTGAGCAAACTATCTATATTAAAGATATACTTTCCAATGTTTCTTAGGTGCGAAAACATGCTTTAAAGAGTACTTTCACAGGGCTGATACTACTGCTAGAAATGCGTCATCATCAGTGGAGATGAGGTGTGCTTGGTTGCAAAGCCAGAATTTTTTTTGATGAGTTAAAAACTGAGATTTTGAATGTTCCACGTGAGTCTGATTTTGTGTTTGGTTTAGCAACTAATCAGACCAATTAACACTGGGAAGACAGAGGTAAACTCATGCAAGGGGTGTTGAAAATATTTAATATTCACAAATGTCCCTCCTTTAAACAAGAAACATTTCAGTGGACTTCCAAATAAGTAATAAAATGAAACAGCAGGATGTGAACCTTGTGAGGCCTAAAAAAGGATCCTTCCCAAAAGGAATAATCCTCATTTCAGCATACAACTATGTCAAGGTGCAGCACTTTGTTTCATAAGTCCCCCTCCAGGTGCACATCTCCAAAGTTAACTCTCAACAAGACAGCTTGACTATCAGTGGTTTCCAGCAAGGGAGTGCTCAACAATATTGGCAGGGGCTACAGATGGTACTGGAAATAACGTCTGCTTCCATTCAAAGGGCTTCTTCTTTATCCATCTGAGGAGTCTTTCTTACTCTATCCTAATTTCCAGCAAATTCTGGATTCAGGGGTCATAGAATTAGTTCTTCATTTACAAAGAATGAAATGTTTCTAATCTAGAATGTTCCTGGTCCCCAAAAAATTGCTGTCATAGAGGCCAATGTTGGTCCTTTCCTTTCTGAATCCATTTGTCAAGGTCCCCAGGTTCAAAATGCTTACCCTGCAGGCCATGCTTCCTGTGTTGACTCACCACCATCATATTCCCATTACTTATCACTTCAGGAGATTTCTGAGATTTGTTGTGTCTGGTTTGCATGATCAGTTTTCTGTACTGCCCTTTGGGCTACCTACTGCACCTTGAGTGTTTACCAAATGTATTGCCCTGGTAGTTGCCCACTGCTGAACTGTGAACATTTCTTTTTCCTTACTTGGACAACTTGCTGATCTCTGATGAGTCTGTGTTTAGGGGTTTGGATTCTCTAGAGAAGGTATCAGCCTTAAGCCTTTGAATATCTCAAGTTGGGTTGCATGTCTGGACAGATATATGACATAGGGACCACTGTATTAAATTGTGAGCAAATGTGTTCCAATTTGCCAAATGATATGATATTGCACTTTTTGGCATTTGGCTTGAGACCAGTGTTACAGCAAAATTTGTTTGCATATGTTAGTCCTGTTTGTAGGATTTGAGAGGGCCAAAGATAGTGGATGATGCCTCCAAGCTTAAACTCATTGGAAACTTAGTCAGAAAAACTACTTTGATATCAAGTAAGTATTAAACAGAAGCAGTCTCATTACAAAGCCCTGCATGACATCACTGCAAAAGAGGATTTTCAAGAAGAGCATGCCCCAATCTATGTTAGATTCTGCCTGTGAGACAGTTTGCCATCCACTGGGAAACATAAGGTGTTACCTTAACTTGCTAAGTTTATCTATAGTGTCTGAGTGAGGAAAGGTACCGAAAGTTGTGTCTACTTTCCTACCCTCATCCAAAAAGAAGTCAACCAAGATAAGCAGAAAGGATCTTCCCTTCTCACACTCAAACTTGTTTGGGTCAGGGGTCTTTAGGGTGGTAAGGTCTATCTACAATGGACTACAATGATGCAATCCATTATGTTATAAATGCATTTTTGACACTTCTGGTCTGTAGTTGACAGGACCAGTGGTGGAATTGGCTCTCTACTGAGATCTCAAGACTCTGAGTGCAAAGTATCTTGACATCAAATAAAAGATTGAAAGACTGGAGAATAATGACTAGTGGATATTGGTCTTCTCTTTAAACTTCGTTTCTGATGTGAGAGACAAGTCCCTAACACCCCCAAATGTATATATGCCAATTCTAAGGTTGCCATATCTCAGAGAAAAGGCAATCATCCAAGAAATGGCAATATCAGACTTAAAATATACAAGTCTGGATTTTTGACCATTTGGTCTGCACATCTTCGGACTCTGCAATGTGGGTCCAAGATTTTAAATGGTTACCGATGGTACCTCCCCTGTGTCTTGAAATTATCTCTGCAATTATCTAATCCTCAGGCCCAAAGCCAGATTAGAGGATGTGTTTAAAAAGATTGTACAGTGAGTCAGTAAGACAGTGTTTCATACTGACAAGGAAGCACCCCAGCATATTAATGTGCCCCAGTGTATATCACCTTATTTTTCAAAGACAGTTTTTTAGGACTTCAACAGAGGCAATGTGTGGGGGATGAAAAGTGGTGAAGAGTCTGTGCAGGTTAGGTTGTGATATGGGGAGAAGTTTGAATTACATTTGGCTGCTAACAGATCAGCAATGTCTTCATGGTCAAAGTAGGAGGAATCCTTATTTATTAACCAAGAGGAGTACTGGGTGTTGTTTCTAGCATTCTTGATATAGTTGAATAAGGCCTTGTAATTGTCTTTAACAGATTAGTTAATTTTGATTGTGTAAGTGTCTTTAAAGGACATTAATTGTTTTCAGAGTTTAATTCTGAGGTGCAGGATTTTTATTTTGTTACAAAGACAGTATTTTTCTATTATTATAGAGTCTGTTTCTGCTAGAGTTTCACCAAAGGTGTTTATCCCTAAACTTGACACTATAATTGCAAAGGATCAGGACCAACACTTTAGTCTAGATATTGAGATAAGGAGAGAATATTCATAAATGCAGGAGTGTTTGCTTTTGTGTCTTAAATAAAAATCCTGCACATAAGAATTAAACTCTGAAAACAATTCATGTCCTTTAAAGGGGACCTGGGGACCCAAGTTGATAGCAATCTCTCATTTGACAACCATGTGGCCAAAGTGGTTAAAAAACATTTTATATAGCCCACCTAATCATGAAGGGATTCACATCTAGATCAGGGGAGGTCATCGTGCCTCTTTACTCATCCCTCATTAGGCCCATAATTGAGTACAATGCCCCTTTTGGGATGTACCTTACCAGACACCTGCAGCAACTGGAAAGACCCCAAAAGTACCTCACCAAGAGGATCAAAGGGCTCAAACAGATGCCATATGCTGTCCGGTTAAAGAAACTCCAGCTCTACTCAGTGGCATACCACCTGTTCAGAGGCGATCTGTGCCTGACGTATAAAGCCATGTCCAACCCGGAATTAATGGACATGCTGCACCTCAGAAAATACAAATCCCATCGAACTACGTGCTCGAGAGACTTGAACCTCAGCACTGAAATAAATAGGACATGCTGGAGGGACAGATTCATAACCCAGAGGCTCCCTTCACTCTGGAATAAAATCCCAGTCCAGGTTAGGCAGAGTCCTCATTGACTCTCTTCAAGAGGAATCTTGATGAGTGGATGGGAGATCGTAGGTTTACCCTGGGTATCACTTCTGTGTCACTGTTAGACAGAGGCACAGTATACTAACCTCGAAAAAGGGCATAGCAAAATAAATTTAAAATGGGTGGCGAAAGCCAAACACATTCTGGCTAGGCTTATAAATGCCCTAGGGCAGATAGCCTAGTATGAACCTATGAACCTATAAAGGGGAACTGGGCTCTTGAACCCCCTCAGGAGATCATATAGATAGAGTAAATTTCCCTTAGATAGATCTCTGAAGGTGGTAGGATATGTGAATGCTTTAGGTTGGGATCTAATAAGGAAGATCACTGATTAATAGATAGACCAAGCCAAGGATTGCATAAGAATTTATTGTTATTATTATTATTATTATTATTATTATTATTATTATTATTGTTATTATTATTATTATTGTTGTTGTTGTTATTGTCATCATAATTATTATTATTATTATTGTTGTTATTATTATTATTGTTGTTGTAAATATAAGGGCCAAAGTATTTAGCCTTCATGTAGGTAAGTATAAAATCTAGCCTAGTGACTTTGCATTAAGGAAATTTAGGGACTGTATAGAATATTTATTTTTGGTAGTGAAAATATCCCATTTAATAGATGGATAGTTGAAATCCCAAATGTGATAGTTTTTAGTTGAAGAGTATGGTACACCAGCATGTTTAGATATATATCTTGTGTTGTGGAGATATAGACAAGAACAATACTTTGCCAATAAATGCTAAGATATTGTGATTATAGTTACTGGGATGCAAAGCAGTTTGTGGTCATTATCTAAATGTATGAGTGTGCTGACAAAGTATCCAAGGAGATACATGGACAAACCTCCACTGATTCTAGATGACTGCAATTAACAGTACAGGGAAAATGCAAGAGGGGGCTGGAATTTACTGGAGAAAACCAGCAAAGTAACCAAGGTATTCAGAGTAAATAATTAAGAGAGGGAATGGTAATAGAATGGGAAGTGGCCAAGTATTCATTGGACTGCAAGCTAAACATTGTCTTCCCTATCAATGATTGATATTGGAGTATAGGCAAAGAGAAAGAAATAAGGGGATCCTAAGCCAAAGACCAGCACTGCTACAGTGATCCTAAGAAAAAGACTAGCATTGGTAGAGTTTTTGTAGAGTCTGGAACAGAAGCTGCAGTTAAAAAGGGATAATTATTAGGACATATAAAATATTGCATGTTAACTATTGAATCAATCAGAGGATGTTAGAAAGGATTGGTTAGTGAGATTGGTTAAGCAATTCACAAAGAAACAATGAGAGGATATATGTGCAGCTTCCAAACATTACACAAAGTGTAAAAGATTTGGGATCTCTGTTTTGAAGTGTTTGCATTGATATTTTTACACTCCAAGCAGACTCCAAAGAGTTTTTCCTCAGATAAATTTCAAATGCTGGAGGTGTGATGGGGAAGAAAGGGATAATTCAGAACATGTTTTTGGGAGTGTAATGAGGTGGCAGACTTTAAAAATTCTCTGCAGACTACTCTTTCGGGAATATTGATTGAGTAAATTGGTGTAACTAAGAAAATTTACTTTTGAACTGTAATACAAAATCAAAATTGCCTAGACATAGTAAGGTCTTGCTGAGCTTGATTGTGGTGCCTGTCAGAAAAGTAAGTACTAGAAAAAAGAAATCAAAGTCTAAACCAACTATACTAGAAGTGGTGAATATAGTAAAAGAGAGAAACAAACTGGAAGTAGGATCTTTTGAAAAGAGTGGGAGAAAATTATAAAGAAAAAATGGGAATTGTGGGAACCATACCTGCAAAATAGTGTTTTGGAGGAGGAACGAGGATTAATTAAAGGCAGGAGTTGAATGAGCTATATAATGTTTGACTGACAACAACTGTATGCATTATAAGTGATGTATAATGTTTGCAACTGAAAATATGACAATATGGTTTGTTTTCATTTATAAAAATATATGATTGCCGATATCACAAGTGATAATTCAATAAATATGTTTCTTGTTAAAACAAAGTAACATTAAAACTGCTTGTTTTCTGCAAAAAAATGTTCCACTGATTATAGAATTACTTTCAGTAGAGGATTTGAATGTGAGATAATCATTGAAACCTAGTACGGAAGGTATGTTATGACTGCACTGGGGCTATGCTTCAGTATTTACACAGGTTAATACAATGTTTACTAACTTAGGAAGGTTTCAAGAAAGGGTAGCTTCTTGTTTTGATTTTTTAGAATAGATCAAAGCCACCATTGTACTCCCTTGGTTTGATGTGGTTAAGTTGAGGGATGGAACAGGTGTATACTGTATTACCCATAAATTTTACTAAGGGGGTAGATAAAGACCTGGCCAATATACAAAACCCTGGTGGTGAAAGATGCAGGCCACATGAAGTAAAATGGTATAACAATATACCATCTCCATTCAGGTCCTCCAGGTTGACATACACTGGAACCCCACAGAAAGACCAAGAATGGTAACCCGTAGCTGAGCACATTGTTGAAGTCAGTCATAATTTGTTTACACTGAGGCATCATTCTTGGTGGAAGTAAGATGCTGCTCATAATGAGCTTCATACCAACCTTGGCTGTAAACTCCCAGAGCTCTATCATGTCCTTCATCATGTAATTCAGAGATTTGTGTCTCAGGTTATTCACATCCACATGAACAACAATTGTGTTGTAGGTGTGCCTGTGGTGAAGAGACTTGAATGCACCAGAAACCTACAATATCATGGCTGCTGAGAGGCAACTCACTGTCACTCTACCTGTGCCTGGCCTGGTGAGTGATTTATTTTTGTGTCCCAGTAAGGAATCATCCAATGTCTAGGACATTTCCTTGTGTTTTGCTTTGCCCTCAGTTCCTCCATGATATGGATTGACTGAAATGATGACTCATCTAGATACGGTTTGTGAGAGGCTATATTAAAGCTGCAATATGTGAGGTTACGTTGTACTTCCGAGGAGTTTTGTAGTCAGGCTTTTGCTCTGAAGGTCTTTAAAGGCTGGAAAGACATTTCAAAAGTAGCTAAGCATAAAAAGGCCTGGTTTTAGGTGACATGCAGGTGGGATGTGGTTGTGGTTGTGAGCACTGACAACCTCCTGAATTCTCCCTGTATGTTTAGATGAGAGGTCAGCCTCCATATTTTGTACCTTCGACATGTGGACTGTATTGAAGGAATGAGATAGAATTTAGAAGCAAAGCACTGTCAGTGAGTATTAAGCAGTTAAAGCACTGCATTTAGGTACCTACTGCTAAACGTTGGTAAGAGAGGGTTAGGTGATCTTAAGGTAATATATGCTTCTGGTGTCTGCTGTATATTAAGTGGATTACACAATTTAACTATTTTAGCTTAACTTAGTACCTAGGAGAGGGGTTTGAAGACTATGGAATGTAATGGACATGTAATTTGCACTATGATCAACAAGAACCTACTTGGTGCTGCATAGTTAGATGTGTCACAGGTGAAAATAGTGAAGGGAGGGTGCAAAGTGCCACTTATCACAATAAAGTGGACTTTAACTCAGGTAGGAACTGAAGGTTTCAGTTAGCTGCAGAACTTTGGCGCTAGCAGCGATGAGGCTTGGGTTGAACAACTGTGCAGTCCATAGCCAGGATTATGGATAATGTGTGGAGAGAATAAAGTAGGAACACTAAAGCTACAATCATAGTTTAACTCCAATGACTTGTATCCATTCAGGGTTTTGTGCCCTGTTATAGTGTGATGCACATCTAGTTAAAATTAGAACAACAGTGTACACAACAAAGCAATATGAAGCAAGAAAAAACATGTAGCTAGTCAGAAAACAACTCACAGAAAGTTAGCAATGATCAAACATCCTAAAACAGCAGTAATAATCAACTTCACTCACAAGAGAACTAGTACAGTGATGCTCTAAAATGGCTAGCAGTAGTAGCAGTAGGCAAATTAGACTGTCTCAAAATTATCAAATGTAGCAAAACAGTTGTGTTTGAAGTAAAATGGCAATTAAATAAAAGTATTTCCCTTATATTGTAGAAACATATAGTCAAATTGCCTGTTCATAGGTGACAAACAGGTTTTAGCTGTTGCTCAGTTGTGTAGCTCAGTGAATCCAACAAAATGGAAAACAATGGAGAATATAGCAGAATAATGCAAAGAAAGAAAACAGAAAAAAAAAAAAACTTATAGCAAAGCCGGTGGTGATTAAACATGCAGAACAACAGCCTTATCACCTTCTCTCACAAGGTAACTACTTCAACAGTGTTTTAAAAAGCCAAAGCAGTAGGCCGATTCAGCTGTGACCAAATTAAATAAAACAGTTGTCCCTTGATAAACTAAAAAATAAGTACTTCTATTCTCAATGAGCCTCAGTTCTCTTGGATTACTGCTCAGTCCTTCAACCAGTGTGTAGCAGCACTATGCTTCTAAACTGCATACATTATTCATCTTAGCAAATAAGAACCCATAATTTGTGTGAAGTAGTACCAGCCATGACCGCTGCATAAATCTAATAGTCCTCATTTTTTTAATTTCTTACCAATAGTTTAGAACGTTTTCCTCCTTAAATCATCTTATTTTCTTACATATAGTCATTATGTGTTAGTCAGTGAATTACACCATGAGATAACCCACTTCCTTACACCTTTCCTTAAACTTGCTCATGTTGTTGGAAAAATAAGACGCTGATGGCTGTAGTATCTAAAAAGGCCTTTACTAGTGCAAAAACACAAGCGCTTTCACAAACGAGCTTCTTCAGGTGTACTTCAAGCACTACAAGTACGCACCTTATATACTATCAAACACATCACATGCCCTAAATCCTTAATTACAATGTTTTAAAAACACATGACATACTAGTCCTGTTAATGGAGTGGCAAAAGCTGAATTTAAACAGCAGCTTTGAATATTTATGTCTACTTATATCAGCAGCAGAGAGGGAGATGGCAAATTTGACTAGTAACATAAACAAAATGTATAATGAACTGATAAAGCAATTTTCTGTTGATATCATTGACTATCATATAGAGGACTTGTTAAATTCGCTTACTCTTTATGATAGTAAGTTGCAAAAGATGAAAATCGACAAGATATTGAGGGACAGAGCCGATTTCCGCACTGGGAACATCTTTACCTGGCCCAGAGATGAGAGCATGCAGGCAGGACCACATTTGCAGAGCACAGGGATGACTGAGGGAGCAGCAACGTCGGTTGCAAGGCTGTCGGAAGTTCCTATGGCGTCAAGAAGAGATAATGGAGGTGTACTCGATTCAGCGACGAGAGAGGCAGCAGATTTCTCTGTCGCTGCTGCGGTAGATGTGCCGCTATTGGCAGGAGAGTCCAATGGGGCTTCAGTCACTGCCAAATCGGTGAGTTCATCTCCGAGAGATATGGTGACGAGGAGAAAGACTCTTACGGTTACAGCGCAAGTGCACAGCAATGATTTAGATTCCTTAGATGTCTTTGATAAGGAATCCAGTAATTTTTTACAGAAGCACCGTATTATATTCCCTTTACCCATGAACGAGAACACACAGAGGAGAGACCAGTCGAGAGGCAGGAGCCAGACAAGGGGAAAACGAAAGTGGGACAGTGCATCGAGGAACCAGTTAAGTATAAAAAAAGCATTTTTGAATGTGCAGAGGGATTGATTTTAAATCTATCTAGTGTTTCTTTAACATTGCATCAATTGGCAGTCCTTGAGAAGGGACTGTCTTTTATACCCACGAGCCGCTCTTGTTTTGCTGATGTAATTCTGGACATAAAGACGTTTACAAGGAATCTAACACTGAAACTGATGTATAAAGGGAATGAATGTTGTGCTAGTACAAATGTGTTTGTTAGACCTAGTTCTTTCATTCCCAATGTTAACCCTATTGTCAATGCTTTTGAGAAATTTTGCATCAGGGATATATATGATGCATGCATGACTATAGATACTCATTCCAAAAGAAACGGATTTTCCAATTTGAGTAAACAGGAAATTAAAGCTTTAAAGGAACTGGAGAATGATCAGCGTCTTGTTTTCAGACCAGCTGATAAAGGTGGACTCATTGTTGTACTTGATAAATGGTGGTATGAGAGGAAAATGTTGGACAGTCTAACAGATAATTCATTCTATGAAGAGTTAACTCTTCTACAAGTGAATAGTAATATAGATACAGTTATGAGATGTATCAAATCTCTTTTTAAACAATGTTTGATTGATAGGAAATTGTTTGATTATTTCTTGACTGCCAAACCATTGATACCTATTTTACAAGGCTTACCAAAGGTGCACAAATCCCGTCTAGACCCACCTATGAGACCTATTGTCTCAGGCAGGGGATGGTGCACCGAGTCCATTTCTATATTCATTGAGAAACATTTGAGACCACTTTTGAATGACATACAGCATGTGCTTAGGGATACTGAACATTTCCTCAAGGATTTGTATGATTTTTTATCTAAAGGTGCAGACCGTGGTTTTATGTTTGTCAGCCTTGATGTAGTCTCTTTATTCACTGTGATACCCAATGGAGCTGGGGTTAGTTTAGAGCAGCAGTTCTTGACTGATTATTCATCTTATAATGTAGAACTAGTTGATTTATTGATTGTTCTCCTAGAGCTAGTTTTATAACACAATATTTTCCTTTTTGGACATCAGTTCTTCAGACAGTGCAATGGCGTGGCTATGGGCACATCTTGTGCCAATAGCTACGCCAATGCAGTCATGGTAGTTTGGGAAGAGGACTACGTTTTCAAAGGTCCTTTTTCACAGTATATTCGTTTTTACCGTAGGTTTGTGGACGATGTTTTTATTTTATGGGAGGGTGATGAAGATAGTCTTTGTAGTTTTTTATCTTCTATTAATGAGTCCACAACTTTTTTACATTTTACGCATAGGATGTCCTATGAGGAATTGAACTTTTTAGATGTGGCTGTTGTTAGAGATGAAACAGGGTTAGTCTACACGAAATTACATAGGAAGGATTGCCATGTTAATCATCTCTTACATCATAATAGTGCACACCCCCCACATATTTTTAGGAATGTTGTCACTAATCAAGTTATGAGGGCCTCTAGACTTAGTGTCAGAGAAGTAGATTTTAACTGTGAATTAAGCAAAGTCACTGGTTATTTAAGAGAATGAGGCTATGATGATAAGATTTTAACACAACATGTACCTGTGGCTGTTCAGAAGCGAGGTAGAGAGGCAAGGCCTTATTTCTCTCAGAGGAGACATTATGCAGATAAGCCTAAGGGAAATCTTATAAGCAATCCACTTAGGATGTGTTTGAAATATACATCTGATGTTAACAGAAATTATTAAGAAACATTGGCAGGTTTTGCTGACAGATAGTAGTATAGTTGACCTCATTGACACTGTCCCCAGGATTAGCTTTAGGAATGATAGATCTATCAAGAGGCGACTATGTTATCCTAGGGAGAATGCACTAGGTAGAGAACACTCTGGCACCACCCAGTGTGGTTCCTGCAACTGATGTGGATACATAGACAGTAGTCTGTCTTTTAATCACCCTGATCAAGGGAAGGAATATTTTTTTCATGTTTCAGCCACCTGTGACACCAGACATGTTGTTTATCTTGCCAGCTGTAAGACATGTTCCGTGTTCTACGTTGGCAAGACGGACAGACATCTTAGAGAACGCATTAGGGAACACATTTATAACATCAGAAAAGGTAGCACTATCAATGCACTTGCAAAGCATGTCACTAACACTGATCAGACACATGTTTTCAGCTTCAGAGTTATTAGCCTAATTCAAGAGAGTCTAAGACAAGGTGACATTTATAATAGGACTGAAAACTCAGAAGCAGTGTGGATTACTAAGTTGAGGAGTACAGAAGGGCATGGTCTCAATGAATGTATCCCCTTAAGACCTAGATTAAGAAGAAGGCCATTGAATAGATAGTTTTTGCTTTTTATCTTTTGTTATATGTATTAAAAGTATTAATACCGCATTTCTATAGCTACGTATTAAGTTTTTTATTTTTATTTTTATTCAAAGTATGTCATGTGTTTTTAAAACATTGTAATTAAGGATTTAGGTTATGTGATGTGTTTGATAGTATATAAGGTGTGTACTTGTAGTGCTTGAAGTACACCTGAAGAAGCTCGTTTGTGAAAGTGCTTGTGTTTTTGCACTAGTAAAGGCCTTTTTGGATACTACAGCCATCAGCGTCTTATTTTTCCATTTTCATTACAAGGACTTCACTTTTGGGACGCTTTGGTGTGTATTTGCCAGTTACTTCTTGTTGTTTTTGCTCATGTTGTTGTTGTGTCTTTCGGCTTTTCCCGGTTAGGGGTCACCACAGCGGAACTCCGCTCCGCTAATGATTGTCAGTAGATTTTTATGTGCCGACTTGCCAGGTCTGACGCACAACCTTCAACGAAGGTGCGCCCATTCATGCATGTCTCCACACAGAAGATGCTCTAGCTGAGAATCAAACTGGACAGCGTACTTTAGTTTATTCTGTGTACTTCTTAGATAAACTCCCCAAATTATTGGCCAAAAATGGAAGGTCTGCCCAATTGTACCTCTTCTTTTGGCAGCCTTTAGCACTTGGTATCCTCAGGCAGTACAGATAACAAACTCTTACTCTATGCCAATAATTCTGCATGTGAAAAGTGCCAATATTATCTAATCTGGATGCTTTCCCATCACAAAAAATAGACTCTGAGCAACACACACTTCCACCACAGTCTAAACAAAACTGCATTCAAAATGGCTTTCTCTGAAACTATTTTTTTAGCAAAACCTCCCAGATCTAAGAAGACAAACTGTCACTGAAAATCCAGCACTTCCTCTCCTTCATGTACAGTTGCACACATATAATAAAGAGTCCTCGAGGGTCAAATCACTTCAGATCTGTTACCCCAAGCCACTGTACTAATAGAAAAGTCTTAATGATGGGTGACTCACAGGTTTACACTCACAATTGTGGACAAAGACAGGGTTATAATGAATTATCATTCAGGTACAAGGATCAATGACATGACAAGAGCTATAAAACCTTTCAGAAACAGCATGATTCCCTTGAATTACTTCAGGTGCAATTGACTGTAGACAAGAAACCTGTTCAGGTCATTGCCAGCTATAGGATCCCCTCCATGAATCAGGACAGCCACTCAGCCTACTTGGATATACTTGAGTCAATCAAGATACAACCAAACATCCTGGTTTTGAATTACTTTAATTATCCGTTCATTGACTGGGTAAATTATACATGCTGTAACTCAGTTGCCCAAAGGTTCCTGGACTTTGTTAACTCCAGTGCCCTGGACCAGCTGGCTGAGACAGCCACAAGGGGCTTAAGCATCCTGAATCTGGTGCTCACCAACATGGGGGACTGCTGCACCACTCCTAGTGTCTGGCCATCCCTGGTGAGATCTGCTGCAAATCATTCCTGCTAGAAGTAACTATAACACAAGACCCCCCCAGCAACAACTAGACTAAAAAACTTCTCTAAAACAACTAGACTAAAAAACTTCTCTAAGGCTAATTACAACCTCTTACATTACAGCATAAATGTGTTCATAGTCCCTCCCTCCACTGATAAACAGACACCTATGCTGAGTTATACAACAATGCTTTATACGAGCACCTGTACAATTGTATTGACTTTATCATACCTGATAGAACCAAAGCAAGATCTTCAAGGAAAAACAAACGTGCCTGTTGGACAACTGCCATTACTAGGTTATACAATAAGAGAAAGAAATTGCTGTCTAAGAGTAGGAAGGAATGGTCTCAAAACTGGAAACACTCCCTCCACATCTTAAACACGCAAATAAGACTCCTAGTGAAGTCCTCCAAAGCTAACTAAAATGTAAATTAACTTCCCTAACTAAGGATTACCACAAGGTGTTCTTTAGTTACATCTGTAACCTCAAAGGTAAGGCCCAGATTTGCACTGAACTCATAGTTAATGGTACTTGCATATACAGATACAGCAAACCTGCTGGCTGACAGGTTCAGTGAAAACTTCAATCCCCTGTTCCCACCACATATACATCAAATTACCCCTAACACCTGACCCCCAACTAGTATATTCATGGAGCAGGTCTTAAATGCCCTCTTCAAGGGGAAAAACACAGCCTGTATGGGACCAGACAACATCCCAGATTGTGTTCTACATGGGTTAAAACAAGAATTAGCATCACCATTGCGCAATCTTTTCAATTACAGCCAACACACTGGATTCATCCCAGCAGGATGGAAAACAGCTACCATTATACCTTTGCACAAAGGGGGTGCATCCACGTACCCCAGGAAGTATAGACCCATTAGTCTGATCAGCATTGTCTGCAAGGCCATGGAATGAATCATCATGGATCTTATTAACAAAAATATAGGTAATCTCCAAATGCTCTACCCCACTCAGTTTGGCTTTGTCAAGTTGAGATCTTGCTTGTTAAACTTGGTAGACTTCTTTGAGACAGTCACAAATGCCCTAGATAAGGGGAAATCTATCCATATGGCCTACCTAGAATTAGCCAAGGCCTTTGACAGAATCCCCCACTCAGGCATCATTGATAAACTCACCCAGCTGGGTATCAACCCATATATTTTCAGGTGGGTTGCAAACTGGCGCACTTTTAGAACTCATATTGCTAAAATAGGAGACTCCACCTCCTCCAACAGACTCATAGCCAGTAGTGTTCTACAGGGATTGGTTCTGGGACCACTACTGTGAATCTACTTCTCCAAAAGGATTGTGGCTGACAAAGTTTGCTGATGACTGCAAACTGGGAGCGATCATTGAAACCCCTAGTGATGTCAATATCCTGAAAGAAGGTATTAGACAAACTAATGACTGTTGCCAAAGTCATGGTCTTAAATTTAATGCAAAAATAAATGCACTATAGCCTTTGATGCTCCTACAGTACATTTGTAGGTAGAATCTAGCTAATAAACATTCCAGTCTAACAGGTACATCTAACTCAAAACTGGAGCCTATTAAAGCTACTCTTCATGATGCAAGAAGTGTCAACAGCAAATGGTGCTTTCCTGAGAATCTCCTGCAGTTAGAACACATAGGTTCATAGTTGAATTTTAGCTAATGACCCGAGGAGAGCCTTCTTAACTCTAGCCTTACTTTCCAAATATATATTACATGTTTTGATGCCCTAGGGTTATTTGAAGGATATATAGGCTTGAGCATAGGTGGTCAAGCATTTACAGGCTGCATCTGTCCACTAGAGACAAAGATGCCAGACCAGGAGTAAATTAATGTTTCCCCATCAGCTGGTCAAAGTTATGCTTGAAATGGGTTAGGGAAGAACACTACTTCACATAGATAGGAAACCTGTTCCAGAGAAAAAGTAGCCTCTAAGGCACATACTTGTCACTCCAAAATAAGTTGTGGCCAGGACCCAACATTCTGAACAGTTATCCTAATTCCTAATATTTTACTTTGTCCTGCAGACTATTGAGGCTGCAAGTTGGGACACCAGATCCCTGCATCATGGATTTCATGTTTTTTCTTCTTTGGTAAAGTTGAGCCATAAACTTGTGAATTTAATATTTAAAATTGCTGAAGCCTCTGTATCAAATATCTTGGAATTAAAGAATTTCAGAAGTACTAACCTCATCCAATTATATGATGTGGTTTCAAAATTTATACATAGCAATATCAGCTCCAACATTAACCCCTGCAGGTAATATTACCAAGGAGCTCTATGTACACACACACACACACACACACACACACACACACACACACACACACACACATATATATATATATATATATATAGAGAGAGAGAGAGAGAGAGAGTTGACAGTCCCATCTAGAACACAATAAAAACAGGAATAAAAAAAGAAAGGAAAGAAAAGCACCTTAGTTTTACTCCACCATAAATAAACAATAGAAAAAATAGAAAAGAAAAAAAATAATTTAATTATACAGCAGATTCAAAAACTTTCATATCAAGGACAATGTAAGAATTGATAATACTGGATGATACCAGAATGATCTGGAAGTAACTCAAAAGAGACTGGAATGAATGTCTTTATCTGTTAATTACCAAAACTTGTGCTTACCAGGTGTCCATCTTTCATTTATGGGCCAGGTCTTCTCATAGCTTTCACAATAAAGTCTGCAACTGCAGTTTGTTTAAAAATGCTTTATTATGTACAGGGAAAATAGCTGTCAAAATATTTGAATAACATAATATTCTGGAATGCTGGATAAGAGTAACAGTGCTGATAAATATATCCAGAGGTTCTGCACATATATTCTGATTCTCCTGAATTATATCATCCAATGTAGTATTTTCCTCCTGAATAGTATCATTAATATTCTGGAATGTTGGATATTTGACCTGACTTCCCTACTCAGACTGGAGTATCTGTACTGCAAAAACGTTCAGTTCAAATGAACTAACCCATATTCTGGAATGTTGGATATTTGATCTTTTCTGTATGTCAGTTCAAATGAACTAACTAAATTGTATGTGAAGTATTTCTTAATAATACCAAAACACTGTTCTACAGTCCTCTTTAGCCTTGGTTTTCAAGCCTTGTAGCATACAAGCAAGATGTGCTTGCATTCAAATGTACAGCACATTCTGATATTATTTGTATTCTTGACTGAAGGTTATTTTCACTGATTTATTGAAACTTTATGTAAACTCTGAAGCCTGCTTTAATATGGATGTATTTCTAGACTTATGCAAAGAGAATACTGTATTTTAAATTACACCTAACCTACTAACTCATCTTAAAGATACCTGGACACACACACACACACACACACACACACACACACACACACACACACACACACATGTATCTTAATTCTGTAGTTACTTTGGAATATGAAATATAAAATGAAGACACAGGCCTAACCTTATATTTTTTTTAGGCCTATGCAAGGTCTATTTTACTAAATGTACTTAGGTAGGATTTATTTTATAACAATTTTCTGTGAAATTATTGCAATGGCATTTACTTCTGTAATTACTTTGTAAATATATTACTATAGTCTGTGAAAGCTACTGTAATGATTACTAGAACTAATATAAAATATTTTTAATATGGTAAATAAACTTCCAATTTTAATTTTGACTACTAGGTGTGACTTGAGTATTTGCGGTCTGTTGGATTGAAGTATGTTAACTATGATTTAATTATAATTACCATATACTGTTAACTTGTGTCTGTAATCTTCAGAGATATTTATTACTAATAATCCTGTCTATTTACATTTTTAATTTCTATGTGCCGTAATAGATGTCTGCATTTTAAATTTGTATCTTAAACATCCTGTAAATATGTATGTACTGTAATAGCAGAAGTACCGTTACTAAAACCTATGCTTTCTGTATTTCAGATCTATACCTTTGCATACTCTGTCAGTGTCTTTTTAACTTTCTGTGTAATGTACAATAATTATATAAAGTGAACTATAATTTGTAATTTAATTAACAAATTAAACCTGACCTGTTATGCCTTGAGTATATTATGAAAAAATTATATGGAGCTGCTTACTGCTTGGTGTGATGGATTTGAAGTCTTCTTAAGACACTCAGTCTTGCTGGCTGGATTCTGCTAAAATTCAAAGTCTGGTTATATTTGCATTCACAGTCTGTTGCATACAGAAACCTGCAGAATATACACTGATGAGAGAATATACTTTGCAGCACTTGTCTTTAAGAGCAGTAACCAATAACTTTTATAATAAATCAAACTGGACAAACGTTGCAGCTTAAAAGTACTGTTCCAACTTTACTTCTCATATAGTACAGATGATGTGAGAGATATAACATTTACCTTAGGACAAATGAATCCCTACCATACCTCTAACATAACTGGATTTATACAGCTCTTTATATACAGTTTTAGTCCTCTTGGTATTCTATTTTGGAGAATTGTTCATCCTGTAGAAACAATACTAAGCTTCCTTGTTTAACAATGTCTTGTAAGAGACCAGCTTTTCTGACAGTGTGAATATCCTGTAACAGTGTCCTGTTGTTCATGCAAAAAAAACATATTTTTGAGGAAACACATTGTCCTGTATTCTATTTGGATCTTTGTATAAGAACATCTGTTCTTGTGCCAATGCTGATAAGCATATCCTGTTTTCCATGCAGAAAAACATATTTTTGAGAAAACACATTGTCAGAGATCGGCTTTTCTGACAGTGTGAACATCCTGTATTTTATTTGGATCTTTGTATAAAAACATCTGTTCTTGTGCCATGTCCTGTTTTTCATGCAGAAAAACATATTTTTGAGGAAACACATTGTCACAGTGTTATTGTCCATTCTTTAAAAGCAGATTTTACATGTTTGCTCTTGCATACATCCTGTTTTTAAGTCTGTAAGGGAAAAATGTCCATTCTTTAAAAGCAGATTTTGTATTTTTGCTCTTGCATACATCCTGTTTTTAAGTCTGTAAGGGAAAAATGTCCATTCAGCAGATTCCTTTTCCAAGCCATGGTCATTTAGTATGACTGCTGATCACATATTACTAAACTCTGTTTCTGCATTTAAGCAAGCCTTTTCTTTCAGCATATTTACAACATAATTAATTTCAGACTTATATTCATAAAATCTAACAATTCCCTCTGTTTTTAAACATACTCAAAACATTTTATATAGAAAACACAAGAAACAAACCTTTAGTTTGATACAACAAATCAAAATGCAATTTTACATAGTTAATGCAATGATATTAAATTATTACTACCAAAACTGAATGTATTTAACAACTTTTTCTTTTGCAGACCATTCTGTGAAAATATTTTATCAGTTATGAGCTGTGTCTGCTTTAGTTTAACTTGATCAATTTATTCTTTTGCAATCATAGAATTTCATTTATGACTTAGAACTGTTCCATTAACTCTTTGCAACTGTTGAATTAACTATAAGAGGCAATAACTATGTGCTACTGCAAGCATTTATACACTGCTGAAAATACAGTTTCAATGTCATTTTAACCATCACATTGTGTTCATGTCTCTGAACTGCTCAATAACATCTTGGTAAAATACTGAACTGGGCTTAGATAATAAATATTTGAAAGCAATTATTTTACTGGGGCAAAACCAGTGATATTACAACTTGACAAATTACTTTTGAACTTATTACGATGTATCCTGTACAGTATGTATTTACACAGACTGTTTGCTATTTATGCATTTCAATTTACTAGGTATACTGGACCCACTTTTTTAAAACGTGTTTTTTCACACATATTTATTACTAGACATTCATTTAATTTGTACTGAATTCTTCTGCATTTGTACATACAATGACTATAAAGTACATTTAGTCTAATCTTACAAATTTAATAACATTAATATTAAGCAAAATCTTGGAAAATGTTTGTCTCTTTAGAAATATCTAGTGGAATTGCCACCAAATGCATATATCCTGTTATTTTAAACTACATACTCAGCAATTAAAAATATTCATGCTTTTTTATACCAACATTGTTTTGTCAAAAACATATTGAAATAGTGACCATTCTTGTTCAGTTTTTTACATGTCTTTACTCTCTCTTGTATAGCTGTAATCAATTTTAAGCCATCTCTTGTTTTTTAAACCATCTCTTGTATAGCTTTACAATTTAACAGGTTGTAAATACAATTTAATTCTAAACAATACAATAATAACCATTATGATAGCTATTAACAACTTGCAAAATATCTCATCCTGTCAGGTTTAATCCAGTTTACCAGTATTTTTAATACACTAATACCTGTTTTTTCCTCTCCCTAAAAGAGTACTGTCAAGAAGGAATGAGATATTTTTTTCCTGTAGCTTTATTTTAGACCCTTATTATTTATTTTATGTAGCTTTATTTCAGACCCTTGTTGTTTATTTTTTCTGTAGCTTTATTTCATTTTTCCTTTAATGTGATTGTGATTTGCATAACTATGCATTTATACAACATAAATAGACATCATTTTACAATTACCTTACATGGATTTTAGTATTTTTTATTTATTTATTTATTTAACTATTTACTGTCCTGCCATTAATTTTACAAAAACTGTTTGAATAATACCATCTGTGATTTTCTTTTTAAAATTCAGAACTTTAACTGTTTGGTGTTACTATATAATTATAAACAAATTGTAAAAAACAAAATAGATATTAGTTTAACCAACACATTTATATTTATATTATTTATATTTGCTGTTGTCTGCCTGTTATTCTTGTGTATTGTAACAGATGTACTCTAGATGAAAAGAACACACATGCATGTCTGTCTTGTATATGTATATCTTTATACAAGCATGTCATGTCTTGTGACTTTAAAATTTTACTCATCGATTTTTATTTAATTTATATATTATAATACACTAGAACAGTTTTGTTTACCTTTTGACTATGCTAATGAATGGCATTCATATGCTTTACTTTACTGTAGTACTGATAGATGTCTTGCTTTAACTGAATGAAAGTAAAACATTTAAGAATGATTTCTCCAGACATCAGATCCTACCATCCTACCATGTATGTTTAACCATTTTCAAAGCATAAACATATTATAAAATATATTTCTTTTGCACAGATTAACTGTGTATGCAGAAAGTTCCCAGTCTTTGTCAGTTCAGCTAATTTATTTCCTTTATCCTGCAACTTCTGTTGAATTTCCTGTAATGTTGCATGGTCTTTCTGACATTCTTTAGTAAGCTGTTCTGCTGAATTTGAAACTCCTATGCACTTTTGAAAAGATGTATGTATAACTTGTCTAAGCTTCCTGAACTCATTGTGTCTGTCTTTTAGAAGTTTACTACATTCCTTTGTAACAAAATGTACTAGGGGTTTTATCAGTAACTGATTTGACTCACATGTGGTGACAGGACATAACTGTTCAATATCAGAATGTAATGGAAACACTTTACCCTTAGTTAATTCTTTATCATGAACAGATCTGTCTTTACAGTCTATTTTTAGCAATATGATGCAATATTATTTTATGGCATAATACACAAAATGCAGTTTTTGTTGAAGCACACACTAAACATTTGTCATTTTTCACATGGTTTTCTTTGAGATACCAGTTAAATATTGTAATACATTTGCATAATGCCTTACTATCAACCTGCCCTAATAAGGTTTTACATTTACTAATGTGCTGTGTATACCAACATAGCAATTTACTAAAGATTGGTTTACTCCTGCATGAATTTTAAATAATATCCATACTGTCTAGTAATATACAAACTGTCTAGGAATACACAAACTATGTATGAATATACAAACTATCTTAAGAATATACAAACTCTCTTAAGAATATACAAACTGTTTAACATCATCCACACTAAATATGTGACACAGAAAAAAGTCTTACCAGTTAGCAAGAAAACAGGTGATCAAGCTGTTATTGCAGATGGCTAGAAATTTTTCAGAGTCACTTGAGAAGCTGGTGAAGCACAACAGGCAGCGGACTACTGTGCTAGTGGACATTCACCTTTTCTTGAAGAATTTATGGCACTGCAAATTTCTTGAACTAGTCTCACTCCGGATTGTAGACGTCTAAAAAACTTTACTACTGCAAGCTGCATAAACTGAAATACTTCTGTTTAGGATTTACACATACGTACAAATGTTAGTTACTGCAATTTGACTGAAGTGACCCTCTGCAGGGCTTACCATCACTCCTCCTGTGTTTGAATGCAGATTGTAGGTTCAAATGCAGGCTAGCTTGCCACTGAAAAAATTATATGGAGCTGCTTACTGCTTGGTGTGATGGATTTGAAGTATTCTTAAGACACTCAGTCTTGCTGGCTGGATTCTGCTAAAATTCAAAGTCTGGTTATATTTGCATTCACAGTCTGTTGCATACAGAAACCTGCAGAATATACACTGATGAGAGAATATACTTTGCAGCACTTGTCTTTAAGAGCAGTAACCAATAACTTTTATAATAAATCAAACTGGACAAACGTTGCAGCTTAAAAGTACTGTTCCAACTTGACTTCTCATATAGTACAGATGATGTGAGAGATATAACATTTACCTTAGGACAAATGAGTCCCTACCATACCTCTAACATAACTGGATTTATACAGCTCTTTATATACAGTTTTAGTCCTCTTGGTATTCTATTTTGGAGAATTGTTCATCCTGTAGAAACAATACTAAGCTTCCTTGTTTAACAATGTCTTGCAAGAGACCAGCTTTTCTGACAGTGTGAATATCCTGTAACAGTGTCCTGTTGTTCATTCAAAAAAAATATTTTTGAGGAAACACATTGTCCTGTATTCTATTTGGATCTTTGTATAAGAACATCTGTTCTTGTGCCAATGCTGATAAGCATATCCTGTTTTCCATGCAGAAAAACATATTTTTGAGAAAACACATTGTCAGAGATCAGCTTTTCTGACAGTGTGAACATCCTGTATTTTATTTGGATCTTTGTATAAAAACATCTGTTCTTGTGCCATGTCCTGTTTTTCATGCAGAAAAACATATTTTTGAGGAAACACATTGTCACAGTGTTATTGTCCATTCTTTAAAAGCAGATTTTACATTTTTGCTCTTGCATACATCCTGTTTTTAAGTCTGTAAGGGAAAAATATCCATTCTTTAAAAGCAGATTTTGTATTTTTGCTCTTGCATACATCCTGTTTTTAAGTCTGTAAGGGAAAAATGTCCATTCAGCAGATTCCTTTTCCAAGCCATGGTCATTTAGTATGACTGCTGATCACATATTACTAAACTCTGTTTCTGCATTTAAGCAAGCCTTTTCTTTCAGCATATTTACAACATAATTAATTTCAGACTTATATTCATAAAACCTAACATATTAAATAACTATTACTACTTGTACTTTTGATTACTTATCTTAATAAGCCTGTTAAAAATAATTCTGTCACTTTGCCCTTAAAACTAATGAATGAATAATGTGAAGAGTGATACAGTAATGCTGTTAGAACTGTATAATCTAATAAGCCAGTTACAAATAATGTTGCTACTTTACCCTTAAAACTAATGACTGAATAATGTGAAGTAATGCTGTTAGAAATGTATAATTGAATAGTAATGTCATATTTTGAAATTTGAGTGAAATATGCTATACTAGCTTATGGCTGAGTATGAATGTCATCTTCTGAAACTTGACTGAAATTTAGAGTGATGCATATTTATACTGAACATTTAAAATAGCTGTGTATAAATATTATAATTTGGAAACTAACTAAGCTAATACTAAGGGAATATATATATTTTTTTGCCAGTGTTACCTGAACATAGAAAGACTGACATCTGGTAATGTTATATTCTGGAGACTGAAATATTTAGTAAAGAAGTACCATTTTTCTGTTAGTATTATTTGAACACAGATAAAGACATACACTGAAAACTGGCACTGTTATATAATTATCTGAAAACATGAGAACATTTACACACTTGCTTTAACTCATACTTATGGTTTAACTTTAAAAAAACTGAATAACTGAAACACATTTAAATTGAAAACTAGTAGTGTTATACAACTGTCTATAGATAACTGAAATGCGTTTAAACAAATATTGAAGAAATAACTGAAACACATTTCCTGTAGATAGTCGACTTGTGCACCACAGCTACTGACACGTTTAGACCTTAGTGTGCATTGTCCCAGTCACTGCTGAGGTATTTGAAAGCCTGCTTCAATGTCCAAGTGTCCTTTCCTGTGTCCTTTTTATGGTTAGGCCTTTCAAACCTCTCTTTTCTATCTTTTGTGGAAGGTTGTGCGGCTAAAGTTCTTGACTATATTTAAAATCAAACTGGAAATTATTTAATAATATCGACAAAGCATAAAAAAGCAGTATCAGGTCCTTAAAATAACATTTGCAGCTTTGACAATTATAAACTGATAGCATTGCTTTCTGCCCTGACTTTACATTTTTTTTTCTGCATGAAATAAACATTTCCTGCTAATAAACTATTGCAAATCTGTAAGCAAACTGATAATGCACTATAGTGAAATAAACCAATGTTACTCATAAATGCAGTCGTGCAAATCTGTAACTGAAGTGATAGTGAACTACAATGAAATGGAAAGGCTGGAACTTCATTATTAAATCAAACAGAAACCTCAGTGGCAATATTTTTTCCTGTCATAACCTCAAATGAAACTAAAGTAGTAATCTGACAATGTGCATTTTTACACCTCTATAAAATTAATTTTAACTGTTGAACTTTTTTACATTTACTATGTGTCTCAGGCCATAATTTATTCTTCTGTATGTCTCTACCCACTGTCTTAACATAGCTGTTTTTTTAGCTGTTCTCATTTAATTTTTTCAGTACTACTGAATGATGCAAGGATTTATCATTACTGTCTACAATTTTCTTGGATAAATAGTAGGTACTATAACGGCATAAATTGTCACTAAGAATATTAAACTGAACTTTACCATACTGTTTTATCTCATACAGTAGTATCTTTAATTTAGCGTGCTGAGCTGGCTTGTAACTCAGTTACTGGTGTGCTTGGTAAACTGCAATCTCTGCATGAAATATATACAGTCTTGAACCATTTACATATATATACATATATATATATATATATATATATATATATATATATATATATATACATATATATATATATATGTTACTAGATTTGAACTGATCTGATTCTGGAACTTTACTTGTCTGTCCTGTATAGAAGTATTTGAAATTTCTTTATACAGTGTACATATTTATTACTAGAGTTGAACCTGTGGCTTTAATGACACATACTATTTAGAGAAAACAGCTCTTGTACTCACTTTCCTCACTTGTCTAAAAGAAAATAGTTTTTTTATTCAGGCATGTCCAAGGGTCAGCTCCCATTGTTCTCTCCTGTCTATCTGATGAATCTGGGCATCTGGGGGCAATGTAGCAATTGCCTCATGTACACAGACAACCCTCTCCTACTACCAACCAACACTACAAGCTGTGAGAGATGCACTTATCTAGCCAAACTGGAGGTAAAGCTCTCTCCAACCAAAACTGAACTTGACAGTCAAGAGGAGACGGTAAACACTTGCACCACACCACACTCATCACATAGTCCCACTAAACCTACACTGCCAAAATCCACACATAGAAACGCAAAAATATTCACGGAGGCTCTCAATAATAATCTGCTCAAGCAACAGAGACCTCCAAAGCAGAAAAATAAGTACCTCCACCCCCCCCAAACACAACTCAAATGACATATAGCCCACAGACTCAGTGTATCAATCAACCACAGCCCATAACGTAAAACAACGTACCCAACACACTAGTCATAGGTGACTATAGTCAGGCACACTGATGCCCCACTCACCAGGCTAAACAAGGAGAAGGTAACTGTCAGCAGCATGTCAGGTGCCAGGATCTGCCACATAACCCACGCACTCAGGTCACTCCACAACAAGTACAGATATGACTCTGTCATTGTCCATGTTGGTGTGAACAACCTGAGATGTACCTCCCTGGACTACATGAAAAGAGACATGGAAGAGGTCTTTGATCTTCTAGCCCAGGCAGGTATCACCCTAACCCTGAGTAGCATCCTGCCATCGCCTAGAATGATTCCACAGTGCAAGGACAAATGATTGACTTCAACAATTGGCTAAGCTTCTGGTATCATTTTAAGGAGATCCAGTATCTGTCTGCCTGGGACAACATGGTCAACAGACCATGATGCTTTGCCAGAGATGGCCTGCACCTGTCACCCATGGGATTCCAGATACTGGCTAAGGCTCTTGCCACCCCTGTAGTGCCTTTTGTAGGCAAGGTTCAAATGACAAATTCACCACCATAACAGGAACAGGCAAGAAAAAAACTGAGGGTAATGCTACTCGATGCTAGAAGTTTAAATCTCAAATGCACTCGCTCGAGGCACTCCTTAAAATGGGGAACATCGATATCTGTGCAGTGACTGAGACCTGGTTCAAGGCTCCAGAGAGCACCTCTGGATTACCAGGCTATAACTCATACCTCACTTTTTGGCTATCTTACCTGGACCAGAACACCAAAGGCAGATGTGTGTCCATATTCATTAAGGATATCCACACCTCCAGGGTAGTTGCTCAGCATAATGCATCCGAGGTTATCCAAGTGCAACTAACTCTGGGCAAAACTGCAGTCCAAACTGTAGCTTGCTACAGATCCCCCACCATGCCCCAGGATTCCCACTCCTCTTTTCTTGATATACTGGGAAATATTAGGGTTCAACCAAGCACCCTAATAATGGACGATTTCAACTACCCCACCATTAACTGGGAAAACTACTCATGTACCAACTCCTTCATTCAATGCTTTCCGGAATTTATAAATTGCAATGCCCTAGATCAACTTATCCATACCCCCACCAGGGGCAACATTATCCTAGACCTAGTCATTACCAACATGACTGACCGGTGTTCCACACCTGAAGTCAACTCCTTGTTGGTCAGATCTGACAATAAGCTAATCACCCTAGATATCCACATCCCGCCCACACCCCCCATTAAGGAAACCATGGTAAAAAATTTCTCCAAAGCCAACTTCATGCTTAAGACAGAAGTGGTGAAATTCATGACACCCATGCAGATGGACAATACAGTTAAGACTGCTGAATCCTACAAAAATGCACTCTATAAGCACTTGCACGAGTGCATGGATCGTGCTATCCCAAAACAGAACCAAGACACTATCCTCCAAAAAAAGAAAGCCAATCTGATGGTCCCCTGCCATAAACAAACTCTACAAAAGAAGAAAGAAACTGTTGCAAAAGAGAGTAAAATCCCATGAGTGAAGGAGATCCCTGGTCAGCCTCAGTAAGACGCTGAGATCCCTTATAAGATCCTCCAAAGCTAGCTATGAAAACAAAATCGCCAGTGATTCTAAGGACAACCACAAAGCATTCTATAGCTATGTCAAGAATCTCAGTGGCAACACTCAGATCTGCCCTAAGTTACAGCACAATGACATGAAAATTACAGTACCAACTGATATTGCCAACATCCTGGCAGATAGGTCCAGTGCTAACTTTACCCCCCCTCTACCCCCTAAAGGCCCCATATCTAAACAGGAAGAATGCAGAGTCCCTGTAATCACAATTATGCAGGTAAAAGCTGCACTCTCTAAAGCCAAAAACACAGCATCCATGGGACCGGAAAACATCCCAGGCTGTGTTTTACATGAACTTCAGAATGAACTGGCTCCCCACTTAAGCACCATGTTCAATCATAGCCTCATGTCAGGCTTTTTGCCCACTGAATGGCGCACAGCAACAGTTATCCCACTCCACAAAGGGGGAGCCACCACTGATCCTGGGAACTATCACTCTATTAGCCTGACAAGCCTGGTCTGTAAGGCCATGGAACATATCATCATGGAACTCAAAAACAAAGACATTGGTAACCTCCAAACTCTGGATCCCACTCATTTCTAGTTTGTGAAAGGCAGGTCATGCCTCCAGAGCCTGATCAACTTCTTTAAAGCAGTCACCAAAGCTGTAGACAAGGATAAGATGGTTCACACAGCCTAGCTTGACTCGCCAAGGCTTTTGACACCATCCACCATTCTGGAATTTTAGCTAAACTCACTAAACTAGGTATAAATCCCTATTTCACAAGATGGGTTGCCAACTGGCTCAATGACAGAACCCACACTGTAAAAGTTGCAGACTCCATATCTGACTTCAAACCAGTGATAAGTGGATTACCACAGGGTTTAGTTCTAACTTCTCTGCAGCCAGATTAGTGGATATGGGTATCTCAACACAATGTAGCAATTGCAATATTGTTACCAACAGCTAAATATCCTTTAAGAAACAGACACTGTATGCAAGAGGTGTTCTTTCACAATGACATGGGAGGTTATGCACTTCATACAAACACACATCCAGTTGCTGAAACCATGCACACAACACAAACACACAGATTAACATATGCTGAGGCCCTTAAAAGTCATCTTGTTAAGCAACAATGATCATCTATACCACAAGGTAGCAAAGCTATGCATCAGCAAATCCAATGGCACTCAGAAAAAAACATATCACCTAACACCACACATGCAGTCACTCTAACTACAGCCCCAGACACTAAGCCCCTAAGTTAAGCAAGCACACTTCCTAGGACTCATGTCATAAGAAATTCCATTGTAAGATATACTGATGTCTCTCTAGCCAGGCTGAACATGGAGAAGGTAATGGTTAGTTATTTATCTGGAGCTAAGATTCTCCAAATCATGCAGAGACTGAAGTTATTATGCTACAAGTACCAATATGATTCCATCATAGTCCATGTAGGCGTAAATGACCTGAGAGGTACCTCACTGGATTATATGAAAAAAGACACTATGAGTTCTCAGCATGTGTGTCTTAGGCTAGTATGAGCCTAGCAGTGAGTAGTATATTACCATTACTGTGAATGAAGCCACAACATGAGCAAACATGACTGATTTATACAATTGTCTGTCTTTCTGGTGTCATTCTAAGTGGATCCAATATTTGTCAGATTGGAAGGACATGGTTTACAGACCAAGTTGCTTTGCCAAGGATGGTCTGCACCTGACCCTCTGGGCTTTCAAACACTAGCTAAAACTTTACCTACTCCCACAGTGCCATTTTTAGATAATGCCAAATCAACAAACCTTCTAACTTAGCAAAGCCAACTTAACTGAAATTCGTGGTGTAACTGGTCAATACCAGGAGTCTAAAGTAATGCATTCCATCCAGGCCCTCCTCACACTCAAGAATATAGAAAATTGTGGTGTTACTGAGACAAGGTTTAAAGCATGAGAGAGTACACTGGCAGTGCAAAATTTCAGTGCCTTCTAAAAGTTTGTACCAGTAGCTGCACAGACAAGGGCAAAAAGTAGAAGTATCTCAATATACATTAATAAGAAGCATGCATATCTCATAGGCTCATGGGTGGCAATCAGGATGACATGATGGAATTCTTCCAGATGCAGATCACCATAGACAAAATTCTGTACCATATCCTAGCCAGCTATAGGTGGCCTTCCCTGTCCAAAGAAGCTCACAATGCATATGTGGACCTAATGGACACTTACCAACTTACCAAAACCCTACTCATGGGAAACTTTAATTATCCCTGTATAGACTGGGAATCCAACATGATCTCAAATCTACAGGCACAGAGATTCCTGGACTTTATAAATTTAAACACCCTTGACCAAATAGTGAATATGCTCACTGGAAGCTCCAACATACTAGACCTCATGCTCACAAATAAGGGAGAACAATGCAGCCCCCCACCCCACCCCCATATCTCATTCTCACTGATAAGGTCCAAACAGTAAAACTGTCACCTTCAAAATCAAAATCTCATTAAAACCAGTAGCAGGATGTATTCCAAGGCAAATTAGCTTTTATTAAGTGATGCTTTCTCAAAATTCAATGCCCATCCAGACCCCAAGAATACAGCAGCCCATGCTGAATTGATCTCAGAAACTCTGTGCAACCACATCACTGGCTATACAAAGGCTGCTGTACCTACCAGATATAAGCCAAAAACTAGCCCTAGAAATAAACCACCTTGGTTGCATCTCAAATTAAAAATGAAAAAAAATCAGTAAGGGTATTTCTCATAAAAATAAAAAAATACTCTCTCATCATAATACATAGGCAACTAAGATGACTAATTAGGGAAAGCAAAGCCAAATTTGAGTTTAAGATAGCCTCCCAGGTGAAAGATAGTCATAAGCCCTTCTTCAGCTATGTTAGAAACTTCAAGAGCAGTACACAATATGTTGATCTGGTGGCTAATGGTGCCACGTTCATCAAATCAGGTGATATAGTGAACCTGTTAGCAGATTAATTCATTTCCCACTTTAGCCCCCATCCCGCAAACATCCTTTCCTTTAAGAAATACCCTCAAGCATAACCCTTCTGATTACAAACAGGAAGCATGTACTGCCTTCACTCTCTAAAGCCAAGAACATAACCTCAGTGGGTCCTGCTAGCATTCCTGAATGACCTTCTTAACTGACTAAAATATGAATTAGCAAGACACCTGGTGTCATTACTTAACTTCAACCTTAAAACAGGCTTTGTGCCATGAGAATGGAAGACTGTGATTGTCTTCCCTTTTCATAAGGGAGGACCTTCAACAGCTCCTAGAAACTAAAGACCTATTAGTTTGAATAATCTTATTTGCAAAGCCATGGAAAGAATTACCATAGAAATTAACAAGGATAGAGAAATCCAGACACTGGATCCATCCCAGTTTGGCTTTATCAAAGGAAAGTCTTACTTACTTACTGACCTGGTGGACTTATTTACAAAGGTCATTGAGGCAATGAATGAGGGGAAAATGGTGCATACTGCCTACCAAGAACTGACTAAAACATTTGATACAATACCCCTTAGCCATCATCAACAGACTTATGAAACTAGGCACAAACCAAATTATAATACACTGGATAGCTGGCTAGCTGACAGGTAGGACCCCGGAGGTTAGGATCACTGAGGTCACCACCACAAAGAGGCCATTCACCACTGGAGTCCCACAGGGCTCTTTGCTAGGCCCATTTCTCAAATGATTGCAAAATGGGAGGAGTCACTGAATCCCCTAAAGACAAGAAGCTCCATCAGCAAGGTGTAACAGAGACAAACACTTGGTGCCAAAGTAATGGATTACAACTCAGTACCAAGAAATGTATTATAGTACCTTTCGGGAAAACAGACACTTAAGGCAACCATGTTATCAATAAAAAAAACTCTAAAACCTGATTTACTAGTAAGAGATCTGGGAAAAGATTGTAAATAGCAACCTAGCCCTTGTCCAACATGTGCCCAAGGTAGTAGAAAAACCCTTCTATGTTTCTCAACTTATATGCAAGGACATGGCATCTAGGTCCAGAGAGGTCATCATACCACTGTACTCAGCTTTCATCCGACCCATCATAGAGTATAATCCCCCCTTTGGTATGTTATTGATCAGATATGAGCAACAATAGGAATGTCCACAAAGGTCCTTCAAAAAGAATACAGAGAGTAAACACAATGCCCTATGCTGAATGTCTCAAAGCCCTGTTTCTTTATTCAGTATAATACATGCTTCTGAGAGGTGATCTTTCTGTGCAATACAAGGATTCCTGGACCCTGTTTTGATAAACCTTTTGTACTGCCACAAAACAAACATCATAGTTACTACTAGATTAAAATGCTATTTTTTGCTTGTGACATAAATAACACATGTTGGAGAGATAGCTATGTTCCTCAGAGAATTCCCATTTTCTGGAACAGGTTCCTCATCCATATGAAGCAGAATTTCTCCCTATCCCTATTTATGTGCAACCTGAAAAGATGGGTGGGTAATTGAAAATTCACCTCCGGTCTGGCATCTATATCTGTTGGACATAAGGAGTCAGTAAATCACCCCCAATATACATCAAATTTGTGGGTCACATTTGGGTTGCAAAGCTAGGTTTATAAGGGCCCTTTTGGCTGTTACCTGGTATACACCTGTGAACCTATGAGGAATGGTTACAAATTCTGCTGTTACCTGGTATACTCCTGTGAAGCTATGAAAAATGGTTATAAATCCTGCTTTAACTACATTAGAAAACTAAGGAATAACACACAACGTTGCTCTGAACTTATTCAAAATGGCACCACTTATTTGGACCCAAAAGACATTGCTCATTGCTCATATACTAGCAACCAAACTTAGTGATAATTGTAGCCCAGAGACTTCTATCCAGTGTAGAATGCATCTTCAGGTTGTAGGTAGTTACTCTGCAATTTTCTCTCTCAGGCTGCATTTAGTTAGTCCACCTAACCAAAGATGGTGTAATTACAGGGGCAGAGCATAAAGGTGTTACAATTGTCTACAATCTGGTCTAGTGAATTTGCATGAAGAAGTCTAGGAAGTGTAAAGCACAGTTATTTGTAATAGTCTAAGTATCCTATTTAATAGGTAACTAGCTGAAATGTCCAAGTGTAATATTGTTTGGTTCAAAAGGAAGGGACTCCAGTTTAATTACATACACCTCATAGGATGTTGATAACATAGACGGGTTTATATACTTGGCTATTAAGTGATAATGGGGTCTTATTCATAGTTACTAAGATGCAAAGCAGTTTGTGATCATTATCAAACTGTATATGTCTAGAGGTAAAGGATTCAAAGATATATATGGAAATAATACAAAAGGATTAAATGGTATATATGAAAACAACACTACTGATTACAGATGTAGTCATGCAGAGGATCTGAATGTGTGATTAGCATTGAACCCTGGTTGTAAAGTTCTGTTGTCACTGCGTTGGAGCCATATTTTAATAATGACACAGAAGTGTATATATTTTTTATAGTTAGCAAGTCCTAGAAAAAGAGCTGATTCTTGTATAAGCTTTGATCATTCATCAGTCACTCATATATTGCATTGGTTTGGTTTGCTGAGGTTGGTGGATGGTCACTGCATATTTAGCAAACAGCATCACTGATGTTGGAAATGTGATGATGTCAGTAGTGCCACAAACACAACTTTGTAGGAAAGGTGTGGATTGAGTTGAGTAAGTTTTCAAGACAGGCTATGAAACTGGTTACCCAATAGGTCATAAAAGTGAAGAAAAGCACTGAGATCTATTGGAAAATATACGTTCCTACCTCTCCCTCCATGCAGTTGTAAAGGAGATGATTTTTTTGGTATTATTTTAAATTAATAACAGCATGACTATCTTATATATGAAGTGCATAATGGGAAAAATGGAACTATGCTTGCTTTACCACTAAAACTTAATAAAAAAGAGGAAAAGGGAGTGTAAGCCATTTTATTATTTATATTTAGTGTCTTTATTTAAGAATAATCTGATGAAATATGAAACATTTGAAAGCAGGCATTTACTTTTTATATAAGTTCAGTTTATTTAAGTTCTTTATATTAGTCTCTAAGAGATCAGTAAGACTGCATTTATTATGTGTTTACTCTGAACACCAGTAGATGTTCCCCTAGGATTCAAAATACTATAGACATGACTGAGGCAAGCCTGCCTCTATTTTCCCTGTGTGCGAAAAGTCACACTCCTTCTTAACACTGACTTTAGCTTGCCAAGATTTAGCAACAAGCAGCTCATTATATATCCTGCCTGCAACCACAACAAGGAATATGGGAAGGCCAGGTAGAAGTATGGTGCAACCATGGACCAGTACAAGCAACAGTAGTGCATGTATGTTGTATACACACATCAAAGGTGTTTGATATGATACCAACCACAGACCAGTTCACGCAAAAGTAGTGCACACCTGTCATGTACACATTTCAAAGGTATCCAACATGATCTAGTCCACAGACCAATACAAGCAACAGTAGTGCTCATCTGTCATATACAGACCTCAGAGGTGTCTGACATGATCTCACCCACAGACCAGTTCAAGCAAAAGTAGTGCTTGTCTGTCATGTACACACCTCAAAGGTGTCCAACACAATCTGGCCCACAGACCAATACAAGCAAAAGTAGTGCTCATTTGTCATGTATGTCACATGTGTCATGTATTCAAATGAGACACTGAGGTTGGGAGTGCATTGAAGTTGTTTATTGCACATCAACAAATCAGGAGTTGTAACTGGAACATATACTTTTAACTTCATAAGCTAACTCACTACTTCAAACATTGTCACATGTGCATCTCCATTTGTGCCTGTATAAAATGGCACTAATCTTGCACGTGCCCAGTAACTTACATGCTATCTAGCGACAATGACTGACTAGGTTCAAGATACACACTGATCTACATGCACCCTCTTTAATTTGTTCAAAATGCAATAGGAGAACAAGACATTTTACAAGCTAGACACCACATCAACATTTAACAACAAATTTGAACTGAAGTCCAAGTTGCTGTGTATTTCAGATTGGGTGTGGAAATTCTACCCAATCTGGTCACATAAAAACTTTGAGTTTAGCAACAGGGACAGTCTTGGGGGATTCCTTCACAAATGGAACTTCGGGGATTGCAACAGGATTATATGAAGAAAGTACACTGTCCTCTGGAACTTGAACAGGTGTAGAGTAACTCTGAAAAATAGTGATTAGCACAGGCAATCTGCTGTGTCACTGGTTCGGAGACCAGTAATATATGTCTGTGATTCCTTCTGAAATCCATTCCTTCAATTTGTATGATGTAAGATCTTGGTTCTTCACAAATGTTTTTGACTATTCCCACTCAGTTGTATCCTTTAGATATTTGCATTCTCACACCTTCTCCTTGTCTTAATGGTCTAATAGGTTTACTGGACTTAGTACAACTTTTGTGACTGATGTTTTCTCAGAAGTTGAGTTTTAACCATTCTGTTGTTCTTCACATTTGGTACTAACAAATGTTTACTAATCAGAAGAGGCTATCCTAAGTTGGCTGTCTGCCACCTACCCACAAGAAACCATAATTCTCGGAGACTTTAACATAAACTGGAGGAGTTGCACATCTGAACAGCCTACTACCCATATCAGCCTACATGGTTTTACGCAGACCATTACATCCCCCACTAGAACCAATAAACATAATAACAATGACATCACCCTAGATTGGATTCTTACAAATAGTCATAACTAATCTTAAAATGTAGGGACCCTCCCCGAAGATATAAGTGATCACTCTCTCACCTTCTTAATCAGATATAAGACTGACATCCCAAACCCAACCATCTATAAGAAAATAAGGTTTAACAAAAATTTTAACCCTGACAGCCTTCAAAAAGAACTCAAAGCATGCAATTGGTCACCCTTGAAACATCTACCATTAGAAGATGCCATTAAATACTTTAATACTAAATTTTTAACCATACTGAATTGCGGTGGTGGTGCTGCGGTAGCATTGTCGCCTCAAAGTAAGACGCTGTCCGGTTCGATTCTCAGCTAGAGTGTCTTCTGCGTGGAGACATGCGTGAATGGGTGTACCTTCGTTGAAGGTTGTGCATCAGGCCTGACAAGCCGGTACGTAAAAATCAACTGCCAATCTTTAGCAGACCGGAGTTCCGCTGTGGCAACCCCTAACCGGGAAAAGTAGAAAGACACAAACAAACTGAATTGCCATGCCCCAACACGAATAATAAGAGGTAGGTCTAAACCAGCCCTTGGCACTCCAAAACTACCAAACAAAAAATCCTCCATAGAAACAAACTCTGGGCTAGCTGGTGTACAACCAAAAACCCAGCAGATCATCTAAAGTTTAGACAATTAAGAAAATAAACTAAAAAAGCCATACTGTCTGATAAAAGAAACTTTTACTGTAACCTCCAACAAACCCACCAAACTTAACCTCAAAAATTCTGGTCTGGTATCAATAAACTGTTACACCCAGGTCACTCTATTACACCCACCCCCTCAGGTTCCAATCTCAATAGCCCTATCCACATTGCCAATTCTTTTAACACTTTCTTCACAGACACCATTCAATCTTTGGCCAATCAGTTATCTCCTGGCACTACATCTGCTTCTAATTTTATCCCTAACAGTTCCCCATTATTTCAATTCAAACAAATTCCTACATCCCTTGTCTGCACCCTTATTCAGAAACTTAAACCCACCACCATCTCTGCAGATCTACTACCTGCAGAATACCTGCAATAAACCTCCAAAGCTATAGCCTGCCCCATATCCATCCTCATTAACAGAACTATTTCAGAAGGTACTATTCCATCAATCTGGAAAAATCTCACATATCATTTTTCTAACTATAGGCCTATAGCCGTATTATTCCCATTAGCAAAAATCATGGAGAAGTGAATTCATAAACAACTATTAAGCCACCTACTGGAAAACAACCTACTAGCTACCTTCCAGCATGGCTTCAGACCATTTCATAGCACCTCCTCTGCTCTCTTATCCTTCACCGACTGCATTAATAAATATCGTAATAATTATACTCTATCCTCAGCCCTCTTCAATGATCTGTCAAAAGCCTTCGACATGGTTAATCACCAGCTACTCATAAACACACTTAGAAACTTCTCACTGGATCCACTTGCTATACAATGGTTCCAATCCTATTTAAATAACAGGCAACAGGCTGTATTATGAGAGAATAGCCTGTCTTCCCATCTCCCAATTACCCTTGGTGTCCCTCAAGGCTCCATATTGGGTCCTCTCCTCTTTTCTATTTTTACTAATGACCTACACTTTGTATTACCTCAAGCTACCTGTATCCAATATGCAGATGATTCCACACTCATATGCTCAGCCTCTTCACTATCACAGTTTCAGTCCTTAACCCAAGACGTGTTTAGCACAGTAGAAATTTAGCTTATTCACCGTTGTCTCATCCTCAACCCAAACAAAACAAAAATGCTACCATTTACTCCCACCTGCAGAGCCCCTCCACTGCATTTCACTGTTGCATCTAGCAATGGTACTATAATTACTCCTGATTCTACCACAAAACTACTTGGAGTACTAATCGATAACAATCTCACCTTTGAACCCCATATTAACAACACTATAAAAACAGTAAACAAGAAACTAAGTTCCCTCTACAGGATCAAACCCTTTCTGACTCCACTAGCCAGGACCACTATTGCCCGTACCCACTTAATCTCAACCCTACTATATGCTTCCCCTATCTATACAAAACTATGCAAAAGCAATCTGAACAAGCTAGCCAGCTCCTATAATAATATTGCTAGATTTGCAACTGGTTCTACCTATAGAACCCATCATTGCAATAATTTTAATCAACTAGGATGGTTAGAATTGTCAAATCTTATTCTATTCAACCAACTAACTATTGCCCATAAGATACTGTATCATCTTACAAATACTCCAGTGCTCAGTAACCTAATCTCCCCCTACATTAACCTGAAGACACTGCGCTCATCTAATAAATTACTGGTAAACACAAGTAAAACCAACAATCTGGCAGGAGACTCTCTGTTCTCTAACACAGTGGGTAAAACCTGGAACACCCTCCCAAATGACCTAACCTCCCTCCCCTCAACTACCCTATTTAAAACCAAACTCAAACCATACCTTAAAATCCCACTGGCTGTGCCCCTGTGCAAACCCAGACTAACGACCTCCCTTGTCACTAGACACTAATCTTCTCATCCACATAAACTCAATAATCTTTTACTAACAATATAGTGTGTTTAACTCATTTAGTTTAATAGTGCTCTATTTCACATAACTTATATACTGGTGTATGTATATCCTTACCTGATTTGTAACTACGATTGTGTTTTTTTCCTTACTCGTAAGCTAAAATATAATGTACTATTATTACTTGCCAAATCATGGTAATGTACCTATGTATTTGTTATTCTATTCTGAAGTGTGGAGCTTTTCTTCCCGGGCCTCCACTGAAAATGGACATAAATCCAGTTGGACCAGCCCAGTCAACAAATGTAAAATAAAAATATAATAAATTGTTCTAGTCTGTCTGGACATCAATATGTGAGCAGGTGGACCGACTAAGTAATCTCGAGGAACCTTTCTGAGATTGAGTAAGTTAAGGGAAAACATCAGTACTATCTCTCTTGGATTTCTCAAACAAATATTTTGCACTCTGAACTTCATGCTCAGCTAATCCATCACACTGTGGATACTCAGGACTACCAGTAATATGAACAAAGTCCCAGGACTCAGCAAATTTCTTAAACTGCTGACGTATAAACTGTGCACCATTGTCAGAAATGACTTTGTGCAGACTACCATAGACAAATTCCCCCAGATTCAGTTATCCTCCATGTAAGACTAAATAAGTCTTACACGGAAGCTGCAGTTGAACGGTATGACATCAGCATGCCATGCATATTCATGAGGGCATGCTGAATCATACCCTAGTCTAACACGGTCCATGTAGGAAAGTAGGGGGTGTGTCCAATTGCCGAGTACTGCAAAGGGACACGCCCCCAGAAGAATCAGAGTCTTGATAGTAAACAACCATGAGCAAGTCCGCTGAAATGTCAAGGAATACAACACCACACATCCCCACAGACTAAACCCTACTGGAAATGTATAAAATGTAAAAATAACAGTTTCATTTTTTTTTTTATAATTCCCAATATGTTTGCCTGCATTTGCGCTTATTTGCGCGGGTATGCCCTTCGCTCAGCCACAGTTAGCAGACATTGAAAAGCATATAAGATCTACATATGCAAATTAAGCCAAGTAGCAATAGTGTAGCAGTAGAGACGTCGACCAAAGAGGAGGTAGTCACGGTTCAAGCCCCCACAACATCATTCTCCATTTTTTATTTAAATAAGTATGAAACAATTCCCCGACATATATAACTATAATTTAAGTAAAATGAAATGAAATGGCCCATGTATATGTGAACAAAACCGATATAATATATAAAAAAGGAACATAATTGCCCATAGCTTAGCAGCGCTTTAACAAGCTTAATATGAGGGCACATAGCTGAGCAGCGCTTTAGCAAGCTTAATATGAGTGCCCATAGCTCAGCAGTGCTTCACCCAGCTTAATATGACTGCTTATAGCTAAATAACATGTTACCCAGCGTAAGCCATTTGCACGGAGCTGCGCAGCGTGCCAACCAGCTTACCGTCAGGCAACGTTGAGCAACCTGTAGCAAAGTCGCCTTTACACAGACACACCTCCTAGCCTGTCTAGACAGTAGTAAAATAAATAAGCAATGACAAGGATCGAACCCGGGATACTGTGCACCATAGTCAAAGTATTGAACCACTAAGCCATGACAGTTGTACTTAGAATTACAGTATTACCATACATATAGGAATGAATGAAAATATAACCATGACAAAGCAGGTTTGCTGTAAGCTGATAAATATCCAAAACGGCCAATCACAAATAAGTGTGGGAAAACCGGCATATATAAGCCCCATAACTGATTGCAGTACCCATTTGCAGTCAGGATGGCAGGTGCAGGAGAGGGAAATCTCTTTAGAGCACAAAGGTGGGGCATTGAGGAGTCAAAATATATGGTTTGGCTCCTAGTCCATCATCATGAAGGCCAACTCATGCAGGGCCAGGTTCAATGGGGAGCGTACAAGGCAGAGGCATGGAACCGGTTGCCACATGATCTCACCAGTGCCACAGGCATTAAGAGGACTGGTGAACAGGTCCGTCACCACCATGCGGACATGAAGCGACGAAAGGAGGACCAACTGAACTGATGGATCCAGGAGGCCTGTCAAATATCCAATGCCCCACTACTGAGTAAGTATCCATGTAATTAAGTATATAAGAAATGCTATCCTAGCCTATAGTATGGATAGGTATGTTCCAATATTCCTTCATTTATATTATAGCTGCAGGTGTTCGTTCTGCGAATCGGCAAGCCTATGCTGATAGGCTGGCAAGGTTGTGCCACCAGGCAGGTTGGTAATTATTCTGCTGGTATTGTTATAGAATATAAGTGAGACAGCCTGTAAAAGAGTTCAGTGTTGTAACCCAGTAATAAAGGTCAAATAAGCCTAGAAGAAAGATTCTGCTAGTATTGTAAGATTAGATAAGTGATGCAGCCTGAAAATTAGTATTGCAATCCATTAATAAAGATTAAACAAGTCTCAAATAGAGTTTCCACCTGTATTGTAATATCAGATAACTGATTCAGCCTAAAAATTAGTGTTGTAATCAATCAACAAAGGACAGACAAGTGTTGAATACATCCTTGTAAATTCTGCCATATGAAATAAGTGAGTCAGCTGGAAAGGATTGTTTTAACCCAGTAATAAATGTTAATAAAGCCTAGAATTAAGTACCATCCTGAAATGTAAATATAAAATAAGTGAGAGAGTGTGAGAAAGAGTTTGAAGCTACCAAGAAAGCTGTAATAAGTCTGTAATAAAGGTATACTGCATTCACTACATAATGAAATGAATGAGACAGCCACAACCAAAGAGTGAAATGTCTTTAATAAAGTACAGAACCTGGACTGTGTCCATCCCACAATTTGGATATGTTGCTGTACCCTTGCATTATGGAGATAGTATGGTTGTATGAAATGCTGAACATCCACAGTTGTCTAGACCCATATAAATCAAATGTAGCAGGATGCTTTACCTGAACACAGCCAGATATGAACATATATGAATACAAATGGAATGTATATTAATGTAGCAGTAACATCCCCATCACCAACATTCCTAAGGATACATACAGGAAACTGTACTAATGCATGTAGGGGATATATATCTGCATCTACTAGGAATGTACAGTATATGTATAGGTAGTTTAAGTTGTTAGTGTAATATTTCTCCACCCTACCCTATTTTCAAAAATTATGCCATTCCACACCAAACTGGGTATGTGTATTCACAATTAATTCCCATGGACATCTGTCCTGTTGATTTATACATATCTGCATGTATGTTGATGCATGTGCCCTGTTCACTTATCCAAACCTGATGGCCTGTTGCCACCAATCAATCCTGCATGCTGTCGGAATGTCCACTGTTGTTCTAAATATGCATGTGTTATGCTGCTTAATGTTCGGAATTCATGTGTGTTTGGTTAATGGGAATACTAATGCATGCTGTTACAACTAATTTTGAATGGTGTTGTTTGTTACTAACCCAAAATGCCATAAAATACTGCTAAACATAGGACAACAGGGAAGGCGGGTTCCAGCGGACCCACCTCTCCCATCTCAGCTGGTGAGTGCACCTGGCACCAGTGCCCAGGCCAGGACTTCCTCCTCCAGTGGCCCTGTGCCACCTTCGGGTGGAAGCGCTGCAGGGGATGGGGCTCATCCCCTCTCTGCAAGTGTGGCTGGAGGAGAGCCTCCACTCACCCTCCAAAGGGTCCGGTCTGTGGTGCGTAGTGAGATCAGGTGTTCCATGAAAGATCCCCTATGCTAGCTTGAGGTGAGAGTGGCACAACTCACGGCTGTGCCTGCCCTCCTATCCAGCTTCCAGCACAGCCCCGGCCTGGGCTGTGAAGGCGCAGTGGTAACTGTGGGCTCATGGGCTTGCAATATCCAAACATCCGTCCCCGACAATTGTGTTTACCCCCCACATGTGTCATACTCCACCCCTGTATGCGTCTTGTTTGTCTTGTCTGTTAACCTCCCCAACCTACCTCCCCAAATATACCTACTTCCTGTACCTCACATTCCACTCTCACCTGAAAAAAAAAAAGGGCACTCTGTTCCCACAGAAAAATTATGCCCTATACATAGCTGCCCATTTCACACACATGTCTGCTGGACATGTAAACTGATAATTACAATTGGCTGTACAACATATTTTGTTGTCCTCACCCCTCTCTCAGGGGTGGAAGGTGTCAAATCTCACTCTAAATGTCTAACATATGCACAGCTGTTGCTGGTAAAGAATTGGGCAGCTATGGGCCTTCCCTATATCCTTCCTGCACATCCCTAGCTTGTTTTCCTACTGTCCTACCCTCTTTGTGCCCCCTATTTCACCACTTTCCTATTTCCCCATTTTCTTTTCTTTAAAAGAAATTAGCACGGGTGTTAGCGGGAGTAAGCACTTTTAAGCAGTATTCAGCGGGTGTGCTTGTGTCTTAGCTAGTGATAAGCGTAGCTAAGCATCGCGCAAACTTGTGCAAACCCACTTACAACTGCTTAAAAGTGCCTTAGTCACTCTGTATGACAAGGCCTGTAGTCTGCTCATCAGAAAAATAAAATACCCCTGTCAGTCTCGAACCCCGGACCTTGGAAACACTAGACTGCATGAATTACCACTGAGCCACAGAGAATATACAAGAACTTGGTGCTGAAAGAAATATAACATGAAATACAATGAGTGAATGTAAAGGGAAAATAGGAAGGCCATTGCACAAAGCTTGTTCTGTGTATCTTTACTGGCAATTCCTGTGGAATTGCATTACATGAGTGTGATAAGAGAAACAGCCATGCTAGTAGGTAATAATGTTACAGTAGCACCTTACAAACCCCACACAGTATCAGAGCAGGATAACCACTGCCATATTTGCATAGGTAAGAGGCCAGACCTCCCAACTGTGACTGATTTACAGGGATGTCCATGATTTGCAAACAAATGTTAGCTGTGCCCCACTGACTCCTTGTGTGAAATGTACTAACAGTAGGCAGAAAGGTGGGGAATCCCACGTAATGGTAACTGCCAATAAGTTAGAGTAGACACTGCTTGCATGTCAGAAATGGTGTAGTAATACATATGCTCAAAATACCCCACAATCTCAACTGCAGAATATCTGAAATATATCACGGGTGTATCCCTCTGATATGTACCTTTCCCAGAGGCTGGTCAAATATATACCTGAGAGTATCTGAGGCCTGGAAGTGTCAGAAACACACAAGCATATCAGCCTGTCTGCTGTTACACACTCTGCGAATAGCTGTAGAATTACTTCCACAAGCATGCCCTTATGTAGGAGTACAATACAGAAATATCAAAGGATGTAGCCATGTACTACTAGCAACCACCTGTGACAATGTCATTGTGCAGGTGCTGAAAAGACTGGTGTGGTGCACAGTCTAGGAATACTAGGCTAACCTCTGTCTACCAGCTGGATATGTCCACAGGTGGGAGGTACACAGACAGATTACTATCCATAATAATACACAGTACTGACATATGTCCACTTGTCGTGAGCAGACTGTGCTAATGTCAACACAAACAAAACACAAACTGTTCAGAAGTCAGTAACATACTAATGACAGTATAGCAGTTCACAAGCACTGCATGTGCCCGATATTCATAACTGTTAGTACAATATACCTAGTTGACCTCACCCCTCTCTCAGGGGTGGAAGGTTTCAAATGTCACACCAAATTTCAAACATATGTACAGCTATTGCAGTTAAAGAAATGTGCAGCTATGGACCTTCCCTACACCCACCCTGTGCATCCCTAGCTGGTGTCCCTACTGACTTCCTGCTTCACGCTTACAACTGTTTAAAAGTGCCTTATTCACTCTGTATGACAAGGCCCTAGTACTGCTCAGCGGCGAAATAAAATACCTTTGTAAGTGTCAAACCCCAGACCTTGGACTGACCAGACTGCATGAAGTACCACCAAGCCACAGCAGACATATAAGAACTTAGTGCTGAAAGAAATATATCATGCATTACAAGGAGTGAATGTAAATGGAAAATAGGAAAGCCATAGGAACACATTCCAGTAAAGACAAATATCAGGCATTCAAGGAGTGAATGTAAAGGGAAAATAGAAAAGCCATAGCAACACATTGCAAGAACTACTGTTGTATGCCAGTTAATCCACAAATCCCACAGGAAAGTACATACTCCCATGTAAACAGTGTTAGCATTAGCAGGTATGAATTAACATACACAGTGATAAGAGTGAACTGGGAGAAGCAACAGTCAGGTTTCAGTACAACATGCATTTCAGTAGCTACAACACAGCCTCAGATATGAGAGATATACCAACCTTCTGACTGACACAACAGTGTCCACAGCAAACCAGCATGGTCCCGACCTTGCAAAACTGAAAGGCCTACACCTACCTAACCTATCATTTTATAGCAGTGTCCTGAAATCACAGTAAGAACTGCAATTACCACACAGCAGGCTGCATGCACTTACTAAATGATGGCCACCAATTGGTGCAGATGCCATCACATGCCCATGTGCAGATACCTACAAAAGCAGCCTGTACTGCCAGTCCACACATGCAATAATATCATTGTAGCAAATGGAGGGAGACAGAGACAGAGACAGAGACCAAAAAAAAAAAAAAAAAAGCAATCAAGCCAAAAGAAAAAAGCTGTCAGAGACACCAATCCACAAAATACAGAAATACAACACATCAACGGGTACAACTGACAGAGGTGAGAAATACAAAGGTAATGTATGTAACATATATGTATTCACTGACATCTGAATGATGTGTCTGAAAGGTAATCTATATACTGTGAACCCTCCATATGTTTTAGCAGTCTGTATCTATATGTATATGCAGATGTGCATAGGGCAAGGGACATACTGCAACTGTTAGTGAAGGCTGGACATGCATATGTAGTAGAAGGTTGCTATGTGCACATATCAATGTAGGTTGTAGTGTGTGGCATTGAAAACAGCATGCAGTGAAGGTATATGTCATGTGGTGGTGAACTTCTGTGGGACTGAGCCAGTGAGGCCAGCTACAGCTATACGGCCTGAGGACAGCATAATGCATTCTGCACAACACTGTGCAATATCATTACAGAATGGTATGTCTCACAACTGTTTCAGAAGTGATATTCCAACCATGAAAGGTGGCCAGTCTATGTGCCTAGATGTGCATGTATATGTACAGCAATGGATGTTTAGAAGTATGTGTGTATATATATATATATATATATATATATATATATATATATATATATATATATATGTATATATATGTATATATATATATATATATATATATATATATATATATATATATATATATATATATATGTCTATATATATATATATATATATATATATATATATATATATATACATATATATGTACATAGATAGAGAGGTATGTATAGATAGATATATATAGATAGATGGATAGAATATGTATATACATATCGACATAATAGTTATATACATATATAGATATATATGTAGATACATACATATATACAGATATATATGAATGTCTATATATATGTATATATATATATATATATATATATATATATATATATATATATATATATGGTTATATATAGCGGTGTTTATATATATGTATATGTATATATATATATAGATATATGTATATATGTATATATATATATATATATATGTATATATATCTATATATATATGTATATATATATATATATATATATATATATATATATATATATATATATATATAGGTATGTATATGTATATATATAGAGAGAGAGTGAGAGAGGGGGACATGGGCGCAGATGTATTGAAACAGGTGCCTGGTGACCAAGGCATGGAATGAATACCAGTGTTGATACTGCAGTACCATACCCCATTCCAAAACATGTTACCCACTAACTACCACATAGGTGGCTGAATGCCTACCACTGGAGGTGTCAGAAGGGAACATGCGACACAGGTGTACAATAGCCTCCCCTTTGATATCCACAGTGGCACACTAGTCTTGTAATCCCTGTACATGGTACGTGTCATCACAAAAGGTGTGTCAGCTAGGGAAATGTAAGTCAGTGTACCCCTCTACACCTCACAATGTCCTATGCAGTATGTACCTCCCATGAGAACTACAGCAAGTGGAAAGGCCACAGACATACCTAACAAAGACTGATAATGCCCTCAAACACATTCCCTATGCAGACTGATTCACAGAACCACAGCTAGAGTGCCTTGCATACTTCCTACACAGAGGTTACCACTGTTGGAGATACAGAGTTATGTCACACCCATTCTAGTTGGCCAGCCACCATGGCAACACCTCACAATCCATCCAGCCTACATGACCTGAGGCCCTAATCCTTGCCACCGCACTAAACAGCACATGCTGGAGGTACAGGTTCCTATACACAGATATGCCATACCCTGGACTAAACCACCCAGCATTAACAAACAAGGCTCCTTATTAGTAGATGTCATACATACCCCTGATGAATGTTATGGAGATAGGTAATATGCCCTGTGTGTCACCTCTGTGTAACCATTTGACAGGAGTAAGTAAAATCACATTACATGTGTCCCAATGGGCAGGGTAGCATATGGCTAGGCTGACTTAGACCCAGGGCCAATAGCATAGTACCTACCTATGACACAATGCACACACACATGTACTCAGTGCAATACCAGCCATGTGAGGTTGAATGAGTGTGACACTCACTGTGTGCAAGTTATGTAAAGGTGTGATAGCTTAGCGTGAGTTTGTGTCTGTCATGGTAGTTTGTGTCCTAGGTGTGAGGCCAGAGAAAGATGTGTCAGTTATCGGGATGCAAACATAATAGATTGGCATATGTTGTGCTGTTGTTCCCTGTGTATGACTGTGGTGTCCCATTGTAGGCAGAAGCAATACATGTATGCTCAGTAAGTGGTACTGCTGTTGAATCCAGCTCACATATGAACCGTTGCACTACCTGAAGTTGTAGGCCTAAACACTACAGTATGGTGTATGTTCACATTCCCTGGTAACACTGTCTCGTGTGTTACCTGTAGTCTGCACAGATTACATACCTCATTCATAGGTATCTGTAAGTAGGGGCACACAGTACTATAAGGTACAACGTTAGTGCTCATCTGTGTCGTCATACATTTGTGTGTAGTATGTATGTGTAATGTGTGTGTAATGATGCCTGTACCATGGCTGCAATCACATGTGTGTTACAGGGTATGTGCGTGTGTACCTGGCAGCATGTATATTCTGTGACAGCGGTATGCTGGCTATATTAACAACTGTGCACATATGTCAGGTAGGGGTATGGCATCAAAGACTAGGGTGGATTACCATTAAAACTGTAAATGTGCATTGCATTCATTGCATGGGATGACAATATTCTTCATCCATTAGCTTGATACATACCCCCAGTGTGAGGTTGTGCATTGTATCCCAAACAGTGTGCCGAGTGCTGGTGTATACTAGTTTGTTGTATGGAGTGTGGCAGGCACTGTCAGACAGTTGTGGGTTGAGCACTGATATGTGGTATTGAACATGTGTATCCCCTGATAGACAGATAGATGCTATATATGGCAGTTAATTTATATCAGTACATTAGAATAGTAAGTGTGCCACATGACTTGGCTCACATATTTTTCTTTTCCTTCCGGGGTGATGGTGCATCAGCATAGCCCACCTTATACAGCAGCAGAGGAACAGGAGATCCACCAGAGCCTGGTGCAGAATTTCTCTGTGCTGTTTTCCAGGACCAGCCAGAACCAGCATGAGAGGGCTGTACTGTGGCATGATCTTGTCCGTCGGGTAAATGACATAGACATGCATAAACTGACATATGAGCAGGTACGCCATCACTGCAGTGATTTAATTAGACATGTCCGGCAGCGTGCGTCTGATATCCACAGACAACAGCTTGCCACAGGTGGTGGGGTACCTATCCACTCCCCCCTCACCAGTGTGGAAGAGCTCCTCCTAAGTGTCGTGGCTCCAGGCCAACAACAACAACATCCACAAACATGTGTCATCATGGAGGCTGGAGCCACCCAGCATGTTGAAATGGAGTGTGCAGGTAACATGCCATATCTGTAGTTGACTGTTCTCTGTACTGATAGTTTATGCATGTGTGAGATGTGTACTGTGTGTGTAGCTGTTAACCTGTCTATTCTTGTGCAAGATTGATATTCTGCATATAATCTGTACACCTGTGAAAGCCCACTGTTGTACTACTTTACTTTATCATACTCACAGAATCAATGGCACAGTTTTGGCCACTGGCAATCGCTGTCATATTTTTTCAGGTCCCACTGGAGTGACAGCAAGGCAGCCATCCATGTTTCTGAGTGTGCAATAACAATACTATTGCTAATGACATGTGCATGTCATATGGAGGTGTAGTCTGTGCACATGTAACACACCTACGCATAATGCATGCTGTGCATGTTTGCTGTGAGACTATGCATATCCCATTATTCTCAGTAGCTGCCTCACTCACATGCAATACACAGAGCATCACACACACACATGTGGCAACACAGTACCAGACATTGGATAGGCATACCTGATACACATGTACACAACACACACATGTTTGGCATAGACACTACACCTTAGCCTGCTATACATGTCCAATTATGACACCTGCTGTATGCCCACCCTTCAGTATCCCACTTATCATCTACGCAGCGCACATAATATACCTGAGGGGTAGAGGCCTATCATGTCTTTGTGCAACAGTCTTGAACAAATAATACATTCATGTTAGGCAATGCTCACTATTGGCCACCTTACACACCCATGTAACAAGTGGCTGTGTAATTGTGGATGTAGTCATGTTACTGCACTTCAGGTACAGCATGCTAGCTGCCTGTGTGGCACACATTATTATTGTTGACTGACCACAAGATGCACGTTGATCATGGCTCATGTTACTACACCACATCCAGTTCCACTGACCACAAAAGTACACATAGCAGTTATTGTGTAGCACTGTCATGTGTTGTGTGTGTGTGTGTGTGTGTGTGTGAGCATGTGTGTGTGTGTGTGTGTGTGTGTGTGTGTGTGTGTGTGTGTGTGTGTGTGTGTGTGTGTGTGTGTGTGCAAATATATGCACCCACAGCTTGTAACACTTCCACAACATTGTTCTGTCCTTGTACACATTGTGTCCCAGGGTGGAGACAATCACTGGACAACTACACACAAGCATCAAGTACATGTATACTGTTATTAACAAGGGCTGTCTTCACTTGCACTGCATGTTCCTGTGCAACACATAATCTGCATGTTGACACATGTGCAGTGATGTTTTTCCTTGTGATACTGTCACCCACCCTCAAACAGTACTGTGTATGTGTTGGATTGCAGGTGTGTGTGTGTTTGTATCTGCTGGACTGAGGACTGTGCATGTGTGCTTATGTGCCTGTGTGCCTGTGTGCCTGTCTGCATGTGTGCATGTCTGCATGTGTGCTAACATCGTGTACACATTTGTAAACTGTGTTTCCTGTCTTCCTCTCACAGGTTCTGATGTTTCTCTGGTGGAGTGCAGCAGGGAACCTGAAGCCACTGCTGGGGATAGTGATAATGATGATACACGTGTAATGGCACAGGGAGGTTTGACAGGGTCTGTCATTGGTCAGCCAATTGACACTACACAGCAGTCAACCCCATCAATGCGCACAGTCATCCTGCCGATACATCCAGTGTCGCCAATGTCCTTAGCTGAGGGACAGCATACAGTGGCCATTGACCAGGGTAGTGTGGTATCATTGGCACATGCATCCCCTCACAGCAGCCATGGCCAGATTCCTGACATGGTACCACAAAGGCAGATGTCCAGGGGTTCTCGAGGGAGCATCCGTGGTCGTACTGCCCCTGTCAGACGTGCCCACAGAGGTCTTTCAACCTCAGCTATGTTCCGGGCTGTAATGCAGGCACAGGCATGTATGGAATGGTACACCAGACAGGGTCTGAGGGAGCTTAGAGCACATCGCACCACTATGAATGACACTATGCATGATGTTGCTGCCATCCATAATATCAGTGAGGTCATTGATAGACATTGGGGGGACACATTAGATCTCTTCCACAACTACATGTCCATGAGCCAGGACAGTGCAGGACGATTGAGGTGTTGACGTGGACGTATGCCAGCAACATCATCATCTGGCAGTCATTGCGGGCAACAATAAACCCGCAGCCACTCCCATAGTGCCAGTACCAGCCCCAGCAATGCTGGGTTTGTGCTGTCATTAGACCGTCCTAGAAGACCACGTGCACGTGGCTCTGGACAGTCCCAGCAGGGACATGTGTCCAGTCAACAACCCACTGCCTCTGATGACAGTACCCAGTCTGGCTTAGTACCTGATACTGTCTGTAGCACCCCTGCCAGGCACAGGTACCATGTCCATGGCCAGAGACAGTGATCTGTATGACCTGGCAGGTACAGTCTGTGGCTGTGCACAAACACCCGTATATGGCAGCCACATGGTGGAACTGTGTGCATGCATACACACACACATAATGCTAACACATAGGGCTAACACATACACACACACATCGCATCAACATTGCCCCATGTTGTACTGTTGTCCCTCACTAACACACACACACACATACATGTCAATTGGATGTGTCAATGGCAGACTCTGGCAAACCAAGTACACACCCTGTGCATATGATGAAACTGTGCCACCTCCTGCCATCTGTAACATTGATGCAGGAACAAGATAGCATGGTGCTGATGCACAGGGTGACTACATGGCACTGTAGTAATATTATCATGTTGTGAACAGTGCAGTGTAATGATATCATTGTGGGTATATCCGAGCATTCAAGATGCGTTAACACTATGATTGTCATTGTAGTTTTGTATACACCAGTGTTAATTCCCAAAGTGTACTGTCAGCACATGTGCCACATGGTTGTTTGTGTGTACCTGTGTCTGCATGTGTTGGGGAGTGGACAGTACATGTGTGCTGTTTGCAGCACAGAGTTACAGGTGTACATTTGTGAACAAGGTGGAGTTGCATTCTCTGCATGTAGATGCTTAGTGCACACATGGGAAGGGTGACATGCACCATGTGACACAGTATTCATACATTGTAGTTCTTATTGGTGGGCACTTTACGTTGTACTACACATATGTTTCACCTGGGGTCACATGTATGTATGACATGGTTTGACAGTATGCTGTGGGTGATACGGTTTCCAAATGTCAATGGTCTGCATTCTGGTGGTATACACAACCTACATAGCCTGACATTCAGTAGTCATTACATGGTGTCTCCTCAACTGATACACAGATGTAGGAAACCCAGTGTCAGTGATATCCCTGCAGTACTACACTATACCAGTAGCCATTCTTACTGAGCCCCACACATCCCTGGGAACAATACTCTTTGAAATATAGCAGTCTCACGTACATGCCAACACACTACGGATATGTCCATCCACGACTGCAAATGCATACAGTGGCCTACAATGCATTCTACACATGACACACCTAACCACCACAAGGGTATCATACAGACAGATACCTGTTGTCCAAGCCATGCTGTATTGCTGTAACGCAACAGTAGCATTGGCATCGGCATGTACTTAACATAGTATGCCAACAGTACCATGTAGGTGGTAGCATCCATCATGCAGAACGGGTAATGGTGTGTACATGTGGACAAGTGTTATCTTGTCTATCCTGTGATATTCACATTTCCAAAGGTATTCTGCAGTCCCTCGGTGTATCACCTAAGAAAGAAGGTGTCTGTATGTATATCGTCAACAGTTGCCATACACCTACACTGGATGTCCATCACTCACAGACTTTGCTGTGTTTTAACATGTCTGACATATACTCCAGACATGAACCCTCACCCACATTAATCTATCAAAGCTTTCATGGGTGTGTGTCACATAGTTGGCCTAGGACACAGATCACTGCAGTAGCCTGCATTGTCACCAACATACATGTATGGCCTAAGGTCTGGGAAGCTGTGGCACATGCTGGCAAAGGTAACAACTGTATTCATATGAGGCAGGCTTCACACATAGGAACTATTAGAGGTCACAGGTACATATCTGTATGTGGCACACACATACCTGATGTGTGCATTGAAATTACTGTTATGATAATATGTCATGTAATAATAAAAGCAAAACACACGACACATTGACAAACTGTGTGCTAAATACACACATGTCATGTGTAGGATTCAACCTTCTACCTAATTATGTTATGATACTTGAGAGAGACGCATTAGCACAGCACGCTATTCACATTATTGGATGATTTCCCTTCTCCTGCTGTATTTATAGGGTGCTGACATCATCAGTCTTTCCAAAGAGGAATGTACATCTTTTAGTGTGTTATCCCAGTCTTCAAAAAGGACATTTCTTTCAAAGAGAATTGCATACATACACACCCCCTGCCCCCACACAGCGTTGGCAGGATTCAAACCCCTACCTCACTATGTTATGATACTTGAGAACGATGCATTAGCACAGCATGCTATTCGCATTACTGGATGATTTTTCTTCTCCTGCTGTATTTATAGGGTGCTGACATCATCAGTCTTTCCAAAGAGGAATGTAGATCTTTTAGTGTGTTATCCCAGTCTTCAAAAAGGCCATTCCTTTCAAAGAGAATTGCATACACCCCCCCCCTGCCCCCCAATTCGCATTACTGGATGATTTCCCTTCTCCTGCTGTATTTATGGGGTGCTGACATCATCAGTCTTTCCAAAGAGGAATGTAGATCTTTTAGTGTGTTATCCCAGTCTTCAAAATGGCCATTCCTTTCAAAGAGAAGTGCATACATACACACCCCCTGCCTCACATACGCAGCATTGGCAGGATTCAAACTCCTACTTCTAACTATGTTAGGATACTTGAGAGAGCCACATTAGCGCACTGTACTATTCGCATTACCAGATGCGTTTCTTTCCCCTGCTGTACTTATAGGGTGCTGACATAATCAGTCTTTCCAAAGAGGAATGTACATCTTTTAGTGTGTTATCCCAGTCTTCAAAAAGGCCATTCCTTTCAAAAAGAATTGCATACACACCCCCCTGCCTGGAACCCACATGGTCAGAATTGCAGGTGCCATGTCCAATTCCAGACCAGTTACAACTGGTGTCCCACTGGGCTCAGTTCTGGGACCTGTCTTGTTCGGTATGTACTTCTCTGAGGTTCAGACTAACATGGTGGGGATTCTTTTTTATTTTATTTATTTATTTTACATTTGTTGACCGGGCTAGTCTGGCTGGATACATATCCATTTTCAGCAGAGGCCCGAGGAGAAAAGCTCCACTATATACTAGTGACTTACAATAAACAAAAAAATATACAAACATATAAGCAAATAAAGAAACATTCTCATGTAGTATAGTAACAATGCAGAAGCACTTTAACAAGAACTAAACAATAGTGAGGAATCATTATCCCATAATATTTGCAAGAGTAGGACTGCTAAAAAATGAAGAAGAGAGAAAATAATAACACATAAAGAGTCTATAAATATTTACACTATTAACAAATTAGGATAAACATTTTGTGCCGGGGCACTAGTTTTAAGATAGAGATTTGCACAGTAGGGATCAGTATCTAGGTTCAATAAAAGGAGAGGTGACAGGTTGCAGTAATATATCAAGTATAATGAGAAAAGATAGTATAGGAAAATGAATCATTAGCCTCATGGAGAATAGGTATTGAAAGGTTTAAAGGGTATAAAAGGGGTTCCATAATTGAAGGGAAAATATTTAAAAAACTTAGGAAAGGAATTTTTTTTTTTTGTTTTTTTTTTTTTTTTTTTTTTTTTTTTTTTTTTTTTTTTTTTTTTTTTTTTTTTTTTTTTTTTTTTTTTTTTTTTTTTTTTTTTTTTTTTTTTTTTTTTTTTTTTTTTTTTTTTTTTTTTTTTTTAAAAAAAAAAAAAAAAAAAAAAAAAAAAAAAAAAAAAAAAAAAAAAAAAAAAAAAAAAAAAAAAAAAAAAAAAAAAAAAAAAAAAAAAAAAAAAAAAAAAAAAAAAAAAAAAAAAAAAAAAAAAAAAAAAAAACAAAAAAAAAAAAAAAAAGTTTCAAATTAAAATGGGTTTTTTTAAAAAACCTTTTCCCTTTATGCCAAAAAATTTTGGAAAAAAAGATAAAATTTAAAAACTTTTTTCAAAAGGGCCCCCAAAATAGGTGGGGGGGATTATTACTGTTTAAAAAATTAAGAAAATGGAGACCCTTTTTTTTTTTTTTTTGAGATTAAGACAATGGTGTAGCATTTAAATGGGAACCTGGGTGCAAACCTGGCAACAGGCTTCATGGTAGGCTGTGCAAGTTTCGAAGGTTAGCTTTTGAAATGTTGATAAAAGATGGAGAGGCATGCCACAGGTAGAGATGAGATGAGTTTGCAAGAGATACTCTGGTGGTTGCAGTAAGAAAGGGCTTAAGTCTATAGAGGGCAATCTTTTATTAACAGCCTTGATGGTTGGGGATCAATGTGGCAGCCAGTTGAAGCTGATTGTTCATTGTAACGCCTAGTAGTTTAGTGGAACAATTCAGGGTTTATCGATAAAGTGCTACTGTCGTATTGGCCAATGGAAAAGGAGATAGATTTAAGGGTTGGGGTGTAGTAGTACTTTTTTTTTTTTTTTTGGGAATATGAGGAGACAGATATAATGGAACCATTTTTCTGCTGCCATAAAGACTTTTGGGTGGAAGAGTAAAAGTTCTTCTGGAGATAAAGCAAAACAGATGAGAGTTAAATCATCAGCATACTGAATACAAGTGATGTCGTGGAGGAAGTAGACAGATATTTATAAATATGGAGAAGAGAAGGGACCTAAGTGATGGATCCCTTGAGGGACAATCACCATAGTGAGACTGGGAGCTGAGAGATATATGGCTGTCCCCAGAGGACTGCTTGTTTTCTATCTTTCAACAAGAGCTTCAAACCAGTGTAATGCCAAAGAGTCAAGTGAGAGAGATTTCAGAGTGTCTTAGAGAAGTATTGGTTGACCACATCAAAGGCTTTTGAGAGGTCCAGGAACAGCTAAGAGGAGAAAAGGGTTATTGCGATTTTTGCTGATCATACCTGTGGAAGGAGAGAAGGGTAAGTGAAGTGCTATGGTAGGGCTCTAAACCATGTTGGGAGTCTACGAGTAGGCTATTTTGCAAAAGATGATGTAAGAACGATGGTGTATAACGTTCCATAATTCTTAGATAGGAGATAGTAGAGCCATAGGCCGGAAATTAGAAAGTTCATTAGCAAGTTACCTCCTTTATGCATTGGAATGATATGGGAGATTCTTCTTAGTGGAATAGATTGTTATTGTTCCGTTAATTAAGAGGAGATCGTGTTGTTAGTTTTGCTGTGCCTCTGTCAAGCAGGGACACAGTGGAGATCCCAGGGGTGAATTTGCAATTTCCCAAACTAGCCTTAGCTAGCTTATCCAGTCTCCATCTTAATTAACAGAACAATAACCAAATCTACTATTCCCTCCAGTTTCTATGAACAACTTGTGTATCTGTGGAACATGTTTCATCAGCGATAGGTTCCAGTATATTAATATATGTGTGTTCGTTGTCATTTTAACTGTGTGCACAGGGGCGGATGTTCAATAAATCACAGATGGCTGGTGTTAATCAAAGGCCATAAGACACTGCAGCCGACACATGCTTCCTCCATAAGGGTCTCATAGAGATGGATGCTTGTTGACAGAGCTGTACGTTACATGTTAAGATGAGCGAGTAGTCATCCCCTTTGGGAGAAAACAGTAGCACACAAATTACTACATAAGTGGTAATCCATTGGCATAGAAGACGATTTACAGATTTGGGGACCACCAGATCGTGAATCCCTCCTTTACAATCACATTGACAGAGCTGCAAAGACCTTTATATATAGCCCTCCTTATCACATGGGGTTTGTATAGACTATGGAGGTCACAGGCCCTCTACTAGTCACCACCATCAGGCCCATGTTTGATTACAATGCCCTTTGGGCGACTCTTACCCAACACCTGCAGCAACTACAGAGACCACAACAGTACCTCCCAAGAGATCATAATACACAGATGTCCTATGCAGCTCAACCAAAGGATCTCCAGCTCTACCAGTTGCTTAACGCCTACCAGAGCAATTCATGCTCGCTGTGACACAGCCACAAGTCAAACCCAGAAGTAATGGACATGCTCCAATTATAATATCCAAGACCCTTAGAGCTACATCACTGCCCAGGACTTAAACCTCAGCACAAAAACCAAATAGGACATGGTGGGACAGATTCGTATTATCCAGAGGCTCCCCTCACTCTGGAATTGAACCCAATTAAAGTTGACATAGCTTCACAACCCTCTTCCAGCAAATCCAGCCACACATGGATGGGAAATTGCACCACCCCGACGTCTCCTGTTTGGACAGGAGGCACAGCAAACTAGGACTTAAAGGGTGTTTCAGACCTACTTTAGAGGCAAAGTAGGCTACTCTACTGGAGAGTAAAGGACGCCAAATACACTTGGCTAGGGGCTTATGAATCTCTAGGGTGTACAGCCTAGTACTCGACCTCTTGCACCTATGGGTAAGTGTTTATAAGCTTGGGATGGCCAATATCTGTTGCTGATATTAGTTTCCGTCTTTATTGCCGTAGCTTCCCAGTTTCTATGAACAACTTGTGTATCTGTGGAACATGTTTCATCATGACAGGGTTCCAGTATATTAATATATGTGTCTGTTGTCACTTAACTGTAAAAAGCAGGGTGGATTGCTGATCGTGGAGGTTCCTTGGCTTAACACATACAACTGCTAGATATGTGTGGCCAATCAAGTTATACCGTGAGACATGGGTCCTGAGTGTGTGGCATGCCCAGTCTAGGCTTTCCATGGTTTGTTGTCTATTATATGTTTCCATTTATCCAAGTGTGTGAGCATGCCCATCGTGACCTTTCCATATGTTGTGATTCAGTCCACTACATTGTGGTTGTGTGTGAACATGACCAATATTACATTTATACTGTGTGTGTTGGAAGTCATGTTGTGTTCTTACCGGTTGACCCTTTGTGTCATAACTCAATAGGATTATATGCTGTACCCAGCTGGCCTATGGATAAGTTTGCGGAAGACTATCAACATTCTTTCCATACTGGCTGAATGTCAGTAATACCGTCATAGTGTAGTGGTTCCATCCACTATAGTGCACAGTATCCAGGGTTTGAGTCCCGCTCACGTTTTAAATATTCATACTGAGCAGACCAGACTGGTTAAGGCCAGTTGGGTAAATATCAGCATGTTGCATTTTGTTCAGCCAGGCCTGGCTTAAACCAGGCCGGTCCAACTTTGCTGTGTATCGCCAACCTGGGGTGGACACACAAACACTCCACATTGACCAGCGTCAGTTAGCTGGTGTGTGATTCTGTTCATAGGTCTACAGGCCATCTGCCCGCCAGGCACGAGCACCCCAGCCAGTGCCTGCCTCCCGCCTCCTGCCTCTTGAGCCTGCATTTTTTCAAGGTTAGTATACTGTGCCTCTGTCTAACAGTGACATAGGAAGTGATACCCAGGGTAAACCTACAATCTCCCATCCACTCAACAAGATTCCCTGAAGTAAAGTCAATGAGGGACTCTTGGCTAACCTGGAGTGGGAGTTTACTCAAGAGTCGAGGGAGCCTCTGGGTTGCGAATCTGTCACTCCAGCATGTCCTATTTATTTCAGTCCCGAGGTTCAGGTCTCTTGAGCGCCAAGTAGCTTGATGTGGGATCCAGATTTACCAAGGTGCAGCATGGCCCATTGGATTCCAGGTTGGACATGGTTTTACAACTGGGGCATGATCGCCTCTGGGCAGGCCGTATGCCACTGAGTGAGCTGCAGTTTTAACTGGCAGCAAAATGGCATCTGTTTGAGCCTTTGATCTCCTGGTGAGGTACTTTTGGGGTCTTTCCAGTTGCTGCAGGTGTTCGATAAGGTATAACCCAAGGGCATTACCCAATTAAGTGGGCCTTGACGCAGAGATGAGTCAAGAGGCATGATGACCTCCCTGATCTAGATGTGAATACCTTCAAGCGATTAGGTGGCTATATGAAAATGTTTTTCTAACCACTTTGCCACGTGGTTGTTTTAATGAGAAATTGCTATCAACTTGGGTTCCCAGTCCCTTTATCACTTCTAAAGTACTAATGGGTTACCACCTGTGTGGTAATTTGTGGGCACTTAGTTTTTGCCAAAGGGGATTAATCATACACTTTTGCGCTTTAGCTGTTGACATGGCTCGCACCGCTGTCTGTTTCATGCGCGGCCCCTTTGTAGGATGCTTGTGCTGCGCTGGATGGTCGACGAGGGCAACTGTGCGTTTGCAGCCGGGTCTGTAACTTGTTCAGCCACAGTCCTTCTAAAGGCCTCACCTCTGAGGAAATATATACCAAAACAAGGAAAGGGGTCCCAGGACTGGAGCTCTCAGGGATGCCACATGTAACTGATTTGGAGTCTGACATGCTCCATTTCTTGACCATGGGTTCCGTCCTTGCTGCTTTCAACCCATCTACATAGGGGTTTATATTGGTGGCCGGTGAGCGTATCTATAATGAATTAAGTAAAGTGTATTGTGCTGGGCTTTGCAAGGTCCAGGTGGCTGTGTGGACCACCCTCCTCGCCAATGGCCTGGTGACTGTTTCTGTAAATGACTCAACTAGGTTGGAAGAGGCAGATCTGCCCTTAACAAAGTTTCAAACTGGTAGGATCCAGTGTGTCTGTAGGTCCCCAATATCTTTATTCTGAGGTCCATGATGATCTCGACTCTTTCCATAGCTTTGCAGACCAAGCCAGTCAGGCCTGGGGCTTATAGTTTGCATCCATTGGAGGCACCACCTTTGTGGAAAGAGGGACCACTGTGTTGCTGTACACTGCCTATTGGCATATCCTGTAGTAAGGCCAGATTGAACAGTACGGCGTTTGTGTTCAATTCCTTCGTTCATGTTGACACAGCCCAGACACCGCCTGGTCCCATTACTGATGCTGTGTGTTTTACTTCTTGAGAGGCTGGTTGTTACCTGAGCATCTGAGATGTCAGGGGCCAGCACTCTGCTGACAGATATTTGCCTTTTGGTGGGAGGGGAGAAGTTTGTACTATACCTTGTCAGCTCGGATGTTGGTAAATGTCTGTGGGCTTGTATTGTTTGGTTTTCCTTGACTAATTTACATATCTAAATTCCTCACCCAGGTTCCTAGTTATAACCAAAGAAAGTTTCAGATTATCCTCTAGTGTCCTGTACAATTTTTTATTCCAAAGTCATTTTAGACGATTTTATGTGGCTATAGTTTTAAAAGCCACTGATCGGAGATACCTCCCTTTTTGGGATTTTAAGTTTCATCATATAAAGCCTCCTTGTATTGTGCTTAGTTTATTATGGCTGAAATTGGTATTGCGATGCCTGCCTTTGGAGGATTGGGTCTTGGCTCATTTGATCAGGAGGATCCTTATGCATTCCCTGAAGGTGTTCATAGAATGCTTATAAAGGGTTCTGAGGTCTGGGGCTATTTTCCACAGGCACAGGGCTGTGAAGGATTCCCACCGGTTTTGAGGAGGAATTTGCTTAGAGAAAAGTTTTTCACTTTGGTTTTCTGGGCGGGCTGGGTCAGGATATGAATATCCAGGAGATTACCTATGAAGCCTGATTCACCAGTGAGGGATAAGCACTTCTGGTCTTGGGCATAAAGGAAGCTTCATCCAATATAATGGTGTTTGTGGAGACTCCTTCATATTTCATGTGTACTCCAGCCAGCCAAGGTGTGGTTATTCCCGGGTTAGAGGGTGGTCTGTGCAGGCTATGAACTAGAAGGCAGTTTTACCCACTGTTAGTTGCACACACATGGATAGTCTCTGATGCTTCATGCTGTGCCATCAACCTGGGGTGGGTATCTTTGTCAACATTGATACTCACCCTCCTTTGTAGTTTGTTCCATGCTTTGGGGCTGTAAAGCATGGTATGAGGTGTAAATTGTTATGCTAGGGTGCTCTTGGGAGCCTTGAACCAGGTTTCTGTTACTGCACAGATATCAACATTCTCCATGCTGAGGAGAGTTTTGAGTGCATGCATCTTGCGGTTTAAACTTCTGGCATTGAGTAGCATTACTTCTAGTTTCTTATCCCTTATGATACCTATGGAGGAAAGGCCAGGGGTGACAGGTGAAAGCCATCCCTAGCGAAGCATCATGTCTTGTCGAGCATGTCATCCCAGGCTGACAGGCATTGGATCCCCTTTGCCTGACACCAATACTTAAGCCAATTGTTGCAATTGATCATCTTGTCTTCATATTGTGGCATCATGCTTGGTGAGGGTAGGATGATACTCAAGGTCATCAAGTTTGCATATACTACATGGTGGTAAATGCTGTTTAGCACTACCTTACATTGCTTAACACATGGCAGTCATGCCTCAGGTGGTGCTGCAGGGCTGCCTATGTCGGATGCACATACTACACTCTCTGTACATGTTTGAAAGCAGGTTTTTCAACTTAGGCATCCCTTTCACTATATGTGGGAGTCAGAGAGGGGTATCATTTCCAGGGTTCCTACTGAGCCAGTGTATGTGCTATGGCCTCTTTGCCAAGGCCAAGGCATACGGGCAGCCTCCTTCTGCCTACTGGGGCAGGCTCAGGTTGTTCCTCCTCTGAGTCACGCTCTGTCTGTGATGGCCTTGGCAATGGTGGGGGCTGTTTGGCCCAGGCCTATGCTGATCCTGCTGCAGCTGTTTTCGCAGAATCATATTATGTAGCATAGCACATACCATGACAATTTGGGTACATGTAGTTGGTGCGTATTGCAAGGCTCCACCAGATGTGTCCAGTAACCGGAACCATGACTTGAGCAACCCAAACACACGCTCAATTACATTTCGTGTTTGTGCATGTGCCTCATTACGGCGTTCCTGTTCAGGTGTGTGTGTGGATTTCTGATCGGTGTCATCAGCCACGGCTCCAGTGCATAGCCATCATCCCGCACTAAGTGATCATGTGGGATGTCTCCACTGGCAAATGTCTGGTAAAGCTGCGTCAGATGCCAGATATGGGAATCATGGTAGCTTCCAGGGCAGCCAGCACACACATTCTTTATAATGCCCTGGGCATCAAACACGACCTGGCAGTTGATGGAGAGGAAGCCCTTGCGGTTAATGTAGGCCCTACCCCGATCACCAGCTGGTGCTTTATGCATATGCTGCAGTTTTATTGCACCCTCTACCTCAGGGTATTCTGCTATTTGCTGGAAGAGATGCATATTGCTGGCCAATACCTCACAGGAATTGGGGAAATATACATGATCACCGACATGTGCTGACATGGCATCCAGGAAATGGTGCAGTACCCTGGATGCCGATGCCTGTGATATCCCCATCATATCACCAGTTGGTCTCTGGAAGGTACCTGTTGCTAGTATTCTTAGGCTAACACATACCTTGGTTTCCAATGGGATGGGTTCCCCTCTGTTGGTTCTGTGTGTGAGGCTTGGCCTGCACAGCTCAACAATTTGCTTCAGGAGGTCTCTGTCCACTCTATAGCTCCACTATCTCCAGCTCATGTAACCCGGTGACCCTGGGCCTGTACACTCTTCTCCGTCTCCTCACTGTGGGTTGTCTGGCAGCATTTGCATTGTCATCACCCTCAGCATGTTGCATATGTCGCCTTATAACAGCAATGGCAGCCCCCACATTTTTGTCTGAGTGAAGCTTTTTCAGTTTTCACTTCTATAGCTTACTCCCGTGTTGCAGTGTCTCTTGAGAGAAAAACTGCACTGTTGTTTGCAAAAGGGGGGGGGGGTTTTAAGTTTTTCTGGGCCCCGGGCCCCCAGGGTTTTTTTTTTTTTCCCCGGGGGGGCCCCCCGGGTGGGGAATTGCCCCTTG
>NC_056741.1:185081648-185111054 GCF_019279795.1 Protopterus annectens | reverse complement strand
TGCATAATTAATTTTAAATGCACAATTTTGTTCAATTCAGAATCTAAACATCAAATAAAAGAGGGGCTAATATATACCCTGATTCACTAATCATTTATCCAATAAAAACTGATACTTAATTAACACTTGTTCATAAAGTCGTAGGAACAAGCAAAACTTGCTTGAATATTAAAACCAATGCATAATGATTAACTGCTCATGTAAAAACTAACTTCTTGTATTTTTTACATGAGCAGTTAATCAGTTTTTTATGCATTGGTTTTTATTTGATGTTTAGATTCTGAAGAGTTTGGAGTTTCCAGCGAACTTCTGGCTGTTCAATCCTGAACTGTTAAAAACAGCAAGACCCTTTTTCTAACCAATGGGGTATTTTCTCATTACTTCCTACTTGTTTCCATTCAATGAGAATATAAATCTCCATACTCAGGTAACTTCCCAATAAGATGTGAGTAATTGCTACACACCTCTTTATCATCCTATCAGAGAACAGCAGGATATCTTTTGTGATCAGAAACCATCCTACTAGTACAACATTAATAGATATTTCAAAGGAGTATATTAATTGTAAAAACATCAACAATTGGTATCATACTCTCCTGTTTTATTTGACAATTCACTTTTTATATTCAAGTATAAATATTGAGTAAACTGCAGCTGTTAAATGCGAAGACTCTGATCAGTTCTTCCTTCTTAATACACAAGCTCTCTGCTATTCTTTCTTTTAGCAAGGGCTAGACAAGGGAATCACAAGCCTTTCTTGTAATTAAAGAATATATTCCACTGCTTCATATAAATGCATAAAACATTATTCTAACTCTAAATGGAAGTCAAAAATTCTTGGCTGCTATCCCATCTTGCCAATAGTAAGCCAAGATAAACAACAGACCTCTTCTCTAGCCAATAGGAGGTTTTCTTCTCCTACTAAGCATTTTCTTTCTTTCACAAGAAGTCCGTTTTTTAGTGCAATTGATAGATCTGCTATAAGGCCATGGACTATTGGCTTTTTACCCTTCTAATTTGTTATTTGCTATTACCTCTAACAATCTTGTTCAGAAATTCATGCTTAGAACTGTCACTAAACAGATCAGCTGTTAGTAGCGCAGACTTTCAGCATTTCTCCCTTCTGGCAGAAGCTAGGCTGAAAAACTCCCAAACCTCTTTTATGATGTGTTACTGTATTACTCATGTTTACTCACTTTCAAGAGAAATGAAAGTCATATGAAATCATGATTTCCGAATAACTCAAGTTATTGGCTACTGTGCCATCTGGCCAATACTAAATAAAAAAAAATGGCAAACCTCTATTTTGGCCAACAGAGAATTTACTTTTATTTTATGTTTGTTCTCATTTGTAGTGATAGAAAACCATATAAGACTCCTAGTCAAATGCTATAAATGACATGAATTTAAGAGCTGACTGCCCCCTGGGTTGAATGGCATAGTCCCATTGAAACCATTTTTAAAAGAAAGGAGATTAAGTACTAAAAGGTAGAGCTGTTTATCAATGGATTATAAGAAATGTGGAAATGATCCAACTGTTGGATATGCCTGGTTATGTACATACTAAAAGGGGCATTGTACTCAATGATAGGTCTGATGAATGCTGGCTACAGTGAAACAGTGACATGTCTGTGGATGATCTGACTGTTGGATATACCTGGTTATGTACAAACTAAAAGGGTAATTGTACTCAGTGATAGGTCTGATGAATGCTGACTACAGTGAAACAGTGACATGTCTGTGGATGATCCAACTGTTGGATATGCCTGGTTAGATACATACTAAAAGGGGAATTGTACTCAATGATAGGTCTGATGAATGCTGAATACAGTGAAACAGTGACTTCCTTCGACCTATATGCCATACCCCTGCTTATAAGTTGCACAAAGAATGATTTCCTCACTGCTGTAGAGTTGTGATTGTCAAATGCTAGATTACTGTCTATGTTTGTCCCCAAGTCTCTGACTACTGGGTCACCTCTAAGGGGTGTGTTGTCAATATGATAGTTACCAGAGGTGGATGACTTCCTGAAGGATACTATTATGCACTTTTGGCATTTAGTTTTAGCCTATGGCTCTGACACCAGTTTTTTGTCTGTGTCAGCACTTCCTGAAGAACATTTTTATTAGTGGGAGATTCTATGACTGCTCCTAATTTGCAATCATCTGCAAGTTTAATAAGCCAGAGGCAATTGACATTGGCTTTGACTTCAGAGAAGTAAATGCCAAAAATGTGTGGTCCCAAGACCAATCCGTTAGGGACTCCACTTGTGGCTGGCCTCATTTTAGAGGTATACTCCCCAATTCTAGCTTCCTGGGTCATGTCTTTAAGCCAGCTGGCTATCCAGCAGGTGACATAAAGGTTAATACCTAACCTCCTGAGTTTGTCAACAATGCCTGAGTGGGGTATTTTGTCAAGTACCTTGGCCAGATTAAGGTAGGCAGTGTGAACAATTTCACACTCATCTATTGCTTTGCTGACCTTCTCAAAGAAGTCCACCAGGTTGAGTAGGCATGACCTGCTGTTGATGAAACCAGGGTGAGTTTTGTCCATTTTCTGGAGGTTTCCCATGTCATTATTGGTCATTTGCATGATAATTCTTTCCATGACTTTGCATATGCGACTAGTGAGACTTATGGGTCTGTAGTTTCCAGTGTCTGTAGATGACCCTCCTATATGCAGAGGAATGATTGTTGCTGTTCTCCTTTCTTGAGATATGAAGCCAGTTTGCAGGCTGCAGTTAAATATCAATTGCAGTGAGCCTGACAGGTCATGTTTCATGCTATTTAGAAAGCTTCCTTGGATATTGCATAGGTCCATTGATGCAGTTCTTGACCTTAGAGAGTGAATTAAGGACCTATTCCCTAGTGATAGCAGGGGGGGTATATTTGGTGGTATTCCCTGATGGAAGGTTGAGGGAGGAGTGTGGGGTAAAGCCTGAGCTGAATTTGTCGGCTATTAGTTTTGCTATAACTGTAGGTCAGTATAGGTGGCTCCATTAACAATGACCTCTGCACAAAATTTTGTTTTGCCTTTGAGGTTGTGGACATAGCTTAATAATGCTTTGTGGTTGTCCTTGGCATAGGAGGCTAAATTTATCTCGACTTTCACTTTAGTAAACTTTATTTGTCCTTTGAGTTGTTTGTTTAGTTTTGGAAGATGCTGACATCTATGCAGTCACTGAGACATGGTTCAAAGGTGCAGAAAGCACCCCAGCTGTGCAGGGCTATAGTGCCTTCCATACCTTTAGACCACAAACTGAGCATGAAAGAACCAAAGGAGGAGCTGTATCCATCTTCATAAAGGATAAGTACACTTTGAGACTGGTGAACAAGTATGACTCTCTACAGATACTCCTGGTCCAATTAATTACAGGCAAAAGTCCCTACCACATCATAGCTAGCTATAAGACCCTCACCATGAAACAGGAAAAGCATACCACATACCTGGACTTACTGGAGTCACTTGCTATACAGCCCAACACTCTACAAATGGGTGATTTTATGTATCCTACCTTTGACTGGGAAACATATATGACCACAAACTTGCTAGCTCAAAGGTTCTTAGGGTTTGTCAATGCAAATACTCTGGAACAGCTAGTCAGCACACCAACAAGAAGCTCAAGTATCCTGGACATAGTCTTCACTAACATGGGAGAGCATTGCCCTCCCCCGACAGTGTGATGTCCTCCTTAGTAAGATCGGACCATAAATCAGTCTCTTTCAATGTAATTATAAGACCAGGTACTCCATCAATATCAAAAAACTAAAGAATTTTCCAAAGACAAACTACCTCCTACTAAGTGATGGTAAAAGAAGTTTCAAAGCCCCTTCAAATGCAGATAACATGGACTCCTATGCAGAGGTGTACACCAGTGCCTTGTCTAACCACTTAAGCAATTGTACAGAATCAGCTGTACCTGACTGGATTAAAGCAAAGTTTTGCTGAAAAAACAAGCCATACTTGTGGACCTCTAGCATAAACAGGCTATACAACAAGAGAAAGAAACTAATGTCCAAAAACAAGTGGAAACTGGTTCAGCAGAGGAAAAATCCCTCTATAGCTTACACAAACAAATTAGAGATCTTGTTAAGTCCTCCAAAGCTAATTATGAAGCAAAAATAGCCTTCATAGCTAAGGATAATCACAAGGAATCCAAAATCTAACAGGAAATACTTAGCTATGCACTGAATTGGTTGTGGATGGCATTACCCATACTCATACTCAACTGGAGGTAATAGCCAACCTGCTAGCTGACAGATTTGGAAAAAAAACTTTACCCCCTGTCCCCTCCAGTCATCTCCAAAATTATACCTGCCACCATAGCTCAGCCTATTATCTGAATATAGCAGGCCATCTCTGTGAACTCTAAACCCAAAACATGGCATCAATGGGACCAGAAAGCATCTCAGGTTGCCTTTTAAAATCTTAAAACATGACCTAATAGACACACTTGGATCTCTGTTTAACCACAGCCTCTGAACTGGCTGTGTTCCAGCAGGATGGAGGACAACAACAGTAATCCTTCTGCACAAGGGTGGACCATCAACCTACTGATGCTGAGAATTATAGGCCCATAAGCTTGACTAGCCTCATTTGCAAGGCCATGGAAAGAATCTCTAAACTCTGGTCCCAACCCAATTCATATTCATTACAGGTAGATCGTGCCTGTTAAACTTTTTTGAAAGTCACCAAGGCTTTGGATGAAGCAATGAGAGTGCATACCACCTATTTCAATCTAGCCAAGCCATTTGACACAAGCCCCTAATCAGGTTTTTATTGAGAAACACTGCCAATTGGGAATTAACGCCTACATTACCAGCTGGGTACCCAACTGGCTCACCGACAGGACACATACTGTCAAAGTGGGTGACTTCACCTCTAGCAAAAGACCATGTACCAGTGGTGTACCACATGGTTCTGTTCTGGGTCCCTTACTATTTGGAATTTATTTCTCAGATGTCCAGGCAAACATGGATGGCCTGCTGCTGGTTGACCAAGTTCACAGACATTTGCAAACTGGGAGCAGTCACTGAGTCCCACAACAGCATTACTGCGTTTATATCATATGGTTGTCACTATATGATCAAATTCGTAAATGTTCTAAAACATAATAAAAAACAAAAAAAACACAAAAATTAACTCCCAAACGTCTTAAGCAGGGGGTCACGCCCCACCCTACCCCCTTCGCTACTTAAATATACCAACACTGAGATCTCACTACAGTGCAGAAAAGGGAAATCTTCTCATTCTGTGCTGTAATGGGGATCTCCATTGACATGCTAGCACATCGAAAAATTTGAACATATGGTGCCGACCATATGGCGTTTGATTTTTTTCTCTGTGCGATAACGTGATATAGACTATTATTATACTGCAGACAGGGTTAATGCAGACAAATGATTTGAGCCAAAGCCAAGGATTAAAGCCAAATGCAAAAAAAAAAAAAATGCATTATTATTATTCCCTTTGGGAAAGTTGATTTCCCTCAAAATTCTATTATAGACAGCACCCCCTGAAGTGTAGACCCAGTGTTACATAATCTGGGTACTCAGGTTGATAGCAACCTGAACTTTGACCACCACGTATCCATAGTAGTAAGGAAATCCTTCTGTGTCACACATCTTCTAAATAAAGACATCACATCTAGACCTAAAGATGTTATAATTCCATTATACTTGGCCCTCATCAGAGCAATAATTAAGTATAATGCTCCCTTTTGCATATACCTCACCAGGCACCAGCAACAATTGGAGAGACCACTGAGGCTTCTCACCAAGAAATTACAGGGTACACAAAGCAAGTCATACACAGAAAGACTGAAAGCCTTATCACTGTATTATGTCTCCTACAGTTTGCTAAGGGGTGACCTGTGCCTGCTTACAGGGTAGTTTCTGACCCAGCCCTGATGGACATGCTACATATTCGTAAATCAAACTGCCTGAGAGTCACTCGCTCCAGGGATCTTAACTTAGCCTCTGACATGAACAGGTCATGCTGGAGACATAGATATATATCCCGGAAACTGCCACTTCTCTGCAACAAGCTTCCAGTTCACATGAAACAGAGTCTCACCCTGACCCTCTTCAAAAGCAACCTAGATCAATGTATGAGTGATCACAAATTCACTCCTGGGGTGGTGCCCATGTCCCTCCTGGGCAGAGGACGTTGTTTTTAATGACCATATACCCTTACCTCTGCAAATGTCACTCATCTAACCACAGATAGTTGCACAGACTCAGGATAAACATGGATAGGCATGTAAGGGCTCTAGGGCTGTTAGCCTAGTAACCTTCTATGAACCTATGAACCTAAGATGTGCACTAATAACTGCTATGCAGAATTACTTCCACCAGATTACAAAAGCAATTTTATTAGATATACAAATCCACAAGCTAATTAAGCACTTTCATCCTGAACCTAGGACTTCCTCAGAACAATCAAACACGTTCATTATTCTGCTTAAGTTCATGAACTTATGATGAGAGTGCTTTATCCTGCTAGGTGCTGCACCTCCAAAGTTTTGCCATGATTTTCTTCCTTCTATTATATAGCATATTAATGTTGTGATTCCACCAGGACTTGTTTTTTGAGTCAGTTCTGTACTATTTCCTGGTGTGTACAGCTGCCTCTATGCAGCTATTAACATGCTTGTATAGGGTTTCTGTGAACAGTTCTGTGTAGACAGCAGTATTCCCAGGATTTATGGGGGCTTGAAATTTTTCTAGGTTATGACATAATATTAGCAAGCTAATCTTAGAGTAGTTCCTGAATATACTAGGGTTGCTGGGGTTCCAGGTTTAATTTTTAATTCATAGGAGACCATTTTGAGGACTGACTTACCAGAGAAGACATTATACTAGGGTGTCACATATGATTCCAAGTTAATAGTGGGGTAATTAAAATTGACCATGAATATGGTATTGGGTTGGATACTGAGTGTTTCCAAGAATTTTAAATACATGTTATGGATTTCCTGGGTCGCTTGTAAGGAACTGATGTGGGATTTTACCTATAGTGATTTGAATGTGGAGAAACTCAAGTGCATTGTCCTGTCTGACTAGCCTTGATGTACACTTATTTTTGATGTAAGTTGAGACACCTCCAACTTTAGTCCTTGTCTGTGTAGCAGGTCTAAATGTGTGGAAGGCATTATAGCCTTATACAACCAATGTGCTTTCCATGGATTTTAACCATGTCTCAGTGACTACACAGATGTCAGTTTTCTCTGTGGTAAGGAGAGCTTGTTTGGAGTGGAATTTTTTTGTTTAGACTCCTAGCATTGAGCAGTAACACCTTTAGATTTTCTTGGTTTTGATCTGCTATGTCGGAAATAGTTTCAGTTTGGTATTGCCTAAAAAGGCACTATGGAGGATGTCAATGTTTTAGCTAATAATCAAAAGCCTAAAGGAGAGAGATGAAAACCATCCCTGGCAAAGCAGCATGGTCTGTTGATTATCTCCCTCCATGCTGACAAATGTTGCACCCCCAAACTAAGTCAATTATTAAAGTCAGTCATCTTCTGTTCATATTGTGGCATCAACCTTGGAGAAGGTAAAATGCTGCTTAATGATAAGTTAATTCGAGCTTAAGATACATATTCCAAAATCTCCATGAGGTCTCTCTTCTTATAGTCTGGGGAAGTACGTCTCAGGTCATTTACATCTCTATGGACTATGACCAAGACATACTGGTGCTTGTGGTCCAATACCGTGTTCATAAATAACCTGCAATTGTTTCATCATTTTGAATGCATCTTCAGGATGTTTTCTCCCAGGATGCATTTTTCTTAACCTACCTAACCAAAGATGGGGCTGAGCATAACAGTGTGACAATTGTCTACAATCTGGTCTGGTGAGTTTGCATTAAGGAAGTCTAGGAAGTTTAGATCATAGTTATTTGTAATAGTCTATGTATCCCAGTTAATAGATAGACAGCTGAAATGTCCAAATGTAATATTGTTTGGTTCAAAGGAAGAGACTCCAGTGTACTTGGATACAGCTCATGGGATGTGGGGGTTTATATACTTAGCTAATAAATGATAATGGGGTCTTAGCCATAGTTATTAGGATGCCAAACAATTTATAGTCATTATCTAGCTATATATGCTTAGAGTTAAAGGATTCAAAGATACTGTATGTATGGAAACAATAACACAGATTAGAGAGGTACCCTCAGCAGAGGATCTGAATGCATGATGAGCATTAAACCCTAGAAGGAAGGTTCTGTTGTCACTGCATTGGAACCGTGTTTCAGTAATGACTCACAGCTGTATATATTTTTTATAGTCTGTAAGTCTTAAAAAAAGAGTTGCTTCTTGTTTGGGCATTCATCAGTTACCCATATACTGTAGTTGTATGGTTTGCTGAGGTTGGTGGATGGTCACTGCATATTTAGCAAACAGCATCACTGATGTTGGAAATGTGATGATGTCAGTAGTGCCACAACCAACCTGTGTAGGAAAGCTGAGGAGCAAGTCGAGTACGTTTTCAAGACAGGCTATGAAACTGGTTACCTGATGGGCCATAAGAGTAGAGCAGAGCACTGACATCCTTTAGAAGATATACGTTCCTACCTCTCCCTCCATGCAGTTGTAAAGGAGATTTTTTTAAATTATTTTAAATTAATAACAACCTGACCATCTTATATATGAAGTGCATAATGGGAAAAATGGAACCGTGCTTGCTTTACCACTAAAACTTAATAAAAAGAGAAAGGGGGTGTAAACTATGTTACGACTTACATTTATTGTCTTTATTCGAGAAAAGCCTGACTAAATGTGAAAACATTTGAAAGCACACATTTACTTTCATATTAGTTCACCTCATTATTTGAGTTCTTTTATATCTGTAATCATTAGGCCATAACAGTGCATGAGGACTGCATTTATTATGTGTTTACTCTGAATACCAAAAGATTTCCCCTAGATTTCATAAACACTGTAGATACAACTGAGCCAACCCTGCCTCTATTTCCCATGTGTGTGAAATGTCCCACTGCTCATTAACACTGACTTTAGCTTGCCAAGATTTAGCAACAAGCAGCTCATTAAATCGCCTGCCCACAACTACAACAAGGAATGTTGGAATGCTGGAAACTCAAAAGTGTCCAACATGATCCAGCCAACAGACCAGTACAAGCAACAGCAGTGCTCACTTGTCATGTACACACCTCAAAGGTGTCCAACATGATCTAGCCCACAAGCCAGTATATGTAACAGTAGTGCTCTTCTGTCAAGTGCACACAACAGGGAGTCTGATGTGATCCTGCATATGTGGCTGCGACAAGACAAAGATGTTATGTGATAGCCTAGTGTGATGATCTATTTTTTGACATGTTATCTTTGTAGAGGAGTATAAGTTGTGGAAGGTAATAAGGAAATAAACGTGAAAACAGGTGGCTCAGAGTAACTAATAGGGTCACACAAACAAAGATATTACACAGACAATATAATAAACACAATCAGGGATGTTGCAGACAATGGAGAAAGAGACATCAGACACAGTGAGGAAAGACACTGGTGCTGTTGAGGATTGAGGTGAGTGTGACTGTGACTGTGATGTTGCTGGTGAAGGTGTAATAGCCAATGGTGATGGTGCATGAGGTTGGGATAGTGACAGGAGTGCTGGTCTGGATTCTACTGCATATAAATGTCCAATAACCGAAGAGAAAAAATGAACACATAAATGAATTTTGAGGAAATGAGACCAAGAAAGAAGATAGGGAGAGAAACGTACAAATGCATTGATGGAATGAAGTTAAAACATCATCCAAATTAGCACTTTACCCAAACTATAATGCAAAGGTCATAAAAAAAACACTCTACTGTAACAATGATATGATTACATGCAGCCCTAATGGGATTTGAATGCAGAACCCTCACTGCCCATATTGTCTGAGACATGCTTTCAGGAAAACACACAGTAAGTGTGTATCACACACTTGCAGCATCACCTTTGGGAAGTCATTATTCAGACCCATAGATGGTAGTGTAATGTAAGTGCTTAAAACTTTGTGGCTATATTTAATTTCATATGTACTAACTACCACATGGCGATGCTCAAATCATATATGTGGCCGCTGTCAAAAATGCCAATATAAACAATGTATGAGACTGGCTGTACATAACAGTTGGAGTTGTGAAATATGCTGGCTGAGCTTTCTGATATATAATAAACAGCAGCAGCAGTGCTCAACAGTTGTTTGTGCACATTGATGGTACTCATTGTGACCCAATACTGACCGAGAGCAGCAAACAAATATGAAATGTAAACCTCACAGGGACATTTGATCAGGTTAAAGATTGGAAATGGGAGTGTAGGAAAGAGATGAAAAGAGGAAGGAAGTAGAGAGTTGAACAGAAGGTGAACAGCTAAGGAATGTGTAGGAGTGAGGTGGGGAAGAAGGGGTCTAATTGTCATTTATTTATTTCTTTGTTTCTTAATTTCTTTCTTTATTTTGGAAGAGGTACTTATTTTTCATGCATTAGGAGAAGGTAAGTTGAGGAAGGAAGTAAGGGAAGTAAGAAGGTAACAGCATTAGGATAGGTAGCAGGGGAAGACAGACAAGACTGACAGCGTGTGTGGTAACACAATGAGGGAGCTGAAAGCAGTGGTGAAGGGGGTGGCAAAGGTGATGGGATGATTGTACAACCAACAGCAGCAGTCACTGGCACAAAAAGGATGAGAACACCAATAATGGGAGATTGGACTGAAATCAGCAGCTGCTGTCCTTGCCAAATGTGATTCAGTTGGAGATTATTCACTCTCCAAAAAAACACAAGGTGATGGCAGAAATGCTTTATTCAAAATAACACCTTGAGGTAAACAGCTCTTCAATGGTTAAAAAGATTCAAAAATAAATTATACATATAGTACAAAAGACTGCCCTCAATTAATCAATTAACCTGTAAGAACACTTTCCAGGTAGAGTAAGCATTTAAGCCATCAGGTTGCAATGTTTTAAAATGTAAAATATAAAACAAGTTACAGGTACTGCTATGGGGGCAGCGTTTGCACCAGCCTATGCTAACCTGTTTATGGGGCTATTTGAAAATGAACACCTTTACAGGTTGCCTTTCTTTCAAAATAATGTTCTAAGGTATTTTAGATTTATTGATGACCTAATTTTCATTTGTCATGGGGATTGGGATACATCAGATAACTTCATTGATGAATTAAATAATAACAGATTTGGTATAAAATTTAGTGACATACAAAAAGGAAATCAGGTTAACTTTTTGGATATTTCGCTTAGGGCAATAATGGCTTTCCCATATATACTAGTATTCATAGAAAATTTGATGAAATAAGCTGGAAAATGTGGGAGATAGTTGCCATCCCCCATACGTTGTCAGCCATCCCTATGGAATTTTAAGAATAAAAAGACTTAATTCTGATATTGATATGGCCTTTAGGGAGGCCTATAAAGTGGCGAGATATTCAAAGCTAGAGGTATAACCCAGATGATGTAGAAAATAGCTTGCATAGAGCCTTTAAACAAAGTAAGGGCACTATTAGACAAAATAACTATGAAAGTAGCAATAAATATGGGACTGAACAGGAGAGAATGTTTTTTGTTACAAAGTACACTAACTTCTCTATGATTGGTAATAAAATCATTATGGAATATTGGAATTTTATTAAAAAAGATATAATATCACTGAAAAATATAAAATTAATGACATCATATAGAAAAGGGAAAAATATACAGGACTTTCTGATACACAGCATTTATAAAAAGCCTTGTACTAATGAATTAAATGTTGTGAAGAATTTGGGAACATTCCCTTGTGGAAAATGTGTTATATGTAAACATGTTGTAAATGAAGTGAATAAAATAAATGGCAAAATTTTTGATACAAAAGGCAAATATACATGTATGAGCAAAGGTGTTGTGTATGTCATATTTTGTGATTGTAACAAATACTATATTGGAGAAACCAAAAGAATGCTGGCAGATAGGATAAAAGAACATATTAGAGATGTTAAAAATAATAAAAGTACTAGTCCTATTGCTGAGCATTTTAATTCAGTACACCATGGAAATATTGAGAATATAAAAGTGTCTGTTTTGGAACATGTTCCATTATATTATAATGATGTTGATAGGCAAAAAAATATGTTAAGACAAAAGGAATGCATTTTGATTATGAAATTTGGGACTTTGCATCCACATGGAACGAACAGAGAATGTAACTGGCAATGTCTTGTTTAAGACTATGACTTTAAATATATTCAAGCTATGTGATTTGATAGTTTAATTATGTAATTGATTGATTACTTGTTTTTTGTATATATTGCAAGTGTTTTATGAGTTTTACTGTTTTACTCTGTAAAGGCTGTTGGCAGCTAGAGAAGGAATTGTTCAACGAAATAAATTTTATTGGAAGGTAGAGCTGGGACTCACTGATAGTCTTTGTTGTTTATATATATATCTCTTGCTTACTGTTGTTTTAATATAAAACAAGTAATCTCTGTGGTATCTCCAAAGTCTCAAAACAACCCACTAAACAAGTGTAGTGAGTCCAAAAACAAAACAGTGTAAGAAATTTCTCTGTGTGGAAGATTTTCAGTCCATATATCTCTAGTTAATCACTGTATATTAATCAGATCAGACAATAGTAGTATAAGTAGCAAACTTAAACTCGTCTTAAGTCAAAACAAAACAAAACAAAAAATAATAATAGAAAATATATAATTGTACAGCATTACTAATTCGAAAGTAATCCAAGCAAGGCAGGCAGTCTGTTTCCATTCGAAAATCCTTTAAGTACATAGACATGCGATCCAAGTAAAACAAAAATTGAGTAATAATTTCCTCACAAGCTTTCTAAATATAAATATATATATATATATATATATATATATATATATATATATATATATATATAAACTTTTTATCAGGCATGGGAGTGGTTTATTATGCTGTAAAACAAAGTGTTATTGGTACAGGTTAAATTCACATCCCTTCCTTCCCCCATCAGTGTGACATTCGAGCTGGTCCTGCCCTACTTAGTATGTCACACTGATGGGGGAAGGAAGGGATGTGAATTTAACATGTGTACCAATAACACTTTGTTTTACAGCACAATAAACCACTCCCATGCCTGATAAAAAGTATACATATATATATATATATATATATATATATATATATATATATATATATATATATATATATTTAGAAAGCTTGTGAGGAAATTATTACTCAATTTTTGTTTTACTTGGATTCAAAAGTAATCCAAGCAAGGCAGGCAGTCTGTTATATTAATCAGGTGGGGAAGAAGGGGTCTAATTGTCATTTATGTCTATGTACTTAAAGGATTTTCGAATGGAAACAGAATGCCTGGCTTGCTCGGATTACTTGCGAATTAGTAATGCTGTACAATTATATATTTTCTATTATTATTTTTTGTTTTGTTTTGTTTTGACTTAAGACGAGTTTAAGTTTGCCCCAGCAATTTAGTATGAAATGCATCTCTGTTGGAGATTTTACTATTTACTTAAACAACTAGATTGCTGTTATAATGGAATAGTGTACTGTTCTGAGAATGTTTTCAGAAAGATCAACAGTTTTTCCAGTTCTCAAACATAATACAGCCAAGATCTTCCCTATATAATGTGCACCAATACCTAAGGACAAATCGGTCATTTTCTCCTGTCACACAGCTCCAATTTGCTTTGATCATTTGTCAATACCTTTGCACAATACTGAACAACTATGTGAAAGGCTGGCTCATGTTTAAAAGGCCTTGAATTGTAGTTTTTCCAATGTTGTCGAGAAAAGAATTGAAAAAAAAAATAATGGCGGTACAATTAAGAGCTTTTTGGCTTTTGTACATAATGTTGATATGAGTATTCATAAGAAAAGCAGACGGACTTGCAAGGAAAGCCATATGTTACTGCCCCAGCAATTTAGTATGAAATGCATCTCTGTTGGAGATTTGTACTATTTACTTAAACAACTAGATTGCTGTTATAATGGAATAGTGTACTGTTCTGAGAATGTTTTCAGAAAGATCAGCAGGTTTTCCAGTTCTCAAACATAATGCAGCCAAGATCTTCCCTATATAATGTGCACCAATACCTAAGGACAAAGCGTTCATTTTCTCCTGTCACACAGCTTCAATTTGCTTTGATCATTTGTCAATACCTTTGCACAATACTGAACAACTATGTGAAAGGCAGGCTCACGTTTAAAAGGCATTGAATTGTAGTTTTTTCCAATGTTGTCGAGAAAAGAATTGAAAAAAATAAATAATGGCTGTATAATTAAGAGCTTTTTGGCTTTGTACATAATGTTGATATGAGTATTCATAAGAAAAGCAGACAGACTTGCAAGGAAAGCCATATGTTACTGCATATTACTTGGGTACACCCATAAAAAACACTATGACTAATGATCGCCAACATGTTTCAACGAAACTGAAATGGGCAAGCACACTTTCATGAAAGTGCTTTTTCACCGAATAAGCACTTTTGCAAAAGTGAGCTATTAAAAAGAAAACAAACATAAGAAAATGGCTTTTGCTGAGATCGCGGCACAGTAGGGATAAATAAATATTCCCTTTTCCCCACTATAGTGCGATCTCGGAGTGAGAATATAAAAGTAGGGGCTGTGGGGGTCTTGCCCCCCAGCATAAATGTTGGGCCAGATTTATGAAAGCTTGCATGGAGTGCAGTAGGAGCTCATGCCGGCAATATGTCTGCTGTGCGATCCAGGTACAGCTGGCAGGGGCGTGCATGAGATCTGCTAAAGCTACTCTTCAACAGACAGCATCATGGTATGCAAATTACCTCATTTGCTGGTGAAAGCCATGCAAATGAGGTAAATGTGTGATCCAGGAAACACTAACCTGTCCGTGGAAGATTAGTGTTAGGTGCAGAAATGTACTCCATTGGTAACAGAGTACAGTTCTGCAAACAGCTAAACGGAGCTATGACAGCTCCAAATAAAGGATGCATACAGTTGAGGAAGCATGCCAATTGCCAAATATAAGGCCATTGGCATTTATAAATGTTTAAAAATATAAAAGTTTAACTTTTTTTCCCCCCGATCTCTGATGTTTAAACATAGTGCAGCACTGTGCAAATGTGCGGCGCTTATAAAAACAAGAACATAATTTAAAAAAGCCAAAAATAGGCATTTTCACTAAAAAGGTTATTCTGCCATGCAGGTGAATGGCAGGCTGAAGACAACATGGCCACTGAGTAGTGGTTGCTAAGGGGGGGGGGGGGAGCTCAGTGTGAGAGATGTAACCATGCATTAGTAGGCAATCCTATGCAAATGAGGATAAGGATAGTGAATCCCAATTTTCCCCAGCATGTGAGCCATGTCCCAAGAATGTAAGAGTAGCAGTAGGTGAGTAGTAGAGTAGAATATAGGTGACATCATCAGGGGGTGTGTCAGACAAGCTGTAAACTAATTGGAGCACTTGGCTTATGTTTGCTTTGAGTTGCTCAGGATTGCAAGAGGCGTGCCTACCGTTGTCCTATTTGAAATCCTGAAACAAAAGGTGCACACTGTTAAAAGATAGGAAACTCCTTGCAAACATGCACACAGCATGTGCACACGTTTGCGCTTGTTTGCTCAGAGCTTCACCCCGGGCAGAAACAGAAAGGCAAAAGGAAGGAAAAGAAGTAGTAGGAAGTTAACCGAGGAGAACTAGCAGAGCTGTCAGGTGAAATATATCAGAATCAGCCAATTACAGAGGCAGCAGACTAGCCCAGCCCAGCACTTTAAACTCTGCAAACAGCATTCCCCCCTGTTTTCTCCCAAGAACTCTGCAACACTGCAGTATTCAAAGAAGGAAAGCTTAAAAATCTTAAGTCAGACAAAATGTTAGGGGCTGCTCTTGCTATCATAAACCAACATGTGCAAGGTGCTGAGGGTGGTGATGTGAATGCTGCTGAGCAACCCACAGTCAGGAGACGGAAAAGAGTGTACAGACCCAGGGTAACCTACCAGGGGCTACATGAGCTGGAGATAGTGGAGCACTATAGGGTGGACAGAGACCTCCTACAGCAAATTGTTGAGCTGTGCCGGCCATGCCTCACACACAGAACCAACAGAGGGGAACCAATCCCAGTGGATACCAAAGTATGTGTTGGCCTAAGAATACTAGCTACGGGTACCTTCCAATGACCAACTGGTGATATGATGAGGATTTCACAGGCATCAGCATCCAGGGTACTCCACTAGTTCTGGGATGCCATGTCAGCACGTCAGTGACCACGTATATTTCCCCAATTCCTGTGAGGCATTGGCCAGCAATATGCGTCTTTTCCACCAAATAGCAGAATACCCTGAGGTAGTGGGTGCAATACACTGCACACTCATATGCATCAAAGCACCACCTGATGAGTGGGTTAGGGTCTACATCAATCGCAAGGGCTTCCCCTCCATCAATTGCCAGGTTGTGTGCGATGCCCAGGGCATAATAATGAATGTGTGTGCTTGCTGCCCTGGAAGCTATCATGATTCCCACATGTGGCATCTGACACAGCTGTACTAGAGATTTGCCATTGGGGACATCCCTGATGGTCACCTAGTGGGGTATGCTGGATATGCACTGGAGCCGTGGCTGATGACACGCATAAGAAATGCACACACACCTGAACAAGAACTTCATAATGAGGCACACGCACAAACAAGAAACATAACTGAGCATGTGTTTGGGATGCTCAAGTAATGGTTCCAGTGTGTGGACACATCTGGTGGAGCCTTGCAGTACTCACCAACTACATGTACCCAGATTGTTATAGTATGTGCCATGCTACACAATATGATCCTGCAGAAACAGCTGCAGCAGGAACAGCATGGGGCAGGGCCAAACAGCCCCCCACCATTGCCCCAGTAGGCAGAATGAGGCGTGCCCAGTATGCCCTGGCCTTGGCAAAGAAGCAATTCATAGCACATACACTGACTCAGTAGGAACCCTGGAAATGACACCTCTCTCTGACTCGCACATTCAGTAAAAGGGATGCCTAACTTGACACTACCTGTTTTCAAATATGTATAGGGAGTGTAATGTGTGCATCCGACATAGGCAGTCCTGCAGCACCACCTGAGGCATGAGTGCCCTATGTTAAGCAATATAAAGTATTGCTAAGCACATTTTACCAGTATTGAGCATATTTAAATACAGCTGGGCATAGCTGTGCACCACACTAACCAGAGCAACATCTGGCAACGTCGGGCAAAGTTGGGCAATGTTGGGCAAAGTCGAGCAAAGTCGGGTAAACATGCTCACACCTGCTTTACTGTTCCTTAACCAGTCAGGTCTGCCCAGCAGGAAAATAAAAAAGAGTGACAGGGCTTGAACTCAGGATACTGTGCACTATAGTCACAGTACTGAACCACTAAGCCATGACAGCATTTCACTGGCACAGACACAACTTAAGTCACTCACACATACCAGTCGGGGGGAGTCACATACCTAACAGTCACAGCCAGCAGGACAACTGTAGACAAACGCAAATACAAACAAATACTGTATCATGCCCTCTGAAGACGCATATGAGTAACCTCCCCCCAGGCCTATGCAGACAGATAACAGCAGGCCAGGCAGTGTGATGTGGGTTGGGTAGGCTATGAAGTCACAAACTAATATGCGTGTAATTGGAAGCTAAGGTCTGTAGTACAGTGGTATGCCTTAAGCCAGTATGATAGGCAATAGTACAGACTGAAATGGAGTACCTGACATAGCAGTTCAGGCCTAGCAAATGTGTATAAGTGTCAGGTGTACCCCTCATCCTATATACACCCACAGTAACAATCAGGTGTGCTCCCTGGGTAGAAATGTACAAATATTAGCTGTCCCCCCGTATGTAGAAATGTTGATAAGTCTATGAAAATTGACTCATGGAAGCCCTGCAGGCACAGGGTGCTTCCTGTCGATGTACAACACAAAGGTGAGCCCTGAAGTAAAAACCAACTTGAATTTTCACACACATATATAGTATATATATGCCCATAGTGGGCATGCTCACACACTTAAACAAATTTATCAAATGTCAGTCAACAACATACTGAAAGGTCATACTAGGCATGCTCACACACAAACAAGCAAAGCAAATTTCAGTCAACAACATACTGAAAGGTCATTCTGAGCATACTCACACACTTAGGCCATGTCTGAGTACAGCAGTGGGCCACACATATCTGGCAGTTGCAATTCTTACTCCAGACACATATCACTATTCACCAATCCTGCCTTGCACACACAGTGATATGAAAACAGACCCATATAATATACTGGACCCCTGTCATAATCAAACTATGTACTACAAGTACTTAAGTTGTTCAAAGAAAGTGAAAATACAAAGAAGATCAATAAATCTCCGATCAGTATCATCAAGAAACAATGAGCACTCCTAACATTATCTAAGCCATGTTCTGGCAAACATATTGCCAAAGAGTCCATAGAGAACTATGATACTTTCTTTAGCTATGTCATAAATATCAATGTAAACTCATATATGTTTTGAATCAGTGCAAAGTGTAAATGAATACATGTACATGACTGACACTGACATTGCCACCATCTTGTCAGACAGGTTCATACATATTTACCCCCCTCTCACTGACAAAAGGGCCCATTACCATACCTGGAGATTGTGAAAAGCCAGAAATCACATGTACAATGGTTAAACAGCTCTATCCAAACCTAAAAACACGGTGTCTATGGGATGACATGGTGTCCCTGGCTGTGTCATATGGGAACTCCAAAACAAAAAGACCCTGCACCTGAACAGTCTGTTGAGACTCACTCTCTGTACAGGATATGAAACTGTTGAATGGGTTACAGCAACATTTGGCACACTCCACAAGTGTTGGTGCACAACAGACCATGGGAACTATTGTCTTATAAGCCTAATAAGCCTGATCTGCAAGACCATGGAGACCATCATTATGGAACTCATAAACAGAGCTATTAGGAGCCTAGAAACACCCAACCCTACCCATTTTGGTTTGGTCAGGGGCAAATCATGGTCCCTAAACCTGCTAGACAGTTTTCAAGGCAGTCACCCAGGACATACATCAATGAAATGAGCTCCACACAGCCTACATAGACCTTGAAAAGCCATTTTCCAACATCCCACACACATGTCATATCCACAGAATCAACAACCTGTGCATAAACACGTATGTCATCTGATGGATTGCCAACTAGGGCACAGATAGATCCCACAAGGTAAGAATTGTGGTCTCCCTGTTGGACTATAAGCTGGTAACAACTGCTGTCCCCCATGGCTCAATCCTGGGACCCCTCCTGTCTGGTGTATACTTTTCAGAAATGCAGTCAAACACATGAGGGCTATGGTTAGCAAAGTTTGTGGATGACTGCAAAAAGGTTGTCATAATCGATGTTTGGGACAACAGAGACATCCTTAAAAAGGGTCTCAGTCAGACAGATGTGGTGTCAAAATTATGGCCTCGAGCTACAGTCATACAAATACCACATAGGTGTCAACACCCTAAATATGGAGGTAATAATAAGGGATCTATAGACACATGTGGATAGTCATCTCTACTTTCAGAAACACATTCACAAAGTGGTTAGAAAATCATGCTATGTGTTCCCACAAAATGCAAAAGTCTTTGCATGTAGCTCAAAGGAGGTTACCTCTACTCATCAGTCATCAGACCCATCAGAGAGTAGCATGACACACTTGCAATGAATCTGACTAGGCACCTTCAGCAGCTGGAAAGACCACTGAAGTACCTCAACAAGAGGATTACTGATCTCATACAGTTGCCCCATGCATCAAGACTGAAGTAACTCAGTCTGTACACTGTTGCATATTGTCTACTCAAGTGATCTCTGCCCAACAGACAGGCCCATGTCCAATGCAGAACTGATGTACATGTGCTAACTGAAGTAAACCCAAGCTCAGTGTGCCACATGCTCTAGGGATATCATCATCACAACAATAAATAGAACATGTTGGAGGGATACATTACTAACTGACAGACTTCCCTTGCTTTGGAGCAGGCTCCCAACCTACATTAAGCTGAGTCCCTCACTGACACTCTTTCAGAGGAGCCTTGATGAGTGTATATGAAACTGAACTGTCACACCATGGATCACTTCATCAGCTCTACTACACAGAGGCAAAGGAACTAACCCCATGCGTGGTGATAGCTGCAAACTCTGGCCATACTAATATATGCCTTCAGGCAGATAGCCTATTACCTACCTATGTACCTATATATATGTAGGGGGAACACAGTATAATAAGCCAAAGATGGATGGGCAGAGATGTGTGTAAGAGGGTGACCATGACAGGGAGCCATCCAGGACTGTCTCACCCAGCACACATCCCAATGGCACAAAAGACATGAGGTGAACATCTCGCCCACTGTACATAATAGCCACCAGTATCTGTAAGCATTACCGTGTATGTGGTGCATGTGCCTGCTGTACAACATGACTGTACAATGAAGTACACATCTACTATCTGTAGACATGTACCTGTCACATAGATTCATAGGTATGTAGTAGACTATCTTCACGAAGGCATATATTAGCCTAGGCAAGTTGTGTAGCTTTCACCACCCCATTGGTTAGTCTCCTAAGCCCTAGTTCTAGTAGTTAGTACCCTAAGCCCCTTTCTAGTGGGGCTGCTTATGTGATGCCTGGCATGAATTGTCTGTTTCCCATCCACGCATCAAGGTTCCTATTGAAGAGTGTCAACGAGGGGCTCTGTCTGATGTACATTGGGACTCTGTTCCACAGTAAGGCAAGTGTCTGGAATGGTACTCTATCCCACCAGCATGTTGTATTCATTGTTGTGATGAGGTTAATATCCCTGGAGTGTGTAGTGCAACTCAATTTTGTTATCCTTAGATGGAGCATGTTCAACAGTTATATGTTGGACATAGCTCTGTATGTTAGACAGAGTGTGCCTCTGAGTAGGTGGTATGCAACGGAAAACAAATTTAGTTTTACCAGTTGTGTTGCATAACACAACTGTTTGAGGCTAGTAATTCTCTTGGTGAGGTACCTCTGTGGTCTCTCCAGCTGCTGGATATGCTTAGTCGAGTACATCCAAAATGGTGCTATGTACTCAATGATGGGTCTGATGACTTAAGAGTAGAAGGCCACCACTACCTCTTTTGATCCTGATGCAAACCCTTTGTTGATTAGGTGGGCCACATAGAATTTCTTAATCACTTTGGCAACATGGTTGTCAAAGGAAAGATGATTATCTACTTGTGTCCCCAGATCCCTTATTTCCTTGTCAGTTTTTAGGGGGGTAACACCTATGTGGTAGTTTGTGGGTACTTTGTTTTCCCCAAAGGGGATTACTATGCATTCTTTCACATTGAGCTTGAGGCCATGATTTTGACACCACACATCTGTCTCATAGAGTCCCTTCTGGAGAATATTTATGTCATCCGGGGAATCTATTATGCCAAACACTTTACAGTTCCCAGCAAACTTAGTCAACCACAACCCTCCTGTGTTGGCATGTACTTCTGAGAAGTCTATATCAACAGGCGGGGTCCCAGGACTGAACCCTGGGGGACAGCAGTTGTTACCGGTTTGGAGTCTGACATGTAGCCAGTAACTCTTAATTTGTGGGATCTATCTCTGAGCCAGTTTGCAATCCATCTTGTGATGTATGGCTTTATGCCTGGGTTGGTGTGTTCACCTATGATACCTGACTGGGGAATGGTGTCAAAGGCCTTAGCAAGGTATAGGTAGGCTGTGTGGAGCTCCTTTCAATCATCTGTAGCCTGGGTAACTGTCTCAAAGAAATCCACCCAGTTCAGGAGGCATGATCGGCATTTGATGAAGCCAAACTGAGTGTGCTCAACTGTGTGAAGGTTTCCAATGTCTTTATTGTTGACTTCCATTATGATTGGCTCCATTGCCTTGCAGATAAGACTCATCAGGCTCATAGAGCGGGAATGCCAAGGGTCTTTTGTTGCCCCACCCTTTTGGAGTGTGAAGAATGTTGCTGTGCAACATTCTATGAGTACATATCCTGTAGAGAGGATGTAGAAAGAGGTGTAGGTATCCCTGATGAATATGGATACAACCCCACCCTATGTGCTATGATCCAGGTTCTGATGCTGGAAGGTATGGAATGAGTAGTATCCTGGTAGTGCTGATGTGCTCTCTGGAGCCTTGAACTAGGTTTCTGTTACTGCACAGATATCAATATTCTCCATACTGAGAAGTGCCTTGAGTGTGTGCATTTGGAGGCTGAGACTTCTGGCAATGAGTAGCATTTAGCTCACTTTTTGGTTATTTGTGTTGGTTACGGGGTTTGGTTTGTCCTGAGTGACCGGTGTTCCACACCTGAAGTCAATGCCTCATTGGTCCGATATGACCATAAGCTAATTACCCTACATATCCACATTCTGCCCCCACCCCCATTAAGGAAACCATGTTAAAAAATTTCTCCAAAGCCAACTTCATGCTTCTTAAGGCAGAAGTGGTGAACTTCATGACACTCATGCAGATGGACAATACAGTTACTACTACTGAATCCTACACAATTGCACTTTATAAGCACTTACATGAGTCCATAGATTGTGCTATCCCAAACAGAACCAAGACGCTATCCTCCAAAAAAGGAAGCCATTCTGGTGGTCCTCTGCCATAAACAAACTGTACAACATAAGGAAGAAACTATTGCAAAAGGGAGTAAAATCCCATGAGTGGAGGAGCTCCCTGGTCAGCCAGTAAGAAGCTGCGATCCCCTGATAAAATCCTCCAAAGCTAGTTACGAAAACAAAATTTCCACTGATTCTAAAGACAAACACAAAGCATTATATAGCTATGTCAATAATCTCAATGGCAACACTCAGATCTGCTCTGAGTTACAGCACAGTGGCACTAAATGTACAGACCCAACTGATATTGTCAACATCCTGGCAGATAGGTTCAGTGCTAACTTTACCCCCCTCTCACGCCCTAAAGGGCCAATCTTTATACAGGAAGAATGCAAAGTTCCTGTAATCATGGCTGCACAGGTAAAAACCACACTCTCCAAAGCCAGGAACACAGAATCCATGGGACCAGACAACATCCCAGGCTGCATTCTACATGAACGACAGAACGAACTGGCACCACACCTAAGTACCATGTTCAATCATAGCCTCACCTCAGGCTTTGTGCTTGCTGAATGGCACACAGCGACAGTTATCCCACTACACAAAGGAGGAGCCACCATGGACCACCGGAACTAGTGCCCCATTAGCCTGATGAACCTGGTCTGCAAGGCCATGGAACGTATCATCATGGAACTTATAAACAAAGACATTGGAAATCTCCAAACTCTGGACCCCAACCAGTTTGGGTTTGTAAAAGGCAGATCATGTCTCCTAAACCTGATAGACTTCTTTGAAGCAGTCATCAAAGCCGTAGACAAGGGTAAGGTGGTTCACACAGCCTATCTAGATCTTGCCAAGGCTTTCAACACCATCCCCCACTCTGGAATTATAGATAAACTCACTAAACTAGGTATAAATCCCTATGTCACAAGATGGGTTGCCAACTGGCTCATTGACAGAACCCACACTGTGAAAGTAGCAGACTCCAAATCCGACTTCAGACCACTGACAAGTGGAGTACCACAGGGTTCAGTCCTGGGTCCTGTCCTGTTTGGTATCGACTTCCCTGAAGTACAGGCTAACACAGAAGGTCTTTGGCTAATGAAGTTTGCAGATGACTGCAAACTAGGAGCCATAATTAAAACTACTAACGATGGTGACATCCTACAAAAGGGCCTCACTGAGACAGATGCCTGGTGTTTAATCCATGGCCTCAAGCTCAATGCCAAAAAGGGCATTGTCATCCCCTTTGGTAAAAACTCTGTACCCATGAACTACAACATAGGCAGTAGTATACTTAGCACCGAAAGTGTGATAAGATACCTTGGGACACAGGTGGACAGTAGTCTCTCCTTTGATAATCACATTGCCACAGTAGTCAGGAAATCCTTCTACATGGCACACCTCATCACAAAAAGTTTCTCATGCAGAAAAAAAGAGGTCATTGTTCCCCTCTACTCATCACTCATTAGATCCATTATAGAGTACAATGCCCCTTTTGGTATGTACCTCACAAGACATCTACAACACCTGGAAAGGCCTCAGAAATATCTCACAAAGAGGATTACCTGCCTCAAACACATGACCTACACAGACCGTCTCAAAACACTCCAGCTTTACTCAGTCGCATATCGCCTACTCAGAGGTGATCTCTGCCTAACATACAAAGCTATGTCAAACCCAGAGCTGTTGGACATGCTCCACTTAAAGAAATCCCAATCCCTCCGAGCTACATGCTCTAGGGACCTAAACCTTGTCACCACAATAAACAGAACATGCCGGAGGGATAGATTCCTGTCCCAGAGACTTCCCATACTCCAGAATAAACTACCTATCTATATCAAACAAAGCTCCTCATTAGCACTCTTCAAGAAAAATCTTGATGATTGAATGGGAAATAGGAAATTCACCCCAGGGATCACCTCTGTGTCTCTGCTCAACAGTGGCACAGGAAAATACATTTCTTGAGTGGCTAAAGCCAGGGTACCTTTTTGGCTGTGCTTGTATAGGCCCCAGGGCCGATAGCCTAGTACCTACCTATGAACTTATGAACCTTTGAGCCTTGCCTAAAAAAGGTAATATGGGGACAGCAAGATCCGTGGCCAGTATTCAGAAGCATAGGGGCGATGGGTGCAAACCATCTGTAGCGAAGCAACAAGGCTTGTCTATCATGTCATCACAGGCAGACAGAGACTGGATCCCCTTTGAATGAAACCAGAAGCTCAGCCAATTGTAGAAGTTTATCATCTTTCTGTTATATTGCAGTATCTTGTAGGTGAAGGTAGGATGCTACTCAAGGTCAGGGTCATACCAGCCTGGTCTACATGATCATAGAGCTACTATATATCTCTTGTCATGTTGTCCTGGGAGGTATGTCTCAGATCATTCACACTGACATGTACAAAGAACACATCATATATGTACCTGTTCTGGAGTGATGTAAGTGCTTGTGTTACGTGGCGGATCATAGCACCTGACAGACAACTGACAGTAACCTTCCCCTTGTCCAGCCGAGTGAGTGGAACCTCTGTGTGCCTAACTATGGAGTCACCTTTTACTAGTGTGTTGAATATGTTATTTTGCCTTAGGGCCTGTTGTGAGGCACACTGCTTTGGTGTATTATGTGATTTCTGGCATGTGCTTGCAGTTGCATGTTGCTTGCTTGTCTGCTTAGGAGGACACTCTCTCTTTTTCAGATTAATATTTATATTCTCTGAGTATGGTAATGTGTATTTATGTGTGTGTTTTGCTGGTCCTTATATTGTAGGTCTATGTGTGTGAGACTGTTGGTGTTGTGGTTGTATGACCCTACTCCTCTTGACTGTATTGTCCAGTATTGGGTTGACAGAGCTTAGCACCAGTTTGACCCTGTGTGTGCCAGCATGTGGTGCATCAACCCATATATGATATGGTCATGGCCTATGCATACAATACACTCACAATACACCGAGTATGATAAGCCTGCTGAGGATAGCAAATGTGAAAAAAACCTTTGGGCAAACTGTCAGCAAGTAATGTCTGTATTGCACCCAGTAACTCCATATTGCTTGCTGAATTGTAAAGACGTACTTAGTTTGGATTAAGAACCCCGCACTTGCCAACTGTGTGTGTCTGTGTCTGTCTCTCCCTGGGGAGAGAGCAACCTTTTTGCAGACTACTCACACCCCTTAAAAGTGATATACTCATCTTTGTGAAGTCTGATGATGTCACAATCCTACAAATATACCAGTGGAAAGGTGAAATCCCAGTAATGTGTATAGCGAGTCGTGTAACTGCATACTGCTGTAGTATCATAATGTAGTTAGGTAGGGGTTTGAATTCTGCACTTGCCAACTGAGTGTGTGTGTCTCCCGGGAGAGGAGCAACCTTCTCGGAGACTATTCACACCCCTTCACAGTGGTATACTCATCTTTGTCAAGTCTGATGATGTCACCATCCTAAAAATATACCTGTGGAGCGGAAAAATCCCAGTAATGTGTGTAGCATGTCATGTAAATGCATACTGCTGTAGTATCATAATGTAGTTAGGGAGGGGTTTGATTCCTGCACTTGCCAACTGTGTGAGTGTGTGTGCCCCCCTGGGAAAGTGCAACCTTTTTCGAGACTACTCACACCCCTTAAAAGTGGTATACTCATCTTTGTCAAGTCTGATGATGTCATCATCCTACAAATATATCTGTGGAAAGGTAAAATCCCAGTAATGTGCATAGCGTGTTGTGTAAATGCATACTGCTCTAGTATCATAATGTAGTTAGGTAAGGGTTTGATTCCTGCACTTGCCAACTGTGTGTGTGTGTGTGTGTGTGTGTGTGTGTGTGTGCGCGTCTCCCTGAGGAAGAGCAACCTTTCTGGAGACTACCCACACCCCTTAAAAGTGGTATACTCATCTTTGTCAAGTCTGATGATATCACCATCCTACAAATATACCTGCAGAAATGTGAAATCCCAGCAATGTGTACAGCACGTGGTGTAAATGCATACTGCTGTAGTATCATAATGTAGTTAGGAAGAAGTTTGAATCTCGCACTTGCTGACAGTGTGTGACACCGTTGGTCAATGTGAAGTAAGTTTTGATTTTTCTAGTGTATGACATATCACAATGACAACTGTATGTGCAGTACACATGTAAGGTAGCTGTGGGGCAAAGCCATATACATACATGTGACCTAAATTATTTCATAGGTGGGTAATCTGCTTTCTCCATGAAAGCATCTGTTATCTTTGCCAGAGCGTGCTGGCGCTTTCCAAACCATAGGTCACTTCTGTACGCTTGTGACAAGCTTAGCCACTGCAGTGATCCCTGGGCTACATCTTTTGTTTCACATCCACTCATCACGGTTTCTATTGAAAAGTGTGAGCGAGGGTTTATGCTTGAGGTATATTAGAATCCTGTTCCAAAGCAAGTAAAGTCTGGCAAAGATGACTAATAATTATAGGTGTGCAACAACCTCTGTGGATCTGCATGCAAACCCCTTATTGCTTATGTGCTCCACAGAGGGATTTCCAAAACCCTTTGGTAATGTGATTATCAAAGGAGAGATGACTAAACACATGGTTCTATGTACACATTAGTACCTGTTCCACATTTTGGGGGCTACTGCCTATATGTGGTACTCTGGGAATACTTTGTTTTCTAAAAGTGGATAACTATGCTTTCTTTGGCTTATAGCTTTACAGCATGAGTTTGACACCAGGTATATGTCTCTATGATACCCTTTTGGAGGATGTGTGTGTCATCTGGAGAATAAAGTATAGCCCACAGTATGCATTTTCATCAAATGTGGGCACACATATCCCTACTGTGTTTGCTTGTACCTAAGAAATCTCTATGCCAAACATGAGTGGTCCCAGGACTGAGTGCAGATGAATACCACTTGTTACTGGCATAGAATTGTACATGGAGGCTGCAAATGTTACTGTGTGTCCTACATCTGTGTGTCAGTTGTCAATCCATCATCTAACAATCGTTTATGGTCAGTCTGTTGAGGTTATGTATAATACCAGAATGTGGGATGGGTATGAATTGCTGGTGAGCTATAGCTTGGCTGTGTGGTCCTTCCCTCCCTCACCTATAGCCTTGTTAACTGGCTTGAAGTTTACTAGGTGTAGGAGACATGATCTGGCCTTTAGAGAACCTAAGTGGGTAGGGTGCAGTGTTTGCAGGTTCATAATGTCTCTGTTAATGAGTTCCATAATGCTGTGCTCCATAGCCTTCCAGATAACATTTGTCTGGCTTATAGGGTTAGAGTTTCCAGGATCTGTTGTAGTTCTACCCTTAATCACATTATGTTAAGATTTGCACTGGATGTGATGAGGGTGGACAGGATTAGGAATAAGTATATTAGAGGGTCAGCCCAGGTTTGAAGGTTAGTAGACCAAGCCAGAGAGGCAAGATTATGTTGGTTTGTACATGTGCTGAAGAGGGATGAAGAGTATATTGTGAAATAGATGCTAAGAATGAAGCCGCCAGGTAACAGGAAAAGAGGAATGCCTAAGATGAAGTTTATGGCTGTGGTGAGAGAGGACATGCAGGTGGATGGTGTGACAGCGCAAGATTCAGAGGACAGGAAGAAATGGAAACAGGTGATCTACTGTGGTGACCCCTAATGGGAGCATCTGAAAGGAGAAGAAGAAGAAGAAAATGTTGTAGCTCAACCCTTGTGGACTGTGAACACCATTACCATGCGTCATTCCACAAGTATGTAACCTGTACAGAGGCTGCATCTGGACAGAGTGTTTAGGTGAGTGGTGACTTCATATGTCAGCTTGTGTATGACACAGCCAGAGACACTGTCCAGTACCATTGCCACTGTGGTTTGGACTTTGGTAAAGAGATGTTTTAACTAGAGTGTCTGTGAATCATCAGGTTTTACATTCTTCAGGTCTGAAAATGTGGCCCTTGTGTAACGACAGGGTGGTGAAATCCCCATTCAAACTGTCTGACAAGAAATTGGTAATGTCAGTCAGATAAGTGTACTTTGTGACCATTTAAATTAACTGTGACCTGATCTGATATTTCCCCTGTAGATTATAAACAACACTAAAGAAAGCTTTAGTGTTGTCTTTGGAATCCTTGCCATGTTGTATTCTGAAGCTTGCCTTGTATGTTTAATGAGGGCTTATATTTTCCCTATGATACTGACCAGAGAGGTTATCCCTTCTTGGTATGCAACTCTTTTTTGGTACAACTTCACACCTTCTATTATATATTTAGTTTATGGCAGGGGTCCATGAGACTAATGCACTTTTACTGTATATGTGAGAATTTCTTGTGTTTGTGATAGCACGGTCCATGCAACACTGTAGGTGAACAGTGTGCATTACTTAAGGATTATGCAGCTGGGACAGTGTTAACCTTAGTAATGCAAACCAATGACAGATAGCAACAACAGCATCACCCCCAGCACAGTGTCAACCCATGACATACACACACATGCGTACTCAAGTTCCAAAATGTGTGTAGTACAATGCATACTGGCCACAATTAGAAACTATGGAGTGTTAACACTGGCCAATACAGGGCATGTCACCCTGCCCATGTGTCCAATATGCATGTACATGCAGACAGGGCACCTTCACCATGTTCACAAATGGACACCTGCAAATGTGTGTTGCACACACCCACACTTACTGTCCACTGTTTAACGCATGCTGACACAACTACACACATCAGCCAAGTGGCACATGGGCAAACAAAACACAGTTGGAATAAATACTGGTGAAAACAATACAACATTGCTAATTACAGCTTTAATGCATCATGCCTGATCAACTACAACTTCAAGGATATCATTACACTTTACTGCTACACCTTCAAGCGATGCATCCATTCAC
>NC_056741.1:185064764-185081148 GCF_019279795.1 Protopterus annectens | reverse complement strand
GGGCCCATGGCAGAATTTGCTTTGGCTAGTAGTGCAGTCTATTTGAAACTAAGTCACATATGTGGTGTTCATACTTCTAGTGTTTTCAGGAAGGCCATGTAGGTTCCTGAGTTTGTGAGGCTGGCCTGTAACATGCTACAATTTGCAGAGCAGTCACTTGCCTATGGTTAATTGCACCTGGATGGTCTCCGATGCATTGTGCGTTGCCACCAGGGGGTTCTTGAGGTGTGGGTGTCCTTGATGCATATGGATACCCCCTCCTTTCTTCTTGGTATTGTCCGGATTTTGGGGCCGGAACGCATGATATGAGGTAAAACCTGATAGTGCTGGGGTGCTCTCAGGAGCCTTGAACCAGGTTTCTGTCACAGCACAGACATCGATGTTCTCCATAATTTTCGAGAGAAGGGCCTCGAGTGCATGCATTTTGAGATTTAGACTTCTGGCATTAAGCAGCATTACCCTTAGTTTTTTTCCTTTTTTGTGTTCTAGGGTGGTAGGTTTAGAATTTGAGCCTTTCCTAAAAAAGGCACTATGGGGGTGGCAAGAGCCTTTGGTGTATTATGTGTTTTCTGGCGTGTGCTTGGAGGTGCATGTTGCTTGCTTGTCTGCTTAGGAGGACACTCTCTCTTTTACAGATTAATATTTGTATTTTCCGAGTATGGTAAAGTGTATTTATGTGTGTGTTTTGCTGGTGCTTATATTGTAGGTCTATGTGAGACTGTTGGTGTTGTGGTTGTATGACTCTACTCCTCTTGACTGTATTGTCCAGTATTGGGTAGAGCTTAGCCACCAGTTTGACCCTGTGTGTGGCAGCATGTGGTGCATCAACCCATACATGATATGGTCATGGCCTATGCATACAATACACTCACAATACACCTAGTATGATAAGCTTGCTGAGGTTAGCAAATGTGAAAAAAACCTTTGGGCAAACTGTCAGCGAGTTCATGTAGGTGAAGGTAAGATACTACTCAAGGTCAGGGTCATACCAGCCTGGGCTACATGATCATAGAGCTACTATATATCTCTTGTCATATTGTCCTGGGAGGTATGTCTCAGATCATTTACACTGACATGTACAAAGAACACGTCACATATGTACCTGTTCTGGAGTGATGTAAGTGCCTGTGTTATGTGGCGGATCATAACACCTGACAGACAACTGACAGTAACCTTCCTCTTGTCCAGCTGAGTGAGTAGAACATCTGTGTGCCTGACTATGGAGTCACCTATTACTAGTGTGTTGGGTATGTTGTTTTGACTTAGGGCCTGTTGTGAGGCACACTGCTTTGGTGTATTATGTGTTTTCTGGCGTGTGCTTGGAGGTGCATGTTGCTTGCTTGTCTGCTTAGGAGGACACTCTCTCTTTTACAGATTAATATTTGTATTTTCCGAGTATGGTAAAGTGTATTTATGTGTGTGTTTTGCTGGTGCTTATATTGTAGGTCTATGTGAGGCTGTTGGTGTTGTGGTTGTATGACTCTACTCCTCTTGACTGTATTGTCCAGTATTGGGTAGAGCTTAGCCACCAGTTTGACCCTGTGTGTGGCAGCATGTGGTGCATCAACCCATACATGATATGGTCATGGCCTATGCATACAATACACTCACAATACACCTAGTATGATAAGCTTGCTGAGGTTAGCAAATGTGAAAAAAAACGTTGGGCAAACTGTCAGCGAGTAACATCTGTATTGCACCCTGTAACTCCATATTGCTTGCTGAAGTGTAAAGACATACGTAGTTTGGATTAAGAACCCCGCACTTGCCAATTGTGTGTGTGTGTCTGTCTCTCCCTGGGGAGAGAGCAACCTTTTTGGAGACTACTCACACCCCTTAAAAGTGGTATACTCATCTTTGTCAAGTCTGATGATGTCAACATCCTACAAATATACCTGTGGAAAGGTGAAATCCCGGTAATGTGTATAGCACATTGTGTAAATGCATACTGCTGTAGTATCATAATGTAGTAAACTAGGGGTTTGAATCCTGCACTTGCCAACTGTGTGAGTGCGTGTGTCTTCCTGGGGAGGAGCAACCTTTTTGGGACTACTCACACCCCTTAAAAGTGGTATACTCATCTTTGTCAAGTCTGATGAAGTCACCATCCTACAAATATATCTGTGGAAAGGTGAAATCCCAGTAATGTGTATAGCATGTCGTGTAAATGCATACTGCTGTAATATCATAATGTAATTAGGAAAGAGTTTGAATCTCGCACTTGCTGACTGTGTGTGTGTGTTCCAGGTGTGTGACAGTGTGTGACACCATTGGTCAATGTGGAGTGGCACATGGGCAGACACAAAACACAATTAGAATAAACACTGGTGAAATCAATACAGCGTTGCTAATTGCAGCTTTAATGCATCATGCCTGCTCAGCTACACCTTCAGAGATATCATTACACTTTAACTGCTGACAACATGCTACACATCCAACCATTGCTATACTTTATTAAAGTCACCCTGTGCATCAGCACCATGTTAGCCTGTTCCTGCATCAGTGTTACAGATGACAGGAGGTGGCACAGGTTTCATCATATGCGCAGGGTGTGTTGTTGGTTTGCCAGAGGCCTACACTGAGCCATACAATCGACATGTGTATGTGAGTGTGTGTGTGTGTGTGTGTGTGTGTGTGTGTGTGTGTGTGTGTGAGGGACATGAGTACTGTTATGGGCCAATGTTGATGTCATGTGTGCAGGTATGTGTTTGCCCTAGGATTCTGGTTTGTGTGTGTGTCTGCATGCACACAGTTCCACCATGTGGCTGCCATATATGGGGATTTTTGAGACAGCTACAGACTGTACCTTGCAGGCTTTACAGATCACCGTCTCTGGCCATGGATATGGAACCTGTGCCTGGCAGGGGTGCTACAGACAGTATCAGGTACTAATCCAGATTGGGTACTATCCAAAGAGGTTGACAAATGTCCACTGGATCCAGGTCCCTGCTGGGACTGGCCAGAGCCACGTGCACATGGTCTGCTAGGACGGTCTATGGACAGCCCCCAACATCGCTGGCGCTGGTACTGGCACTACGGGAGCATCTGTGACTTGCTGGATGTCCACGGTGACCTCCAGCTGGTGATGCTGCTGGCATACATCCACGTCGACATCTCAACCATCCCGCACTGTCCTGACACATGTCCATGACATTGTGGGGGACATCCAATGTCTCACCCCAACGTCTATCAATGACCTCCGTGTAGTTACATATGGCACCTGCTAGGTCACAGATAGTGTCATTTACAGAGGTGTAATGAGCCCTCTGTGCCCTTAGCCGCTGTCTGTTGTACCGCTCCATTCATGTCTGCGCCTCCATGACAGCCTGGAACATGCATGTGGTAGAAAGAGGTGTGGCACATCTGCCAGGGGCATGATGACCAGCAGTGCTCTGACGAGAACCCCTGGGCATCTGCCTATGTGGTACCATTGCAGACATCTGGCTATGGCTGCTGTGTCCTGATACATGTGCCATAGATACCACACTGTCCTGGCCAGTGCCAACCGTACATTGTCCCTCAGCTAAGGGCAATGGTGATGATGTATGACTGTGTGCATGGATGGGATGCAGACTTGTGTACTGTCAACTGGTGGCCCAACAACAGACCCTGACAAACCTGCCTGTGCCTCAATACACCTATCCTCATGATCACTGTCTGTCTCAGTGACATCAGGTTCCCTGCTATACTGAACCAGCCCCACCTCGCCACCTGTGAGAGGAAAGCAGGAAACACACTTTAAGACCTGAACATGACTTCAGACCACATGCACACATGCACACACACAAAACTACACTCCTCCCAAAAGCAGACACACACAACACCAGCAATCATAAAACATACACAATAGCAGGTGATGGTGGGGTACAGTATCACAGGTAAAACAGTCATATCACACATGTCAGCATGCAGGACATGTGTTGCTCAACAGCATGCAGTGCAAGTGTAGTCAGTCCTTGTTACTAACAATATACATGGCTTTGATGCATGTGTTTTGTTATTAGGTTATGGCCCTACCCCTAGAACACAATGCATACATGGACACAACATTGCTGTGCAGGTATTCATAACCCTGTGATGTACTGTGCACCATAACTCACAGGTGTACATACCATTGCTGGATGTGTATCTGTGTGCCAGATAGGTATCCAATGCTGATTACAGCCTCTGTGTCTTTAGCAAATAATTGTAGACACATTTTTAGCATGTGCATGATGAGTATTCACACAACATCATCGGTGGTGCATGGATAATTGATGGAATACCATTCGGCCACATACCCAATGTACAGTACTTATGGTGAGTGTAGATCATATTGTGGACATGCCAGTCTCATCCATGACATGGCATGTTAAAACACAACTGCATATTTAAACACTACACATACCAAATGTGTGTCATATGACCTAGTCACTCAATAGCATCACAAGACATATATGTGTCAGTTGTGCAAATGGTGATTGGTATGCATACTGTTTAGAGGTGCATATGTGCACACACACACACACACATCATTATGGTGTGTAGCAATGACAGCTATGTGTATTACTGTGGTTACAATAACTGGATGGGGTATAGTACCATAGGCCATCATCATGAAGCATCAGGTGGTCACTCAAGGCTACATATGTTTCACAAACCAGAACTAATCATGCTGTGCCAGAACTGTAATACTGTGGCAAAATTCACCATTTCACAACCAGTTGTTACGTGAGTTTGTAAGGAGGCCAAAAAGGAGCATTCCCTGACATGAATGTGTAGTGTGTTTAAATGCCCCAGGATGGGCCTCTACCCCTCAGGTATATTATGTGTAATGTGTGGATGAGATTTTGGATACTGGAGTGTGTCTTTACAGAGGGTTTGGGAATACTTTATGTGTAGCATGTTAAAATGCTCTGTCTATGACATAGATGTGTATGTTATGTGCATGTTGAGTATCAACTGTGCCTATCCAATAGTCACTACAGTCTAGCCACATTTGTTTGACATGGTCTGGGTACTGCATGTGTTTGAGGCAGCTAATCACATTAGTGAGATATGTGTGCTCTTACACCAAACATGCACAGCATGCATTATAGGTAGGTGTGTTACATGTGTACATGGCCTACACCTTAACTATGACATGCACTTTTTATTTACAATAATAAATGTAGAACACACTCTCCAGCATCTGTCCGCTGCCTTGATGTCACCCAGAGGTACCTACATGGAGATGAGACAGTTTGTCAGTGGCCACAACTGTGGCATTGCTGTGTGTTTGCAATCTTACAGTCAATAACAGTTTACATTCACAGGGCTACAGATTATGTTCCAAATGATCAGTATTGCACAACAACAGGCTCCATATCTTTGAACGACACACTTCACATTTCACATATGCATGATCTACCAATACAGATAACAGTAGTCTACAGATATGCCATGTTACCTGCATGCTCCATGTGTGCTTGCTGGGTGGCTCCAACCTCCATCATGGTGTATGTCTGCTGCTGTTGTTGTTTGGCAGGTGCCACCAGGCTCAGGAGCAGCCCCTCCACTCTGGTGAGGGGGGGGGATATTAACACCACCCCCTGTTGCAAGCTGTTCTCTACGCACATCAGTGACATGCTGAAAGACATGTCTGAGAGGATCACTGCAGTGGTGGCGTACCTGCTCTTATGTGCAGTTATGCAGGCCTACCTCATTGACCCTGCAGACAAGATCTTGCCACATTGCAGTACGCTCCTGCTGTTCTTGGCTGGTTCGTGAAAACATTAGACAGTAGTGCTGAATCATACTGCTAGTGATGATATCATCTTCAACACTACTGTAACTCAGGTTCCTGTGGGGGGCCATGATTCCTGGAAGACATAAATACAAAAATATGTCTGAGCAAGTCATATGGCACATTTAACATTATACAGTACAGATATCACTGAGCTGCCATATATAGCAACCTATAAGCTAACAGAGAGTGAAACACTGTAACTGCCACTTATCACTGCTCACCACACAACTGCTTGAAAGTGCCTTGCTCACTTTCTGTTTAATGAACCATGTTCTGCACAGCAACAAAATAAAATCACTATATAAGACTATACAAGAGTACCTGGCACACTGTATGCAACACGGTGCACCACCTAGCCACAGCAGATATACATCAAGCTGATGTGTAAAGAGCTATATCATCCATCGCAACCAGTTTAAGGTCCAGTAAATGTATTACTATTATACCACACAACTTGTTAATGCCAAACCCGTGGCCAAAATATGTGCACAATTGGGAATATAGGTCACATACTGCTGTAGTACACTATGAATGTTGCTAGATATGCAGTTATATGTATTACCACACATATGTCAAAGGACATGTTACAGGCATACCCACACAAACATCAGACATAATTACAGGACACAACGGTATGACAACCCAGATAAGCTTTCATTGTGTACTATACAGTACTGTGTGTCAGTACTTACACAACCTTAATCTTGAGAAATGTAATCTGTGATAAATACAGGTACCACACAAAACAGTGGATGCAAGCAATGTGGACATACACCATACTTTGCTTTACAGGCCCAGAGCTTCATTTAGTACTACAGTACACACAGGATTGCATTCAACTTCAGTTTTTTTGTGTCTTTCGGCTTTTCCTGGTTAGGGGTCGCCACAGTGGTACTCCGGTCCGCTAATGATTGGCAGTAGATTTTTACATGTCGAGTTGCCAGCCCTGATGCACAACCTTCAACGAAGGTACACCCATTCAAGTATGACTCCACACAGAAGACGCTTTAGCTGAGAATCGAACAGGACAACGTTTCTACTGGGAGGTGACAACGCTACCACAGCACCACCACCGCAGTTGCATTGCATTCAACATCAGTACCAATCAATAATCATAGATGCAGTGCTTTAGCCTCCAGTGACATGCCCTAGTTAAAACCAAGGGACTTAATCACACTGTATGCAGTAGCACTTGTTCTGCCTAGCAGCAGAATACACAGCTTTTGCTAGGATCAAAGCAAGGACCCATAATACCATAACATAAACAGTTTCTCATTAAGCTATTCCACAGATACATATCTTTGATGTATTCACAAACATATTGACCATCACAGTCAGTCAACAGTACAGAGAATCTGTTGCAACAAGTAGATGTAGGTGTGTATGAGAATATATATGTGTGTATATATATATATATATATATATATATATATATATATATATATATACATCCATTTGTCTACATATCATTTCAACTTTCATAGTGAGAATATCAATTATACAAAGGATGTAAGGTGTACAGTAATGTAATAAAATCGCACAGTCTTGGGATAAATTCAATGAAGGTGTTCCCAGCCCAGGTAGCTTTAGCAGGCCTTACTGGCTTCAACATTGCAAACTGAACAAACCACCCACAGTGTTTAACCACCACATGTCATATACCAGCACCGTATGCTGTCTTGTTTGTCACACACTAAAACCTACATACAAATAAGCGCATACTAACCTTCACCAACATATATATCTCCCCCCTTTGCAAACAGTTGCAATATGTCCCCTGCTCTATGCACATATACAGATGTGAATATATATGACACATATATATTTCTCCGCATGTGTGTGACATACACACACACATGGTCCACACTGTTGTAAGTCCCTGGACCTCACAGCTGAACTGTTGGGCCTTGCTGCAACACAAACAGATGTCACATATGAACACAGACTAACATTGGGGGGGGGGGTATATATGGCAATAGATGCTAGATAAGCATACTAGACTGCTACATCAGTTGCCAATGCTAAGCTACACTTTAATTTGACTATCATGCATGTGTTGTTCTGTCACACCCATGTTTATATAATGTCAGTGCTAATCCCCCCAGCAGCCATTGGCCACACTACTGTACAGAACACAGAAAACATGGATCAGATCTTTGGCATTTAATGCTGAGCTACACATTTCACAGGTATGTCCCACTGCCCACAGGTACACACAGTATTGTCCATAGCAGTAATTAAGCAGAACATCTGTGCATAAAGAAGTACTGCTGCCGCATATGAATGTTTCACATTATGTAGACTATTCTTCAATAACATCTACTACATGCCAGTAAATACATATGTGTCACATACCTTTCCTTTGTATAATTTGGTAATATTTCTTTTTCCTTTTCTCTCTCTCTCTCTGTCAGTCTCTGCAATAGAGTGATTGAGTTTGTTGGCAGAGATTGCAGCCTGCTTTTGTAGGAATTTGCACATGAGCATGTGATGGCCTCTGCACAAATTAGTGGCCACCATTTGCTAATTGCATGCAGCCTGCTGTGTAGTAATTGCAGTAATCACTGTCATAGCAACCCAGTACTATAAATTGCTGACTCATGCAGGCGTGACCCTTTCAGCTTTCCAAGATGGAGATCATCCTCGTTTGGTGTGGACATCATTGTTTAAGACAGAAGGTTGGTATAGTTCTTATATCAGAAGCCAGGGGTGTAGCCAGGGATTTACATTTTGTACTCAGACCTAATGTTGCTGCTTCCAGTACCCACTTGTCAGTGTAGAAATGTACTCACCCCTCAAAATGCTACCCCAAGATACATAGAAAGATGTACTTTCTTTTCAACTATTACAATTAACTGCCATACAAAGCTAGTTATAGAGATGTATTCCTTTGGCACAAGAATTGTTTGTGAACTGCTATATTGTGAATATTCATTTACTCAATTGTAAAGTTTGTGCTTTTTTAGTGTAGACATTAGCACGGGCTGCTCAGAAAAACTGGACACATTTCAGTACAGTGAGTATGCTTACCTGCATCCTTGGTAGACCCTGCACACACAGGTATATTCTATATTTGGGTAGGGTTGTAGAAGTACAGAGAGCGTAAGTAGTATTGTGTGGATTTTATCTTGCTGGACTTACAGGGTTGCTGTGTACATGTTAGTTTATCAAAGCAAGTAGTCTGTCTGTGTAACTCCCAACTGTGGACCTATCCACGTGATAGCCATAGAATAGCCTGTTATTTTTTGTCTGTGCACCACACAGGTCTTTTCAGCAATAGAACAATGGCATTCTTACAGTTGGTTGCTACCAGTACATGGCTACATCCATTTGTATTTCAGTGCTGTATTCCTACATAAGGGTATGCTTCTGAAACTCCTTCCAAAGCTATTTGCACAATGTGTAACAGCAGAAAGGCTAATATGCCTCTATGTTTCTGCCTCTGCCAGACCTCTCAACCAATCAGGTACATATTTGAACAGAATCAGGGAAAAGTCAAGAAAAAGTCAGGGGCAATCAGGGACACCTTTAAAATATTAGTGCCATTAAGTTGAAACATTGAGAGAATCAGAGCATATGAATTAATACACCTTTTCTGAAGTAAAAGATGTGTCTAACACTTAATTATTGTCATTATTCATTAAGTGTAATTCACCACCTTTCTGCCCAAAATCAGTAGTTTTAGGATGGATTCAGAGGGACAGAGCTAAAATCTGGGTCAAAATCAGGGACATCCCTGAAAATTAGGGACAGTTGAGAGGTATGGCCTCTGCCCTAAACAGATATGCCAGTGTTTGTCCGGCTGTGATACTGTGTGGGGTTGTAAAGTGATGGTATAACATTATTTCCTGCTAGAATGGCTGCTTCTCTTATCACAGTCATGTAATGTAATCCCACAACTGTTGGTCAACATCCACAGAACAAGTTGTGTGGTATGGTATTCCTAGTTTTCCTTTACATTCCTCATTCTGATGCATGATATAATTATTTAAGCACAAACTTGATGTATATCTACCATGGCTTAGTGGTACTTCATGTTGTGTAGTGTGTGCAAGGTCCGGGGTTTGAGACTTACAGAGGTGTTTTATTTTGCTCCTGAGCAGAGCAAGGGCCCTCACATACAGAGTGACTAAGGCACTTTTAAGCAGTTGTAAGCAGGTTTGCACAATGCTTAGCATTGCTTAGCCAAGCGCAAACCCACGCAAACCCGCTCACTACTGCTTAATAGTGCTTACTCCCGCTCACTCCCTGTGCTAATTTCTTTGAAAGAAAAAAATAATGGGGAGATAGGAAAGTAGTGAAAAAGGGACACAAATAGGGAAAGACAATATGGAAAATAGCTCGGGATAAAGACAAAGTCTGAAGAAGCGTCCAGAGTAGACGTGAAAGTGCTAACAACCCATGGAATAAAGTTCTTTTGCTGTTCAAGTATAAAAATTTTTTATTGATTTTTGCTTTTTTGGTTGATGGTTGGCTTCGATAGTCGTGGAGTACCTGCACCTTGATATTGACATTTTTTTGTTTGGGGACATAGCAGGTACCTTACCCTGAGAGATCTCTGTTTATTTATTATTGGGTACAGACCCTATAAATATTTGGGCTTCTACCATTTGCTAAGATGAAACAAAATTTCTAGTTACAGATGAGCAGATAAGATCTTCAAACCAAAGGGGGTGGGGTGGATTAGTATAAAGCTAACTGGTCAATAAATTATGATGGTTTAACTCATTCCCTCCAATGGAGTTCTGGAAGTTTACACTGTAATTTCAATTGGCGGAGTCTATGCTTTTTGATGAAATGAAATGATGACCTCACATTTCAAACCAATGTTCATATCTTTGGAACAATACAGGTTACTACAGAAGTGTAAATGGGAAACTCTTCAGCACAAATTATTTTATACTGGTAATATTTAGGTCTTAAACTGTAACTTAAAATCACAGTAAACATAAGAACTATTTATTTTGTAATAGGTTCATAGGTTCATAGGTTTATACTAGGCTATCTGCCCTAAGGCATTTATAAGCCTAGCCCAAATTTTTGTGGCTTACGCCACCCCTTATATGAAAAAATACTGTGCCCATTAGTTTGTTGTGCCTCTGTCCAGCAGTGACACAGAGATGATTCCAGGGTAAACCTACGATCTCCCATCCACAGGTCTAGATTTCTCTTGAACAGAGTCAGCGATGTGCTCTGCCTCACATGGACCGGGTTTTTATTCCACAGCATAGGGAGTCTCTGAGTGATAAATCTATCCCTCCAGCACGTCCTATTTATATCCGTGCTAAGGTTTAAGTCGCTTGCTCTAGTGGTTTTGGTGGATTTGGATTGTTTGAGGTGGAGCATGTCCATTAATTCCGGGTTGGACATGGCCTTGTATGTCAGGCACATGTCACCTCTGAGCAGACGGTATGCGACTGAATAGAGCTGGAGTTTCTTCAATCTGGCAGCATATGACAGATTTTGGAGTCCTTTATCCTTTTGGTGAGGAACTTTTGGGGTCTCTCCAATTGCTGCAGATGTCGGGTGAGATACATCCCGAATGGGGCATTGTACTCGATCATTGGTCTGATAAGTGAAGAGTACAGGGGAACAATAACCTCACTAGATCTGGATGTGAATCCCTTCATGATCAGGTGGGCAATGTAGAACGTCTTTCTAACCACTTTAGCAATGTGAGTGTCAAAAGAAAGGCCACTGTCAACCTGGGTCCCCAGGTCCCTGATAACCTCTTCTGTGCTTAGTGGATTGCCACCTATATGGTAGCTTGGGGTTACCTTGTTTTTGAAGGGTATGACTATACATTTTTGGCGTTTAACTTCAGGCCATGGCTCTGGCACCAGCTATCTGTTTCCGTGAGTCCCTTCTGAAGGATATCCGTGTCTGATGCACTTTCCACTATGGCCAGTTTGCAGTCATCTGCAAACTTTGTCAGCCAAAGTCCTCCTATGTTGGCCTGTACTTCTGAGAAGTAGATGCCAAACAATAGGGGCCAAGGACCGAGCCCTGTGGGACACCACTTGTGACCCGGCTTGGAGTCTGACATAGCGCCAGCAACTCTAACCCTGTGGGTTCTGTCCTTAAGCCAGTTTGCAACCCATCTTGTGACATATGGGTTTACATTTAAGCTGGTAAGTTTTTCTACAATACCCGAGTGGGGTATTGTGTCAGCCTTTGGTAAGGTCAAGGTAGGCTGTATGGACTGCCTTTCCTCATCAATGGCCTTGGTGACTGTTTCAAGAAGTCGACCAAGCTCAAAAGGCATGATCTTCCCTTGACAAAGCCAAACTGGGTCGAGTCAATGTCTGCAAGTCCCCTATATCTTTGTTTATGAGCTCCATTATGATCCCTCCATAGCTTTGCAGACTAGACTTGTTAAGCTTATCGTGGTAATTACCAGGGTCTGTAGAGGCGCCTTTGTGGAGTGGCACAACAGTTGCTGCACGCCACTCCTTGGGCACGTATCCTGTGGTAAGGCTGAGATTAAACAGCTGCCTTATGTGGGTTTAATTCCTCATTTAGCACCTGTAGCACACAGCCGGGGACACCATCCGGTCCCATTGATGCTGTGTTTTTAGCTTTAGAGAGAGCAGCTTTCACCTGCGCATTTGAGATGTCCGGGAGGCTACACTCGGCTGGGATAGTTATCTCTCCTTTAGGGGGGGAGTGAAGTTTGCACTGAACCTGTCTGCCAGTATGTTGGCAATGTCTGTGGGTTCAGTGATTTTGTATCATTTTGGACTAATTCTGAGCATATCTGGGAGTTTCCACACAGGTTCCTAACATAGCTGAAAAAGGCCTTATGATTGTCCTTTGAATCCATGGCAATTTTTCTCTCAAAATTGGCCTTAGTTAATTTTATGAGTGCTCGTATTTTTTTACTAATAATGATCAGGGTGACTTCCCTTTTATGGATTTTGTACTATCATGTAATAGCTTTCTCCTTATTGTAAAGTTTGTTAATGGCTGGGGTCCACCAGACTGGACGTTTGCCCTTTGTGGAAAGAGTCTTGGTTTTATTTGGGATTGCCTGATCCATGCAGTCCTGGAGGTGTTCATAGAAGGCATTTGTAAGGGCTTCCGAGCTTGGTTTGTGGTTTCCACTGGCTCAGGGCCTTGAAGGATACCACACCAGTCTTGAGTAGTGTGAAGTTTGCTTTAGAAGTTCTTCACTATGGTCTTCATTGTTTGGGGTGGCGGCGGGATGTGGATTTCCAGTGAGATTAGTTTATGATCAGATCTCACCAATGAGGGATATACTTCCGGTGTGGAGTATTTTGTCCCCATGTTTGTGACAATGAGATCTAGTATATTTTCTCCTCTCGTGGGAACAGTGACTAGCTGTTCCATGGCATTTGAATTTATGAACTCCAGGAACCGTTGGGCTAGAAAGTTAGGGCTTGAGTAATGTTCCCAGTCTATATTCGGGTAGTTGAAGTCACCCAATATGATGGTGTTTGGAGATACATTTATACCCTCCAGTGTCTTCAGGAAGGCTGTGTGGGGTTCCTGAGTTTGAGAGGGTGGCGTGTAGCATGCTACAATTTGTAGAGCAGTTTTGCCTATGGTTAGTTGCACCTGGATGGTTTCCGAAGCTTCGTGCGTTGCCACCAACCTTTACCTAATACTTTGTAAACAACCTGCAATATCACAGCAGCTACTCAAGTTTCACACAATTAGTAGGATTTTATTCATTCAGTTAAGATATTTCAAATGAGGCTATGCAGATGTGTCTGTGCCATTTGTTTATTGAGATATTTAGAGAAATATGAAACTCACAGTAATATAAAGAAATGTATGAACAGTATTTAATATCTCTTTACATGCACTAGACAAATGCCAAGTACTAATGCAGTTGTATTGTCCTTCACGTAACCTTTAAGATGAAATCTTTCAATAACGTTTATGCAACATAGTTTTGAAATTATTCATGTAAATATGAATAGGTATTATTATACACTGGCAGGCATCAGTAGGATGTAACTAGAGAAATGCCCAAAGGTGTCACTAGGCTTTATTGAGTTAGGGAGACTCAGCATGAGCAATGCAGAAGGAAATATACAGCTTTTAATGGTAGTTCTACAATTTAAATAATTATAAGGATTAAAGAATGTTAAGATACAGTTGATGCAATTGTACATTTGTAAAAAGCCATGTTCAATCAGTGAACTAAGCAATGAACAAATAAAATTTAAATGCGAATCAGTACTACATCATTATCCCTTGTAATGCAAGGAAGATAATCCTAAATATGACTTTGAGGTATTTTTTTCAACAAGAATATAAGACTACAGGCCCAGTCGGCTATCCATGTATATTTGCAGATACTGTGAAACAGTTACTGTAGAAAATAAATTCACTAAAATAATGGCATGTGTATGCTCTGTGTGTGTGTGTGTGTGTGTGTGTGTGTGTGTGTGTGTGTGTGTGTGTGTGTGTGTGTGGGTGTGGTTATATATCTTTTACTTGGAGTAAACATGCCTTTTGTATAGCCTATTACAGGAGTTGGGGGGGGGGGGCATTATTCATTTATATGTAGATTTCACATTTTATCCATTTTAGGGTTATGGAGGAAACAAAACTTATCCCACCTCTCAATGGGCATGATGCAGAAAACTTTTTTAGTAGAGCACCAGCATGTTGCAAGACAGACATATAACCACATGCATGCACATCCACACACACACACACACACACCACATGTATATATATATATATATATATATATATATATATATATATATACACACACACACACACACACACACACACACACACGCACCACATGTATATACACACACACACACACACACACACACACACACACACACACACACACACACACACAGCATGCATACCTACAGGCAATGTAAAGGCTGACAATTCACCTAGGGCACCTCATTTGGATGTGGAAAGAAATCCAAACACCATTAAAAACCCATGTAGCAAAAAGAGGATACCTAGACCTTGCAAAGAATAAACTGCAGCTCTGAAATGAACAGCAAAGCCAAGTGTTATAATAACTACTGCACCTCTTTTTCAGAAACTAATGGTAGAAGACTAGTGTTCTCTCATACTGCAATTTTCTTTTCAAAGTGGAGCCAGCTATTCATAAAAATAAATGTAGCAAAAAAAAAATACAAAAATTATAAGCAATCCAGGACATAACTTTAAAAGTAATAATTGAATTTAATATTTTTTTTCAGCAGTTACAAGTCATTTAATTTTATGCCACAAGGCAATTTAAAACATTTTGGTTTGAGCTGTTGGTCTAAACCACTTTGTAAATACATAATACATTTAACTTAAAAGAGTAAATTATGCATAACATGCAAAACATACTTAGCAAACAATAAACTCAAGTATGTTGCATCATTCACCAGTATATGTTTAGGGTTATCACATGTGTTAACAGAATAGAGACAGATTACATCATGATCTCTGTGCATTAATTGGTGACTCTACTGTTTCTAACTTATTTTATTTGAGCAGACTTCCCCGTAAGAGGATGGAGCATAAGTAAACAGATATTTTACAGAAAAACACAGTTTCTTTGCTATTGAAATGCTGGGATAATTAGCTGCCAGCATGCAACCAACACTGTGTGAAATATTGGCTCAGTACTGTGGTACTAATGGCATTTGCACAGTGTGTCACTTTCAGCTTTGCAGAATAGTGGCAGAACTTTTAAAAGTCAGAAGATATGCTAAACATGTATTGGCTTGAATTAAAACAATTTACAGCATCAGATTCATAATGAAGCTGTCAGTTTCATTATTTAATAATCATGGTTAACCAGATTGCCTTAATTGTGAAGTTATTTTATATATACGGATGATATTGTAAATACTGATAATTAACATTTGAAAAGTTTTTATAAAAAATACAGTAAGAGATAAAATGCATACTTGTTTTTATTTATTTATTTTACATTTGTTGACCGGGCTAGTCCAGCTGGATATATATCCGTTTACAGTAGAGGCCCAGGGAGAAAAGCTCCAATATAGACAAAATAACAGAGAATAAAAACATTTTTTTTAGTAGAATTATACAAGGTACAAGAAAGGATGACTATCACATTTTAAAAAAAAGTACAAGTTAAAAACAAAAGCAAAATCTATCCACAAAAGTTATTCAGAGATCTAGGAGTACTTAAGTATTCACCTCTCAAATTTCAGAAAGCTTCAGGTAGGGCCAGTCAGGAGACAGGAGTAAAAGAAAAATAATAAGGTGTGTTGAGTCATACTTTTAATCGGGATTGGTACAGGGACATAGCCATTGAGAAGTAAGGTGTCCTTTGATATGTCTTTTGAAGAGAGAGGTGGACTGAAGAGTCACTATTTCTTGAGGGATTAGATTCCAGTGTTTACCTATGGAATTAGAAAATAGTGCATCTCCAGCTTTGTTATTTGATTTAGTAATGGATACTAGAAACTTGTTGGCAGAGCGCAGTGTGTTTAGGTTCTTATATGGAGAGATAAGTTTAGCCAGACTTGGAGTATTTTCAGGAAGTGAAGGGCTTTATGAGTTATAAGTAGATGTTGGTAAAGTAATTGGTTATTTAGTTCTAGCCAATTTAGTTGTTTCAGGTTATAAGGGGGGCTAATGGTTATAACG
>NC_056741.1:184971972-185064264 GCF_019279795.1 Protopterus annectens | reverse complement strand
TATGCGGGGAAGCCAATCACCTCACAGCTGGCGACCCTTCAATCGATATCAAACACGTCCATGATGCTGATTTCCAATGTAGCCAAAGGAACCTCAAGGGCAATGGGTTCGGGAATAGCCATCAGTAGACAAGCCTGGATGCACTTATGTGATTTTGCAGAGCCTTTTACGTCTACATTCACCAAAGCTCCTTTTGGCAGCACCTCTGTTTTTGGCCCCAAAGTAAAAGATACTTTGTCCAGGTGTGAAAAAGATGGAAAGACTCTTTCTGCAGTGGGCATGCAGTTTTCCACACCCTCCCCAAAGATCCTTCTCTAGGAATCACTGGATAGGTGGAAAATGTGCTTCAAGAAATCACAAGGATCTTTCCAAGACACACATGGAGGGTCTTCCCCCAGAGGCAGAGGGAGAAATTCAAATAACAGACATCACCCTCATGGCAGAGGAGGCCCGCTACATCAAGGGTCCAAAGATCCTTTCTTTTGAAAACTCTTCCAGCACTCCTGAACAGAGGCCAAACTGTCCCCCTCTTGAGGCAATCAGGGGTCATTTGTCCCTGCCTCAGAAAGCCTGGCTACAAATAACAAAAGATTCCTTTGCAATCTGGAGAAATGTGTCAATTTGTTCAGGGACCTCAAAGTGAAGGTCTCTGAAGCATAGACATGCTTCCCAAATCTGTCCATGGCCTGTGACTCCTTGTTAAGGGGATGAACAGAGGAGCTTTCATCAGCTAGTTCCTTCCTGGTGGCTGCCACTATGACAATGGGACCAGAACTGCCCTTCAGATTTTAGCTTATATATCTTCATTCAGATTTGCCTTCTCCTTAACCTTCACTCCCAGCCAGGTACTTGAAGTTATTAACCTGTTCCACTATCTTCTATCTCATTTCTCAGCTTCTTCTGATGTCCCCAATTTGCTGCCATTACCAGTGTCTTATCTGTACTTTCATTCCATGTGCCTTCAGTTTTTCATTCCATTCCCCTATCTTTTGCTGAAGTTGTTGCTCAGATTCTGCCTGTAATGCCACATCATCCACATGCAGCACCTTTGTTGATCTGTCCCACCCAACCTGTTTGCTAAGACAGTCCATCACCAGTATGTTCCAACAATATTTATCATATAATGTACTTTATGATACTGGATATTAGAGCACTACAGGGTAGACAGGGGTACATTGAAGGAAATAGTGGACCTCTACCACCTTCACCTGTGACACTGGATAAATCCCAGTAGAAATGAAAACATGTTTAGCATTATCAGAAACTCACAGGGGATATGTTAAGGGTGTCACAGGCCTCAGCTTCAAGAATATTACACCAATTATTTAAAACAATGCTGCAACATGTAAGGGAGCAAATCTGTTTTTCAAGTATCTTGGAGGAGAGAGCTACCACCATGCAACATTTCTGTGCCGCAACACATTTTCTTGTGGTTCTAGGGGCCATAGACTGCACATAAATTGAAATAAATGCCTGGATTGGTGAAAAAGGAAGGAGGTACATCGACAGAAAAATATATCACTTTTCAACTGCCAGGTGGTCTATAATGTCTAAGAGATCATTTACAATGTGTGCAGGTAACCCTGGCAGTTTTCATGAATTACACATATGACACACTTGTGATGTGCATATAAGGTTTTCTAGGGTATATTTTCCTGAAAGGCTTCTAGTGGGGGATGTAGGTTTTGCACTGGGACCTTGGTTCAAGACAGCCATGAGAAACCCACATAACCACAATGAGCAAGGTTACAGTGATGTACACACTCAAACTAATAATATTATAGAGCATTATTTGGCTTAGTCAAATCATGGTTCTGATGTCATGATATATTTGGACTGCGGTATGATCCAGTCACCTCGACCAAAATGCTGCCAGTCTGTGCCATGTACACAATATAATTTTCAAAAAACTGTTGCACAGGGACTGAAAGGCTAAGGAGTAAAGTTCCCAGCACCACAGGCAGGGACAGCAGGGTCAGCAGACACAGATGAGGAGTCTGAGGAAGAGCCAACTGCAGTGGACGAACCTGGCAGATGGAGGTATGCACAATATGCTATGGCACTGGCTAAGAGACAATGGATAGCGCACGCATTCACTACCTGGATGAAAAATTAAAAAGATAAGCACATACAAACTGTAACAGTGGTGCTTGCAAAATTATTGGCCTTTATTTAATCATGTAATGATTGTGTTCTGTGAACATCAGACACAGTCAACCCCATAAGAGACAACATAGCAGCAGCATTAACCAAGGTAAGTGAAAAATCTGTAAAGAAGAAATAAAAACTAATGTATGTCAGTAAGGAGACATTGGTCAACTGAACAGGGATGCTAGCAGTAACTCATAAGTGATATATGCTATGTGAATAGAAATCTGTTAAAATCCGTATCAAAATAGCTTATTCCAGCACATGTTATACAGCCTGTACATAAAGGCAAAGGAGACCCATGTCAAAACCACACCGACAATGTTATATCATATTTCAGAAAACCACGCATGCAGTGTTGCATCATGCCACAATCATCCACACAGGTAAATGAGTAAGTTTGCATACACATCCCTAAGAAATAGAAAATTGCATTAATACGGAAGGCACCAATTATGGAATATGCCATCCTACTGATTAATTCAAGAAATATGAATTTAACATATGCCTGGCCTACCCAGTACTGTGTATTCATAGGTTCATAGGAGGTCCTAGGCCTTCACAAGCCTAGCCATGTTATACATGTGTTCCCTAACTGACCTTGGTTAGATGGTCATTATTAGCATAGTGAGGTTATGATCAGCACCGACTGCATTATATGTAAAAGTTGTCCAACTTAGACACCCCAACACTAACCAGGGCAATCTTAGCATCATTTGCAGGAGGTGCTGAGCAAGCAGTAATCCATAAGTAGTATGACTGCATTAATAAGAGCACTGCTACTAATGCGATAAAGATCACTCAACCTACATAACAGTCATTAGAACTTGTACAGAAAAAAGTGCAAATCAGTGCAAGACTTTTGATTAAAGCAAGCATCTGACTAAGGAAGCATCTGCCCATCAGACATAGGCAATCCTAAGTCACAAACAAATGTGCAAAGGCAAAGGGCAGGGCACAATCATCATCACTTGCACAGGGTGGGGATGGGAGTTACAGAAGGCTAAGTCTGACACCAATGAAGTGTGTGTGTGTGTGTGTGTGTGTGTGTGTGTGTGTGTGTGTGTGTGTGTGTGTGTGTGTGTGTGTGTGTGTGTGTGTGTGTGTGTGTGTGTGTGTGTGTGTGTGTGAAGTCCGGTTAACAGCAAGTCTGGCTTTGTCAGGGTCAGTAGCAACAGATGTAAATCTTTCAATATTAATGATTTATATAAATATGTGTGTGTGAGACTGTATAGCCAAGATATTTGTACCATGTGTGGGCCTGCAGGAACACAATTGATGCATTTGTGCTAGCACTATGCCCCGGCATCCTGACCAGGTGTGAGCTATGAATGGTAGAGGATTCAGCCCACTGCCACTGCCCCCTGACCAGAAGATCTGCCTCTGCATGCAGTTGTCCTACTAGTTACATTACCCTGGATAAATTTCAAGGTGCTGCCTGAAAGTGATCAATGTCTACTAGATGGGCTGTTATCACAGCTACATCCACAACCACATGGTTTCAACTTCTGGGTGTGGACACCTCAATCACTAATGGAGAATTGGAAGCAGTGCTATTACAGGTGTGGGATCTGGCACAGCCATGTCAACTAACACCTGAAGATGCAGTTGTTCTCTGGCCACATGGATGATGATCCTCCACAAGCAGATGTTCCATTATAGACACCTCACAATCTACTGTGTCATTCATCCTGAGCAGGGAGTCACCAACATGGTTTATACAGTTTCACATGTCAGAATGCAGAACAGACTGCACTCTGTCTCTTCTGAGGCTCTGATGGAACTTGTCTGTGCCCCAATGATGGACACATACATATGTTGCAGGGCACTTACTGATGCACCAATATTGGAGAAGGGAGAAAGCACATCTTTCTTTAAATACCTCTTCTGAAACCCCTGTGTGATACTTCACTCTCCCAATGGTGAGGGGGAAACTCTGCCCAACTCTGCAACTGGAGTAATCACACCACCCTGATCAACCATGTCGCCCTCAACCTGTCTTATCTCAGATGGCTCTATGTTATGTATATGCACAGGCATACTGACTGTGTCCAAACTCTTGGCAACAGATGTGGGAGCCACAACATCAGTACCAGACTGACCATCTGAAATCCAGAGTGTGCCTTTTCATCACTGCCATCATCATTGGAGGCTACCAATATTCCAACATCGGGTAATAAGAGCTCCATAGTACTGATGGTGAGCTCACCTGTGATTAGAGCAAATGAGAACAACAAAAAGAAAAATAAAAGAAACACTGTTCGGAGTTATAATACATAACTCTGAGTTAGGCACTAACAAGTGCAAATGCACTTGAAATGCAATTGATAGACTTCAAGATACATTATATAAATGAATGCAATTACACAAAGGTATGCCCATACCATTCACAAGTGGTAGTGGAACATCAATATAGGGATGATAAACATTAAACAGAGGATGACACATGAAAGTCAACCCTACTTATAACTGTAAATAAGATTTTATACAATACTTCTCTATTTTTCTCTCTACCCCATATGCAAAAATGGGAAAAGTGGGTTGTGGATAGCTAGCTAGCTAGCTAGATGGATTGATCTGTAATCTCTCTCTCTCTGTTGTATATATGTATATATGAGTGGCATATCTGGAGCATCAGCAGTAGGCACCATTTGCCCATCTTCCACCTCTGCACCCATCTCCATCACATGAATGGGAAACCCGATGAGCTGCTTGGATCTCTTATAGAGGACAGGAACTCCTCCAAATCAGTGAGTGGTGGTTCAGTAGCAGGACCAGCATCAACTTATTTTGGCCTTGGTGATCATGTCACTGGCCTGGTGTCTGATGGTGCCATAGTCATGGCCATGGCTACCCTCAGAATTCACATCATCGATCACCATCTGCCAGGTATAGTCAAGGAAGGGCTTGTCAGCTATGACTTTCTGAAAGAGGCATGGTCCATGTTGACAGACAACCTGCTCTATAACTTCAACCTCAGCATCTGAGAATTAAGTTTTTCATGGCCCAGAGGTTTTGGTGCCATATCCCTGTATGGGAGTACAAAATATATATATGTATCAGAAAAAGAAGCAAGGACAAGTCAGAAAACAAATATGCATTTCTGCAGACATCATTTAGAACACGATCATAAGTGATCTATGTTAGTTCACACATCTACTACATAAGTGTAAATCTAACCCCCATCCCATCCAACATTGACAGACTTGAATAAGGATGAAGAAATGTGTTACTCCAGAACATATATGAGAATTTGCAATGAATCAAGAGTATGAAATGAGAATTATAACAAAACATTGTTGTTCTGTGATGTTTGTGCTGAGAGTTCTCCTTTGGTACCTTCAGTTAACACTGACTTCTATAGCATGTTTAATTAAACAGGCATTGCTTCATATCTGGGAGTGTATATGAGCAAAACTATATTGACAGACAAGAGTGGCTTACCCAATAAACAGTGATATAGCTTAGTCAAATTTATGTGAAAACTAGCATTGCTAAATTCTATTGATCCCTCAGCCTTTCTTAGGTCATACCTGGAACTGTGTTCTTTCTGGTACCTGTCCATTATTATTTACTATGGCAGATACAGGTTATACATGGCTCCGTAGCTTATGGAGTGTGTTACAGGCAGGGGGTTGAATCTGGAAAGGTATGTCTCTCAGACAATTGTAACAGACAGGAGAGACTTAGCCAAAGAATGGAGATGAGCACAGGAGCAAGAACACCTTTTTCAGGTCAAGATTCCATGTTAGGAGAGCCATAACTATTCCAAAAAGGATACTGACATAATCCTTTCAAGTGTGTTCTTCATGATGTAGCATATATGCTTCTTTCTGTGGTTGATGCATCTCACTCTCTCTCTAAGGTCTGATCTCAGGCATGTGTTCGAGTCTGGCAAGATGAAACTGCTGAGTGTGTTGCTTACAGGCATTATTTAGTTCCCTAAAAGTAATATCTGTATTGCATGTCTTAATACAAACATTTATGTATATATTTTATTTTGTTCACAGTATTATGCTTTAAAGGCGATATTGGCTTATCCATCATTTTAATTTATTTATTCATTTTAACTTTGTTTACCAGGAAGGTCTGAGTGGACATAGAGTCAATTTTTAGCAGAGGCCTGGGGAGAAAAGCTCTGCAATGAAATATAACAGACACACATCTATAGTAGTATTATACAATACAATACAGTACAAAGGTTTGTAGTTAAATACAGGCATAAACATTCAAGCAAATGTAGTTTACAAAGAGTAGCTTATCTACACCTTAGAATAATGATGAAAACAATTAAAGAAAGAAAGAAAATCTTGTCCTGTGCTTATTAATTATTTTACAGTGGGTGTGGTGGTTAGGGACAGGATAGAGGGTACATATAGGGTGAGTCCTTGGTGTAGAAATGACAGTGAGATAGTGATCAAGGATAGTGAGCTTATGGGCGAGGAGAGTCTACATTGTGGTTGGAACATATGTGAGTTAAGAGTGAGCAAAGGAAATTGTAAAGGAGTTGGGAATAGTATAGTGTGGGTAATGTGGTTGTACTGAGATGTGTGTTTGGATTTGTCTGGCCGATGTGTAGGGAAAGGTAGAGGGTGTAATAGGGTGCAAGGGGAGATGGAGTCAGTCAGGCGATATACAAGTGCAGTGGCATGAGATGGTTAAGTGGGATTAAGGAGTTGTTTGAATTTGGAGGTATTAGTGGTAGTTATGATTTGCTGTTGGAAGGTATTCCATATCCTAGAGATGTAGTTAGAATGGAATGAGTTCCCAAAACTGTTGTTTAATTTTGTGACTTTTAGTAAGAATTTGTCAGTGGATCTCAAACTTCTATTAGAGGTCTGGGGTTGTAGAAGATTATGGAGAAACATGCATTTGTTGGGCTGGTATATCATGGTATGTGCAGCTGTTAGCTGGGTGTAGTATAAGAGAAGGGTAGCGCTAGCCAGTTCAGTCAATGGAGAGTGATGCAGTCATGGGTTCAATATGAAGAATTAGCTGTAAATCTGGCAATCCTGTTATATCAAGTTTCAAACTTAGTTAAGTCAGTTTTTTTTGAAATTTGTAAAGACAGGTGAAAATATAAGAGGGTGGACAGTAAGTGGGTTCTGGCAATAGATTGTCTGGTGCCATTTGTAAGATAAGACTTGCCTCTGTATAGGAAGCCTAGTTTTATGTGTTTTTTTAATTACTGCTGCTTGCTGATTATTGAATTTGAAGACAATGTTAATAGTTACCCCAAGCAGTTTTGTGTAAATTATAGGTTCGATCATGGAGTTGTTTGAAGAGTAGATGCGAAAGGAGGATTGGTGGTGTTGGGATTTGTTACTGGAGAAGATCATTAACTTTGTTTTGTTTGGGTTAAGGATAAGTTGATAATCAATGGGACAGGTTTCCATAGCAGTGAAGGACTGTTGGGTTACTTCTTGGAGTAGAGGGAGGCAAAGTGCAGAGCAGATTAGAGGTGAATCATCTGTATATTAAATAATAATGGCAGATTGGGTGGCCCTGTGAAGTTTGTTTGTGAATAGTGGGATGAGGAGTGAGACTAGGATTGACCCTTGTGGGACTCAAATTGTGATGGGTAGTAGGGAGAAAAACCCTGACTGCCATTTGACAGCCTTTTGGCATTCTGATAGGGAACTGTGGAACCATGTGAGAGCTGGTCGACTGAGGTTTAGAAGGGAGAGTTCATGTAGGAGTTTTTATAGGACATGGTGTTGAAAGTTTTGGAAATCTAGGAAGATGAAGGCAACAAGCTGACTGTTATTTTTGAGCTGATTGATTGTGTTAGTGAAACTTATAAGGACAGTTGTGGTACTGTGTCATAGGTTCATAGGTTCATAGGTAGGTACTAGGCTATCGGCCCTAGGGCCCATACAAGCCTAGCCAAAAGATGTACCCTGGCTTTCGCCACCCAAGAAATTTATTTTCCTGTGCCCCTGTCGAGCAGAGCCACAGAAGTGATCCCCGGGGTGAATTTCCCATTTCCCATCCAATCATCAAGATTTTTCTTGAAGAGTGCTAATGAGGAGCTCTGTTTGACATAGATAGGTAATCTGTTCCAGAGTATGGGAAGTCTCTGGAACAGGAATCTATCCCTCCAGTATGTTCTGTTTATTGTGGTGACAAGGTTTAGGTCCCTAGAGCATGTAGCTCAGAGGGATTGGGATTTCTTTAAGTGGAGCATGTCCAACTGCTCTGGGTTTGACAGAGCTTTGTATGTTAGGCAAAGATCGCCCCTGAGTAGGCGATATGCGATGGAGTAAAGCTGTAGTTTTTTGAGACGGTCTGCATAGGGCATCTTTTTGAGGCCAGTAATCCTCTTTGTGAGGTATTTCTGTGGTCTTTCCAGTTGTTGTAGATGTCTTGTGAGGTACATACCAAAAGGGGCGTTGTACTGTATAATGGGTCTAATGAGTGATGAGTAGAGGGGAACAATGACCTCTTTTTCTGGATGAGAATCCTTTTGTGATGAGATGAGCCACATAGAAGGATTTCCTGACCACTGTGGTGATGTGATTATCAAAGGAGAGACTACTGTCCACCTGTGTCCCAAGGTCTCTTATCACATTTTTGGCATTAAGTAGACTACCAGCTATGTGGTAGTTCATGGGTACAGAGTTTTTACCAAAGGGGATGACAATACACTTTTTGGCATTGAGCTTCAGGCCATGGCTTTGACACCAGGTATCTGTCTCAGTGAGGCCCTTTTGTAGTTTGTCCACATCGTTAGGAATTTCGATTATGGCTCCTAGTTTGTAGTCATCTGCAAACTTTGTTAGCCAAAGACCTTCAGTGTTGGCCTGCACTTCAGAGAAGTAGATACCAAACAGGAGAGGACCCAGGACTAAACCCTGTGGTACTCCACTTGTCACTGGTCTGATGTCCATTTGGAATCTGCTACTTTCACAGTGTAGGTTCTGTCCGTGAGCTAGTTGGCAACCCATCTTGTGACGTAGGGATTTATACCTAGTTTAGTGAGTTTATCTATAATTCCAGAGTGGGGGATGGTGTTGAAAGCCTTGGCGAGATCTAGATAAGCTGTGTAAACCATTTTACCCTCATCTATGACTTTGGTGACTGCTTCAAAGAAGTCAATCAGGTTTAGGAGACATGATCTGCCTTTTACAAATCCAAACTGGGTAGGGTCCAAAGTTTGGAGATTACCAATGTCTTTGTTTATGAGTTCCACGATGATATGTTCCATGGCCTTGCAGACCAGGCTCGTCAGGCTAATGGAGTGGTAGTTCCCAGGGTCCGTCATGACTCCCCCTTTGTGGAGTGGGATAACAGTTGTGGTGCACCATTCAGTGGGTACAAAGCCTGAGGTGAGGCAATGATTGAACATGGTACTTAGGTAGGGTGCCAGTTCATTCTGTAGTTCATGTAGAACGCAGCATGGGATATTGTCAGGTCCCATGGATGCTGTGTTCTTGGCTTTGGAGAGTGCGTTTTTTACCTTTGCAGCTGTGATTATAGGAACTTTGCATTCTTCCGGTATACAGATGGGCCCTCTAGGGGGTGAGAGGGGGGGGGTAAAGTTAGCACTGAACCTATCTGCCAAGATGTTGGCAATATCAGCTGGTTCTGTATATTTAACACCATTGTGCTGTAACTCAGAGCAGATCTGAGTGTTCCCATTTAGATTCTTGACATAGCTATAGAATGCTTGGTGGTTGTCTTTAGAGTCAGTGGCAATTTTGTTTTCGTAACTAGCTTTGGAGGATTTTATGAGGGATCTCAGCTTCTTACTGAGGTTGACCAGGGAGTTCCTCCAGTCATGGGATTTTACTCTTTTTTGCAACAGTTTCTTTCTTCTGTTGTAGAGTTTGTTTATGGCAGAGGACCACCAGATTGCCTTCCTTTTTTTGGAGGATAACATCTTGGTTCTGTTAGGGATAGCATGATCCATGCACTTGTGTAAGTGCTTATAAAGGGCATTTGTGTAGGATTCGGCAGTCATACCTCTACTGTCCATCTGCATGGGTGTCATGAAGTTTGCCACTTCTGTCTTAAGAAGTGTGAAGTTGGCTTTGGAGAAGTTTTTTACAATGGTTTCCCTAATTGGGGCTGGGGGTAGGATGTGGATGTCTAGGCTGATTAGCTTGTGGTCAGATCTGACCAACGAGGAATTGACCTCTGGTGTGGAACACCAGTTTCCCATGTTGGTAATGACCAGGTCTAGGATATTGCCGCCCCTGGTGGGGGTGTGAATAAGCTGATCCAAGGCATTGGAATTTATGGATTCTAGAAAACGTTGAGCAAAAGAGTTGGTACATGAGTAGTTTTCCCAGTTAATGGTGGGGTAGTTGAAATTGCCCATTATTAGGGTGTTGGGTTGCACCCTAATACTTTCCAGTGTATCAAGAAATGAGCAGTGTGAATCCTGGGGCATGGTGGGGGGGTCTGTAGCAAGCTACAATTTGGATTGCGGTCTTGCCCAGAGTTAGTTGCACTTGGATAATCTCAGATGCATTATGCTGTGCAACTAGCCTGGAGGTGTGGATATCCTTAATGAATATGGACACGCCTCTGCCTTTAGTGCTTCGTTCTGGGTTAGGTGGCCAAAAGGTGTGGTATGAATTGAAGCCTGGTAATACAGGTAATGCTGGTAATGTCTGGGACAAAAGCCATGCTGGGAGTTGGCAAGAAGGTTATTGGAAAGGAGATGATTCATGAGTCGAATGTGAAGACATTTATCTAGTATTTTAGATAGTGGAGGTAGTATTGCTATTGGCCTATAGCTGGAAAGGTCTTTTGATGTTCCACCTTTGTGGAGTGGGATGATATAGGATATTGTCTTGAGCTTGGAAAGATACATTTCTTGGTGTGCCATGCTGCAAAACTGTCACCAAATGGGATTGGACCTCATACCTCTCACCTGCACAGATATTCACAGAATGACCAGATTTTTGACTCTTATTTTGGAAAGAAAAAAAGCTTGAAAAATGACAAACAACAACCCAATAAATAAAGTAAAAATGTGCTCAAGAACCAAACTTTTTATTAAACATAATCAAAATACTAAGTCAGTTAAGCACTTTCGACCCTGAAGCACCTGGACTTCCTCAGAACAAATTAAAACAATTAAGCCCTTGAATAAATACCCTAAGGGGAACCATGTGAGCAATTTATACATCACATGCAGAAAAAAACTTCAATAGAATCAAACTGGCAGACCTGCTAAAGAGAGTAAATGTGGAATATCAAATAATAAATAATTATCTAAAAACAAACCTATATATTACAAAACTTGCGCTCTAGTTTTGAGAATCGGAGGAATAGAAATCTGTTCATTTAAACTAGATGGCATGTTGGAATTCAGTTTTAATTTCCAAAAGACCTCCCATTTCTCTAATTGCACCTCCCGCTATCCTTCTCTATAATCTTTTGGAATAATATCCAATATACCAAAATAAAATCTACTCAACCCTGTGCAACTCAAGGTGTACTTGTAAAGAGTGTTATTTATGTCACCTTTCGAAATCGCATGTTGGTGTTCATAAATCCTCTTCCTTAAATGTCTCTCTGTTTTACCCACCTAATAACTTTGACATTTGTTCCACACTGCAATATACACCAAACATTTGGCTGAATAGTTGCCATTTCTAAGGTCAATTGTGAAGGGAATATTGTGTAAATCTAGGATAGCACTTTCTAAAATTCTTAATTCTGGTGCCACTTCCGTGTAATTCACCCTAGAGCCTGGAACAAACTTAAAACCTTTTTTTAAAAAAGAGTAATATTCACTCAACTGTTCATTATTTTGCAGAGGAAAGCATATTTGCAAAGCAGTTTGCCCTATATTGTGAGGAGCTGTCAAATATTCTTTCGGTAATGCTTATGCTTACTTATTTACATATTCGTTCTCATCCTTATCTATTTTTTCTTTTTCCGTTCTAAATTCCTAGCCACTTGTTCTTCTACCCTCTTTAAAATTCTTTCGTACTTATAAATGTTAGGCTCAAAAAGCAGGTCTTCCAAAATCTCATCATTTAAAACAAAAACTTTTTCTAAAAGTTGGTTAATATTAACATTGTTCAATCTAATAATACAATGTAACAACTCAGTAATGACCAGTTGAGTGAATTATTTATTTGTTTTATTTTACATTTGTTTACCGGGATAGTCCGACTGGATACATGTCCATTTTCAGCGGAGGCCCAGAGAGAAAAGCTCCAATAGACAATATTACATAGATTACACAACAAGTCAGATAACATTAGAGAATATAAGACAAGGTGTTTTGTACAATGGTTTAGTAATGCTCCCAATAAGGACTCACAGTTCTCATGGTCTGACACAATTAAAAGCAAAAAGTCATCAGATTGGAAACAGAGCTTGGTTAAGTAATTAAATGTTATGATATTTACAGATATGCTTTCCGTTTATAACTTAACCAGGGTTGATACATGGGCAAAGCCAGTTCACTTTCAAATACTGTTTGAGGCTTTTTTTGAAAAGACTTATGGAGGATTGAAGGGTTATATAGGTTGGCAATGAATTCCAGGTTTTGCCAACAACATTTTTAAACAGGGATTCACCAGCAGAGTTATTAGATTTGTGGGTTTGGACCAGTAGTTTGTTGGCTGATCTGAACAGATTTTAGAAAATTATGAGACAGAACAAGCTCAGAGGGAGAATAATTTACATGATGGTAGATTTTGTGATGAAAACTACCCCCCCCCCCCATTGCATAAGTCAGAGAGAATTTACAACAGAAACCAGCAAAGGAACAATACTTTTTTACCCCAGGGTCAAATCCCAAGGGGTGGTGGAAACAAGGGAGGACACAGAAGTGGAATTATAACTTCAGGAACAGGAATCATGTTTAATAACAATATCTGACAATGGTTTAAGTAGGTACAATATTATTTCAGCTTTCAATTGTAAAATGTTAACCTTTAAAGGGTTTCATATTTTTAATTATACAGGATTAAATATTAATGTGGCACATTTTACTCTTTTTAAAAAAAAGTTTTAAGTTTGTTCCAGCCTCTAGGGTGAATTACATGGAATTGGCAACAGAATTAAGATTATTTTCAAGAAAGTAAAATTTACATGTGTAGTTTCAAAATAATTTGGGACATTTTATTAATTTCAATAATGGAAATAATGAAAATTTATTGAGGAAAGAGAGTTGTTTTAATCCCCTTATGCACCCTACTATTGCAGTCGTTGAAAGAATTTGTTTGAGAGACTTACTTAATTCAACTTACAAATATAAGGGTAAGTTTTAGAACTTGAGTTCCCAAGAACATATGTTATTAAAAGAATTAAGATCCAATGAGAATCTTATAATAATTAAACCAGATAAAGATGGAGGTGTGGTTTTAGTGGACATGTTGGACTACATTGGGCAAATGATTAATATTTTTTATGATTCTAAAAAATACAGGATTACATCTAGAAACGAAGTGTTTATTGCACATAGGAAGATACAACTTTCATTAGAAGATGCCCTTTTACAAGCTATTTCTGAGGATGTGTTCAACTTCTTAAATAATGACCATCCTTTGATACCAGTTAACTTCAGAATACCGAAAGTACATAAAAACATTCACCAACCAGCTTACAGAGTTATTGTGGCAGCACATAATAGTATCACATACTCTTTGGGGGTTTTATAGATATATTACTCAATACTTCTATTTCTGAGATCAACCATTGTTTAAAAGATTCTTGGGACTTTCTTTCAAGGATGAAAAAGAAATATTATACCCCAGCTTGCAGTTTTACAACTATAGATGTTATAGATTTATTTACCTTAATTTCCCATCAGAGGGTCTTTCATTATTTTCTGAAGCTATTAGAAATTTGACTAGACTGAACAATACTATGGTGAATTTTATTATTGAAGTAACAGAAATAATTTTAAATAACGTTTTTTCATTTGAAGGTGAATTTTTTAAACAAATTGAAGGTGTGGTAAGGGGTGCAAGTTGTGCCCCACTTACGCCAACCTAGTTATGTACGCATGGGAGAGTAAATTTGTTTTGTGCTCTGAATTTAAGGACAAATGGTTAGCACATTTCCATTACCTGGATGACATATTCATCCTATGGAAGGGTGCACAAAAGAATATTAACATTTTTATGGAATTTTTAAATAATATTTCACCATTTTTTTAAGTTTACTGGGACATATTCTGACCATAGTTTTGATTACCCTGATGTCAGCATATACAAGGATGAGGTCAATGGTTGCTTTGGTTCTATGATTTTTAGAAAAAATACATTTTCATTAGTTACCTTGATTACCAGAGTTATCACCCCACCACACCAAAAGGAATATTGTGAAAGGGCAGATAGTCAGGGTGGCTAGATTGTGCTTGGACAGGTCGAATTTCAAGGTGGAATTAGGGAAGATTTGTCAGATGTTTTTTGAAAGAGATTACTCCAAAGACTTGATTTACAGGTCCACTGGTGAAATTTTGGATGTATGGGGTACAAAACATAAACCATTATTAGGAAATGAGTTTGAGAAGGTCTTCCTCTCCAACGAGATAAGATAAATGAGGTTTTTACTAATTATATGGTTGTTCCCTATAAATGTGGGTCTAAGGACATTCTCTCTAAAAAACTGGTAATTTTTAGAGCACATCCAAATTTGTCAGCGATTATAGGAGAGAGTCCTTGTTTTGTATATAAAATGGGAGGGAATTTGATGTTTCATTTTGAACACCCCCTTCCCTCAACTGGCTTGAATTTTAAAGGCACAACCAAATGTGGGAGTTGTCATCAGTGTCCCTTTATTTTAGAAAGTGCTACCCTAGAGTTACACAATATTCCCTTCACTGCTCACCTTAGAAATGGCAACTGTTCAACTAAAGGTTTCATGTATATTGCAGTGTCTAACAAATGCCAAAGTTATTTTGTGTGTAAAACAGAGAGACATTTAAGGAAGTGGATGTATGAACACCAATATGTGATTTCGAAAGCTAACATAAATAACGCTCTTTACAAGCACACCGTGAGTTGCACAGGGTTAAGCAGATTTTATTTTGGTATATTGGATATTATTCCAAAGGATTATAGAGGAGATGCAATTAGAGAGACGGGGGATCTTTTGGCAATTAAAACTGAATTCCAACATGCCACCTGATTTAAATGAACAGATGTCTATTGCTATGATTCTCAAACTAGAGCACAAGTTTTGTAATGTAGGTTTTGTGCAGCAAGTACATGCTTGTTAGTGATCCTTAAGAATGTTTACCCCCTCAAAAACAGCTGGAAATTCTACCCTTCCTGCAAATAGCCATGAATGGCCTCAGAAAATTTACACCTAGGCTTGAAAACCAGATGAAAAGATTACTTTAATGTAACATTAAATTGAAAAGTACAAAAACGAGGGAAAATAACAGGAAGCACCATTATAAGCTAGATGGTATTATTATTTAAAGAACTAACAATGGAGAACATTCAGTCTAACAAAATGGAGGATCTATTAGCTATACAAATAATCAGACAGCTAAGGAATGCACAGTACAGCTATTTTAACTGTGCTGAGTTTATTGTAAAGAAACTGGTAAAAAATAAAATCACAGGGGAAAACATTTAGATTAACTAGGAAGGGTGATATCAGATACTTAGACAAGTGATTTTTGTACTTCAGCTCAGTTTCCTTTTCCTATCAACAGTTTGGTACAAACACAGGTTGGAGATCTTTCAGTGATTTTAGTATTGCTTTTGAGTTCAGAATGGAAATAGAGGTATTACTTTTGAAAAAAAAAGTGAATCAATATCCCCCTTTTTTAGTTTGGGACAGAAGTCATCTTTTAGACAAGATTATGTTATGGCTATAATATGCAGTCACTCAATAAGAAGCCTTGCTTCCAGGTGGGCCATTTATTGTTTAGACTGAAAATATAAAGACAATAAATCTTAAGTTCTATTATACTTTTGTGGATTTGATGGAAATTATTGCAGGAAACTTTGCAACGTACTCATCATATCCTATAGAATTTGTATTTCCTGCACCCTCTGCCTTTTCTCATATTCTCTCTTCTAGCCATCATTTTACTTCTCCAGGCACCTTCATGTGATCCCATTCATAAATGTCCCATGTGCCCTTGCTGTTTGTATTATGATATAACATCTTCCTAATTATATCCTGTGCACATTTGACAATATCGCTCCTCATCCATTGATCCAAGTTCAATCTCCATCTACCTAACATCATTTCCTAGCTCTCAGCTCATCTTAACTATGGCACAATCTGAAAAGTTTCTTTATCTGCAGTATGCAATTGTCATGTCATCACATGTTTTCCCACCCACCAATAATCTGTCCTAGTTACTGCCTTCTTTTGTTTCTCACCTTGACAATGCAAACCCTGCCACTCCTGTTTTTAATTCTTGCCACATATCTTACACTCTCTCTTATCTCATTCCATCAGCTAGGGTTTTATGACTACAGTGTAAAATTGAACTGCTCCAAATTTCTTATTCATTTTGGGGTCTAAGATTAAGATAAAGTTACCCCTTTCTCTCCTCTGCTTCAATTTTTCTTCAGTACGCAAATTATTCATTGTGTCTTGAAAAATGTTGGGTCTGTTTACAATGTGGCACAAGAAATAACTCAAGACCAATTGTATGATCAACTTCACTATATTTTATTGTTTATAAAAACTGCTTAAACCTCCCACTCCCCATTTACTGCCTCTTTTGCCTAAAATGAAGCTAACCATGTAGATATTTTTTTCTTACTTTTGTAATAATCAGGGTTTTAACTTAATCTATTACAGAAAAAGCAAGCTTAGTTCCTCCATCTTCAACTTCATCAACTCCCTCTCTCACTCTTCAATTGATTGTAAATTCTTGTAACATTCATATGTTGCTACCCATATTTTACCTTGTTTATTCTCTTCTCCCTGCCCCCTACAACCCCAAAGTGCATTCACCTGCTGCTTCAGTAAGCTGGTCCCCAAGTGCTTTTGAGACAGTAAGTTTCTCTCTAAGACCCCCCACCAACAGCTTAACACTCTGGCCATTACTGCCACAAAGCTTAATGTATGACAAACTGAGAACTGTCTCCACCTGGTGATTGAGGAACTTACTTCTTGAATTTAACCAAAAATGTATCCTAAATACACACCTTCATGTTATTGTCCCCATACTGGCTGACATAAAACTCTTTGTACTTCTCCCTATCTCTCTGTGAACAGTCTGTGTGAAATAAGGCTCTTGCCACCCCTATAGTGCCTTTTTCAGGCAAGGTTCAAATGACAAATTCACCACCGCAACAGATGCAAGCAAGCAGAATCTGAGGGTAATGCTACTCAGTGCTAGAAGTCTAAACCTCAAAATGCATTCACTCGAGGCACTTCTTAAAATGGAGAACATTGGCATCTGTGCAGTGACAGAGACCTGGTTTAAAGCTCCAGAGAGTACCCCTGCATTACCAGGCTATAATTCATACCACGCCGTTAGGCCACCTAACCCAGAATGAAGCACTAAAGGTGGAGGCGTGTCCATATTCATTAAGGATATCCACAACTCCAGGCTAGTTGAACAGCATAATGCATCCGAGATTATCCAAGTGCAACTAACTCTGGGCAAGACCACAATCCAAATTGTAGCTTGCTACAGACTCCCCACCATGCCCCAGGATTCCCACTCCTCATTTCTTGATACATTGGAAAGTATTAGGGTACAACCTAACACTCTAATAATGGGCGATTTCAACTACCCCACCATTAACTGAGAAAACTACTCATGTACCAACTCTTTCGCTCAACGTTTTCTGGAATTCATAAATTACAACGCCTTGGATCAACGTATTCACACCCCCACCAAGGGCAGTAATATCCTAGACCTGGTCATTACCAACATGGGCAACCAGTGTTCCACACTAGAGGTCAATTCCGTGTTGGTCAGATCCAACCACAAGCTAATCACCCTAGACATCCATATCCCGCCCCCACCCCCAATTAAGGAAACCACCATAAAAAACTTCTCCAAAGCCAACTTCACACTTCTTAAGACAGTGGCAAACTTCATGACACTCATGCAGATGGACGATAGAGTTATGACTGCTGAATCCTACACAAATGCACTTTATAAGCACTAACATGAGTGCATGGATCATGCTATCCCTAATAGAACCAAGATGCTATCCTCCAAAAAAAGGAAGCTGATCTGGTGGTCATTTGCCATAAACAAACTCTACAACAGAAGAAAGAAACTGTTGCAAATAAGAGTAAAATCCCATGACTGGAGGAATGCCTTGGTCAACCTCAGTAAGAAGCTGAGATCCCTCATAAAATCCTCCAAAGCTAGTTATGAAAACAAAATTGCCACTGACTCTAAAGACAACCACAAAGCATTCTATAGCTATGTGAAGAATGTCAATGGCAACACTCAGATCTGCTCTGAGTTACAGCACAATGGCACTAAATATACAGCACCAACTGATATTGCCAACACCCTGGCAGATAGGTTCAGTGTTAACTTTACCCCCTCTCACCCCCTAGAGGGCCCATCTCTATACCGAAAGAATGCAAAGTTCCTGTAATCATGGCTGCACAGGTAAAAAACACACTCTCCAAAGCCAAGAACACAGCATCCATGGGACCTGACAATATCCCAGGCTGCATTCTACATGAACTACAGAATGAACTGGCACCCTACCCAAGTACCATGTTCAGTCATAGACTCACCTCAGGCTTTGTGCCCACTGAATGGCGCACCATGACGGTTATCCCACTCCACAAAGGGGGAGCCACAACAGACCCCGGGAACTACTGCCCCATTAGCCTGATGAGCCTTGTCTGCAAGGCCATGGAACGTATCATCATGGAACTCATAAACAAAGACATTGGCAATCTCCAAACTCTGGACCCCACCCAGTCCAGATTTGTAAAAGGCAGATCATGTCTCCTAAACCTGATTGACTTCTTTGAAGCTGTCACCAAAGCCATAGATGTGGGTAAGGTGATTCACACAGGTTATCTAGATCTCACCAAGGCTTTTGACACCATCCCCCACTCTGGAATTATAGATAAACTCACTAAACTAGGTATAAATCCCTATGTCACAAGATGGGATGCCAACTGGTTCATGGACAGAACCCACACTGTGAAAGTAGCAGACTGCAAATCTGTCTTCAGACCAATGACAAGTGGAGTACCGCAGGGTTCAGTTCTGGGTCCTCTCCTATTTGGTATCTACTTCTCTGAAGTACAGGCTAACACAGAAGGTCTTTGGCTTACAATGTTTGCAGATGACTGCAAACTAGGAGCCATAATCAAAACTCCTAATGATGTAGATATACTACAAAAGGGCCACACTGAGACAGATGCCTCGTGTTAAAGCTATAGCCTGAAGCTCAATGCCAAAAAGTGTATTTCATCCCCTTTGGTAAAAACTCTGTACCCATGAATTACCACATAGCTGGTAGTCTACTTAATGCTGAAAATGTGATAAGAGACCTTGGGACACAGGTGGACAGTAGTCACTCCTTTGATAACCACATCACCACAGTGGTCAGGAAATCCTTCTACGTGGCTCACCTCATCACAAAAGGTTTCTCATCCAGAAAAAAAGAGGTCATTGTTCCCCTCTATTCATCACTCATTAGACCCATTATAGAGTACAACACCCCTTTTGGTATGTACCTCGCAAGACATCTACAAGAACTGGAAAGGCCACAGAAATACCTCACAAAGAGGATTACTGGCCTCAAACAGATGCCCTATGGAGACCATCTCAAAAAACTCCAGCTTTACTTCGTCACATATCGCCTACTCAGAGGCGATCTCTGCCTAACATACAAAGCTATGTCAAACCCAGAGCTGTTGGACATGCTCCACTTAAGGAAATCCCAATCCCTCCAAGCTACATGCTCTAGGGACCTAAACCTTATCACCACAATAAACAGAACATGCTGGAGGGATATTTTCCTGTCCCAGAGACTTCCCATATTCTGGAACAGACTAGCTATCTATGTCAATCAAAGCTCCTCATTAGCACTCTTCAAGAAAAATCTTGATGATTGGATGGGAGATAGGAAATTCACCCTGGGGATCACTTCTGTGGCCCTGCTCGACAGGGGCACAGGAAAATAATTTTCTTGGGTGGCAAAAGCCAGGGTACATTTTTGGCTAGGCTTATATAGGCCCTAGGGCCAATAGCCTAGTATCCTCCTATGAACCTATGAGCCTATGAACACAACACTCCATGAGTCCCCATACACAGTGATGTTCTCTCACTCACTGTACAAATCCAGAAATTTACTACATCCAATAGAGGTTAAGCAAATATTATGCTAATTTATGTACCATAATGTTTCAGCATCATGTAACATCTGCATTTAAATACTGATAGTGACAGCCTAAACTTACTATAATTATCTGTTGTGTTGAAATCATTGTTCAAATATTTTACAAGCTACATGTACATGCTTTTAAAATACAGCAGCAAAAAAGAAAAGAATAGACTAGACAAAAATGTTGTCCCACAGGTATATTGGAGCAGTGATTACTCCCAAGCATAGTCATGCACATATTTGGTTCTTATTGTCATTGTCTAAAATAAATTTGTAGCTACCAAAAAAAGACTGACATGTCTGTTGGATAACAAAATATATTTCATTTTATTCCTATTTCCTCTCATATGAGCTGGCAATTACTACCACAGTACAATACTATGCACATTCAATCAGTGTCCTATGACATGTGAGCACTCTTCATGTTGGGTAGAATAAAAATATAAACAAAAAAATGGATAAATTGACACACTACTCTCTTCATTAAAAATGCTACTCCAGCCTTTCTTTTCAGCTATTATCTCTACCACCCCAAGCTAGTGTTTTCCTTAGCCACACATCTATAGGACCTCTGTCTTGAGCCAGGCTGTAAGAATGCCTATCATCTCTCTTCCAGTTCTGCATCTCATCATGAAATTTCCTTCTGGTCCCTATTCTGCCTTTCTATTCCTCCCCCTCATAAAGTCTCCAAGTCAGCAGCCTCTCCCCAGTATTCTCTCTGATTGCATCAAGCCTTCAAAGGAGAGCTGTCCCTAATAGACTCATTAACCTCAGGACTCCTACACTTCTCCTTGGGGTCACATTTGTCATTGTATTCTTATTCCTGTCCAATTCCCCTCCATAATCCTGATTCCTTGTATCAGGCATATCCATATGCTTGCTCTGGTTAACTGCGTTTACCATATGCAGCACTTTTTTCCATTATATTACCCCTTTATTCTGGTGATATCATGCCTGGGCTCCTTCATCCTTGCTTGCTTAGGGCATGTAAGTTCAACAGACATTTCATTTTGTAATGAAAAAAAATGTCTATAAAAATAGTTAAAGTTAGTACAACTCAAATAAAAAAAAATGTATACTTAATCAATATGCAAACTTGTGGGAGGAAGGCGATTGACATTATTCCAATGCCACCCAAACTGGGGAGAAAGTGAAACTTGTTCCTTTAAAGTACCATCATATTACTAAAACCCCATAAACCATCAACAGACATTTCTTTTGCTCTGACATTTAAAACATTTTAGGCATTTAAATGGGAATCCTTCTTCTCAAACAAATCCGAGGCAGCTCAGATGTAGAACTCTGAGACAGATAGGAGTAAACAAACCAAACGGACCAAACTAGCTGCTCAAGGAAAGACTTTCTGTTCATATAATCCTTTTAATAACAAAAACACATTTTTGCAACTATGTGCTTTCTCAATCATATAACATGTTACTCAAGACAAGGCAGACAGCAGCTTTTAAATCACATAAATCACAAGATCTAAATCATGCAGCACTAAAATTAATCATAATTAAAACATTTAAATAAAACAAAACTAGTTATGTGAAAAAATGTAAAAACACATATACATATGATTCTATGTGCGCTGCAAAAAGTCTGTTATTAAAGACATTATTTGGACAATGTGTCTTTCCTTTATCTGATAGTTTGGTGCTTGTGAATCCCTTCTCCTCCTAACATCTACTATGGATTCTTCCCCATAACCATATATTTGCATGTTGCAGGCTATATTAGAAGTGTTGATGCTCCTGCTTGTCTTAAATGCCAGGTTGCTATAAGCAGCCCTTTTGATTTAAAATCTTCTTCTTCTTTCGTCTGCTCCCGTCAGGGGTCACCACAGTGGATCATCTGTTTCCATTTCTTCCTGTCCTCGGCATCTTGCTCCGTCACACCAACCACCAGCATGCCCTCTCTCACTACATCCATAAACCTTATCTTAGGCCTTCCTCTTTTCCTGTTACCTGGCAGCTTCATCCTTAGCATCTTTTTCCCAATATAGGTTCATAGGTTCATACTAGGCTATCTGCCCTAGGGCATTTATAAGCCTAGCCAGAGTGTGTTTGGCTTTTGCCACCCATTTTAAATTAATTTTGCTATGCCCTTTTTCGAGGTTAGTATACTGTGCCTCTGTCTAACAGTGACACAGAAGTGATACCCAGGGTAAACCTACAATCCTCCATCCACTCATCAAGATTCCTCTTGAAGAGAGTCAATGAGGGACTCTGCCTAACCTGGACTGGGATTTTATTCCAGAGTGAAGGGAGCCTCTGGGTTATGAATCTGTCCCTCCAGCATGTCCTATTTATTTCAGTGCTGAGGTTCAAGTCTCTCGAGCGCGTAGCTCAATGGGATTTGGATTTTCTGAGGTGCAGCATGTTCATTAACTCTGGATTGGACATGGCTTTATACGTCAGGCACGGATCGCCTCTGAGCAGGCGGTATACCACTGAGTAGAGCTGGAGTTTCTTTAACCGGGCAGCATATGGCATCTGTTTGAGCCCTTTGATCCTCTTGCTGAGGTAATTTTGGGGTCTTTCCAGTTGCTGCAGGTGTCTGGTAAGGTACATCCCAAAAGGGGCATTGTACTCAATTATGGGCGTGATGAGGGATGACTAAAGAGGCACGATGACCTCCCCTGATCTAGATGTGAATCCCTTCATGATTAGGTGGGCTATATAAAATGTTTTTCTAACCACTTTGGCCACGTGGTTGTCAAATGAGAGATTGCTATCAACTTGAGTCCCCAGGTCCCTAATTACTTCTTCCGTACTTAATGGATTACCACCTATGTGGTAATTTGTGGGTACTTTGTTTTTGCCAAAGGGGAAGACTATACACTTTTTGGCGTTTAGCTTGAGGCCATGGCTCTGGCACCAGTTGTTATTTTTCTATGAGGCCCTTTTGGAGGATGTTTGTGTCGGCTGGAGAGTCAATTATGGTGCCCAGTTTGTAGTCATCTGCGAACTTGGTCAGCAACAGTCCTTCCGTGTTGGCCTGTACCTCCGAGAAACATATACCGAACAAGAGAGGTCCCAGGAATGAGCCTTGTCGGATGCCACTTGTAACTGATTTGGAGTCTGACATGGCTCCAGCAATTCTAACCATGTGGGTTCTGTCCTTGAGCCAGTTTGCAACCCATCTAGTGACATAGGGGTGTATATTTAAGCTGGTGAGCTTATCTATAATGCCCGAGTGGGGTATTGTATCGAAGGCTTTTGCGAGGTCCAGGTAGGCTGTGTGGACCACCTACCCCTCGTCAATGGCCTTGGTGACTGTTTCAAAGAAATTGACCAGGTTTAAGAGGCAGGATCTGCCCTTAACAAAGCCAAACTGGGTAAGATCCAGTGTCTGTAGGTCCCCAATATCTTTATTTATGAGGTCCATGATGATCCTTTCCATAGCTTTGCAGACCAAGCTAGTCAGGCTTATGGGGCGATAGTTTCCAGGATCCATTGAGGCACCACCTTTGTGGAGAGGGACCACTGTTGCTGTATGCCACTCTTTGGGTATATATCCTGTGGTAAGGCTGAGATTGAACAGTAGTTTTATGTTTGGGTTTAGCTCTTCTTGGAGTCCATGTAGGATGCAGCCAGGGACACCGTCTGGTCCCATTGATGCTGTGTTTTTTGCTTTGGAGAGGGCAGCTCTTACCTGAGCATCTGAGATGTCAGGGGGGCAGCACTCTGCTGGGATAGATATTTGCCCTTTTGGTGGGGGAGTTTGCTGAACTTGTCAGCTAGGATGTTGGCAATGTCTGTGGGTTCGGTGTATTTTTTGTCATTTTGGACTAATTCTGAGCATATCTGGGAATTCCCACCCAGGTTCCTAACAAAACTAAAGAAAGCCTTGTGATTATCCTTAGTGTCCTGTGCAATTTTTCTCTTGAAGCTGGCCTTAGACGATTTTATGAGTGCCCGTAGTTTTTTGCTAATACTGATCAGAGATGCCTTCCCTTTTTGGGATTTTGCTCTATCATGTAGTAGCTTCCTCCTTCTATTGTATAGTTTGTTTATGGCTGGGGTCCACCAGACAGGATGTCTGCCTTTGTAGGATTGGGTCTTGGTTTTATTTGGGATTGCATGATCCATGCATTCCTGAAGGTGTTCATAGAATGCGTTTATAAAGGATTCTGCGGTCTGGGCTGTATTTTCCACAGGCCCAGGGGCTTTGAAGGATTCCACCTCGGTTTTGAGGAGTGTGAACTTTGCTTTAGAGAAGTTTTTCACTGTGGTTTTCTGGGCAGGGGGTGGGGTCGGGATGTGAATATCCAGTGAGATTAGTTTATGGTCTGATCTTACCAGTGAGGGATACACTTCTGGTCTGGAGCATAGAGTCCCCATGTTGGTGAAGATCAAGTCCAGTATGCATTTGAGTTTATAAATTCTAGGAACCGTTGAGCTAGGGTGTTGGAGCTAGAGTAATGCTCCCAGTCTATGTTTGGGTAGTTGAAGTCACCCAATATAAAGGTGTTTGGAGAGACCTTCATATTTTCCAGTGTTCTCAGGAAGGCCGAGTGGGGTTCCTGGGTTTGGGAGGGTGGTCTGTAGCAGGCTATAAACTGGAAGGCAGTTTTACCCACTGTTAGTTGCACATGGATAGTCTCTGATGCTTCATGCTGTGCCACCAACCTGGAGGTGTGGGTATCTTTGATGAATATTGATACTCCCCCTCCTTTTCTGGTTCGGTCCAAGTTTTGGGGCCGAAAAGCATGGTATGAGGTATAACCTGGTAGTGCTGGGGTGCTCTCAGGAGCCTTGAACCAGGTTTCTGTTACTGCACAGATATCGATGTTCTCCATGCTAAGGAGAGTTTCGAGTGCATGCATCTTGAGGTTTAGACTTCTGGCGTTGAGTAGCATTACTCTTAGTTTCTTATCCCTTGTGATACACTGCATCCCTTCTCAGCACATGTCCAAACCAACATAATCTTGCCTCTCTGGCTTTGTCTCTAAAGCTTCCAACCTGGGCTGACCCTCTAATATACTTATTCCTAATCCTGTCCACCCTCATCACACTCATTGCAAATCTTAACATCTTTAACTCCACCACGTCCAGCTCTGACTCCTGCCTTTTTGTCAATGCCACTGTCTCCAACCCATATAACATAGCTGGTCTTACTACCCTCTTGTAGACCTTCCCTTTCACTCTTACTGTTACTCGTCTGTCACAAATCACTCCTGACACTCTTCTCCACCCACTCCATCCTGCCTGTACTCTCTTCTTCACCTCTCTTCCACACTCACCATTACTCTGAACTGTTGATCCCAAGTATTTAAACTCATCCACCTTCGCCATCTCTACTCCCTGCATCCTCACCATTCCTCTATCCTCCCTCTCATTCACACACACACACACACACACACACACACACACACACACACACACACACACACACACACACACACACACACACACACACATATTCTGTCTTAGTCCTGCTGATCTTCATTCTTCTTCTCTCTAGAGCATATCTCCATCTCTCCAGGGTCTCCTCCACCTGTTCCCTACCCTCACTACAGATCAATGAATGTGTAAAATCATCTACTATTTGGCTTCTCCAGCCACTCTTGGCAGAGTATTTCCTGAGAGCTTTAATCCAAATAATTCATTAATTCAACCTGTAAGTATGGCATTTTATTTAAACTGATACAAGCACTCAAATCTCCTTGTTAATAAGGAGAAATTAAGGTAATTTTAACGCACTCTAACAGTCTAAGGGAAGGGCCTTCCCAGTTTCTTCTGTCAGTAACCGGTGAGAACAGTAGAGGAAATAAGACCTTCTAGGCGCAGGTATGCAGAAGATGAGACAGGGAGGAGCTTCCAAGGCCAGACATACATTAAGGGTAGGCAGCTCAAAAGCCTCCAAGTGTAAAGGCACAACACAAATAGGGAGAGTAGATGGACAAAATGCAGAAGAACACCTAGGCCCAGCATAGAATCCAAAAAGCACTGCAGAGTGTAAAAATGCTTTAAATTAATATTAGTTTTAACTTCAAATAAACAGCAAACACAACACACAAAACATATTTAAATGGTAATATAAATGCAATATTATAAATGTACTTCCCTGGATGCAAAATGTAGTCCAAATACTTTGTTTTCAAGCTTACAGGCTTATAGAAGAGCCAAGACCAAGACGGCAGGCTGCTTGTGCAATATAAAAACATGAGAGGGGTGGGGGCCGGATTAATTACAACAGATTCTAGTTACAATTAACACAACTGGCAAAAGCAGGTTTTTTGTTTTAAGTTTGAAAAGTGACTACAAACCCAGAACTAGGTTATCATTTCTCTTGTTTTACTGGAAAAGTTGACACCGACTCTTCCACAAGTTACTGTGAGGGAAAGGCTAGTTTGCTTTTACTTTCTTGCATTTTGTGTTACTTTATTGCCTTCTTCTATTTTGTACATTGTGATTTGTTTTCTTTACACTATGTATTACCGAGGAGGTGGACAAAGGAATTAAACCTACTATTTAAGGAGTAAAATAAAATAAAAAAATCAAGGATTTACTGGAAAAGCTGACTCAGACTTTGCCACAACATGCTGTGAGGGAAAGGTTAGTTTGCTCTTGCTTTCATGTATGTTCATAGGTTTATAGGTTCATAGGTAGGTACTAGGCTATCAGCCCTAGGGCTTATACAAGCTTATCCAAAAAGGTACCTTGGCTTTCGCCACCCAAGAAAATAATTTTCCTGTGCCCCTATCAAGCAGAGCCACAGAGGTGATCCCTGGGGTGAATTTCCTATTTACCAACCAATCATCAAGATTTTTCTTGAAGAGTGCTAATGAGGAGCTTTGTTTGATATAGATAGGTAGTTTGTTCCAGAGAATGGGAAGTCTCTGGGGCAGGAATCTATCCCTCCGGCATGTTCTGTTTATTGTGGTGACAAGGTTTAGGTCCCTAGAGTGTGTAGCTTGGAGAGATTGGGATTTCTTTAAGTGGAGCATGTCCAACAGCTCTGGGTTTGACATAGCTTTGTATGTTAGGCAGAGATTGCCTCTGAGTAGGTGATATGCGATGGAGTAAAGCTGGAATGTTTTAAGACGGTCTGCGTAAGGCATCTGCTTGTGGCCGGTAATCCTCTTTGTGAGGTATTTCTGTGGCCTTTCCAGTTGTTGTAGATGTCTTGTGAGGTACATACCAAAAGGGGTGTTGTACTCTATAATAGGTCTAATGAGTGATGAGTAGAGGGGAGCAATGACCTCTTTTTTCCCAGATGAGAAACCTTTTGTGATGAAGTGTGCCTTGTAAAAGGATTTCCTGACTACTGTGGTGATGTGATTATCAAAGAAGAGACTACTGTCCACCTGTGTCCCAAGATCTCTTATCACACTTTCGGTGTTAAGTACCAAAGGGGATGACAATCCACTTTTTGGCACTGAGCTTGAGGCCATGGCTTTGACACCAGGCATCTGTCTCAGTGAGGCCCTTTTGTAGAATGTCCACATCATTAGGAGTTTCATTTATGGCCCCTACTTTGCAGTCATCTGTGAACTTCATTAGCCAAAGACCTTCTGTGTTAACCTGTACTTCAGAAAAGTAGATACCAAACAGGAGAGGACCCAGGACTGAACTCTGTTGTACTCCACTTGTCACTGGTCTGAAGTCGGATTTGGAGTCTGCTACTTTCACAGTGTGGGTTCTGTCAGTGAGCCAGTTGGCAACCCATCTTGTGACATAGGGATTTATACCTAGTTTAGTGAGTTTATCTATAATTCCAGAGTGGGGGATGGTGTCAAAAGCCTTGGCGAGATCTAGATAGGCTGTGTGAACCACCTTACCCTTGTCTATGGCTTTGGTGACTGCTTCAAAGAAGTCAATCAGGTTTAGGAGACATGATCTGCCTTTTACTAACCCAGATTGGGTGGGGTATTTTGTATTACTTTATTGCCTTCTTCTATTTTGTTATTCGTTTTCTTTACACTGTGTTTTACTTCTATTCTGCTTTTAATTGCATGTTTAAACTAAGAAAGAGACAGCTGTGTCTCTTGTGAGTCACAGTGAAATGAGAACAGGTCAATTAAGGTTAATAATCTGTGAAATGAGTTTGGTGCTAGGAACTAAACCTTCTATTTAAGGAGTTTAATAAAACATTTCAAGGTTTTACTAGAACAGCTGACCCATTCTGCTATAACTTGCTGTGAGGGAAAGGTTAATTTGCTTTTGCTTTCTCGTATTTTTATTACTTTATTGCCTTCTTCTATTTGGTATATTGTGATTTGTTTTCTTTACACTTTGTTTTATTTGTATTCTACTTTTAACTGCATATTTAAACTATTAAAGAGACTACAGCTATATCTTTTGTGAGTCACAAACGTTAAGTTTTTTTCCATCATGAAGTTGTAGCATTTTTAAACTCAACTGTCTTTCTAGTTGCATGCCCCTTATGTTAATTTGACCACATATCTCCTTCCCTCTCCTCTTTCATTTGTTGTTGTGAGGAAGCATAAAATTATCATTTTGTGAAATCAACCCCCTTCAACTATTTAAATTTATTGACCATCCCAATGTATTCCACAGAACCAGAATACAAAGTGCCCACCCCTTCCAATCTATCTTGCTATTTTAAAATGAGTGGCACTCCACTTAGATAGCTAAAGCTTAGTTACCCCCTCTTTAGTGAACACTGCACCTCTTAGGATACTAATACATTTCCCTCTTACCTTTAAAATCTGCTACTAATACATTTTCTATCTTACCTTTAAAATCTACAACTAATACATTTTCAATCTTACCTTTAAAATTTGCAACATCTATTCCAAGACCACCAATTATTGTAATGCCCACATTCTGCCTCTCAGTAGTCATTTTGTGATTAGTGCCACTGTTTTGCTCCTTGTGAGAGAAGGAACACAGGGACATTATTTCTGGGAGACTTCTGAAAACCAGAAAACCTAATAACTGCTTCATAGGTGCCAGATTGGAATCTGTGCTTATAGTTTGTTCCTGGTGACAGAAGGAGCAGAGCACATCGATTCCTGACTGTTTCAGATTGGGCAGTGAGTGTCTGTGCTTGACGTTCCTTATTGGTCTGGTTGCTATTCAAGGCATCTACCAGGAAAAGGCAGCAACAAGCCTACAGAACATTGCATCATCTGGAACAAGACTGTGGATCACCAAACAGGTTGTGGCCTGCTTCTCATCTTGGGATTGGTGCTAACGTTTTGCTTCTGGTGAGAGAAGAAGTAAAGGAGCATTGTATCCCAACACAGTGAAAGCTGTGCTGAGACCAGCATTAGTAGTAGCCAGGCAGTAGCCATTCAGGTGACTCCCCTCTTTTCATCATTCTTGACAAGCTAATTCCTTGTTTTCAATAAGCATTTTTTTGAATTGTTTTTAACTTCAGAATATCTGCAAAAATACTTCAACCATAAATTATCAGGGTCCTTTTATTAGTTTCCCCTCAAGTGTTTGGCAGTGCCCTCTGTAGACACAGACACCTTGAGTGACATTTTTTTCTGTAAAAACATGATTGAAATTTCAACAATACTTAGTTGTACACAGGGCAACTAGTTTTAAGTGACAAGCACTGCCCACTGAGTTGCAAACAGGATACTCATGATGTTGCTTTATATTCTCACTCCAGCTGCCTAATCAATAAAAAGGTAATGTTTCCATGGATATAAACATTCCCATTATCTCCATTACCAGCTTGGTAGATATAGCCATCCTGAGGAAATGTAGAAATTACCTGATGTTTACTGACAACCAGTTAATTCTCAAATAAACTGATATGGTATGTGAGAGATGTATTTACACAATGTCACTGGAGACAAAGCTCTCACATAAAAGTACTCCTAATGTCAATAAGGTTGTCAGTAGTACACACTCTGCAACCATCACATGTAATTCAAAGAAAGACATATAGACCATCATATGCTGAGGCACTTAGGTTGTTAGGTTCATAGGGGCCTATATAAGCCTAGCCAAAAAGGTTCCCTGGCTTTTGCCACGCAAGAAAATTATTTTCCTGTGCCCATGTCAAGCAGTGCCACAGAAGTGATCCCTGGGGTGAACTTTCTATTTCCCATTCAGTTGTCAAGATTTTTCTTAAAGAGGGCCAATGAGGAGCTTTGCTTGGCATGAATGGGCAGTTTGTTCCAGAGTTTGGGAAGTCTCTGGGACAGGAATCTCTCCCTCCAGCATGTCCTGTTTATTGTGGTGACAAGGTTTAGGTCCTGGAGAGTGTGGTTTGGAGAGATTGGGATTTCTTTAAGTGTAGCATGTCCAGCAGCTCTGGGTTTGACATAGCTTTGTATGTTAGGCAGAGATCGCCTCTGAGTAGGTGATATGCGATGGAGTAGAGCTGAAGTTTTTTGAGACGGTCTGTATATGGCATTTGTTTGAGGCTGGTAATCCTCTTAGTGAGGTATTTCTGTGGCCTTTCCAGTTGCTGTAGATGTCTTGTGAGATACATGCCAAACAGGGCATTGTACTCTATAATGGGTCTGATGAGGGATGAGTAGAGTGGAACAATGGCCTCCTTTTTTCTAGAGGTGAACCCTTTTGTGATGAGGTGTGCCACACCGAAGGATTTCCTGACTACTGTGGCAATGTGGTTATCAAAAGAGAGATTACTGTCCACCTGCATCCCGAGGTCTCTTATCACACTTTCAGTGTTTATTTTGCTACCGCCTATGTGGTAATTCATGGGTACCGAGTTTTTATCAAAGGGGTTGACAATGCACTTTTTGGCATTGAGCTTGAGGCCATGACTTTGACACCAAGCATCTGCCTCTGTGAGGCCCTTTTGTAGAATGTCTACATCATTAGGTGATTCTATTATGGCTCCCAGTTTGCAGTCATCTGCAAACTTTTTTAGCCAAAGACCTTCTGTATTGTCCTGCACTTCAGAGAAGTAGATGCTGAACAGGAGAGGACCCAGGGCCGAACCCTGTGGTACTCCACTCGTCACTGGTCTGAGGTCGGACTTGGAGTCAGCTACTTTTACTGTGTGGGTTCTGTCAGTGAGCCAGTTGGCCACCCATCTTATGACATAGGGATTTATGCCCAGTTTAGAGAGTTTATCTATAATTCCAGAGTGGGGGATGGTATTGAAAGCCTTGGAGAGGTCAAGATAGGCTGTGTGCACTACCTTGCCCTCGTCTACAGTTCTAATGACTGCTTCAAAGAAGTTAATTAGGTTTAGTATACATGATCTACATTTTTCAAACCCAAACTGAGCGGAGTCCAGGGTTTGGAGGTTACCTATGTCTTTGTTTATAAGCTCCAAGATGATACATTCCATGGCTTTGCAGACCAAGCTCATCAGGCTAATGGCATGGTAGTTTCCAGGGTCCATGGTGGCACCACCTTTGTGGAGTGGGATAACCGTTGTTGTGTGTCATTCATTAGGCATATAGCCTGAGGTGAGGCTATGATTGAACATGGCACTTAGGTGGGGTGCCAGTTCGTTCTGTAGTTTGTGCAGTATGCAGCCTGGGATGTTGTCTGGTCCCATGGATGCTGTGTCTTGGCTTTGGAAAGTGCGATCTTTACTTGTTCATCTGTGAATACAGGTGTTTACATTCTTCCAATATTAAGAGGGGCCCTTTGGAGGGTGAGAGGGGGGAAAAGTTATCACTGAAGCTATCTGCTAGGATGTTGGCAATATCAGTTGGTTCTTTATATTTTGTGCCATTGTGCTGTAGCTCAGAGCAGATCTGAGTGTTGCCATTGAGATTCTTGACATAGCTGTAGAATGCTTTGTGGTTGTCTTTGGAATCAGTTGCGATTTTATTTTCATAACTGGCTTTGGAGGATTTTATGAGGGATCTCAGCTTCTTGCTGAGGCTGACAAGGGAGTTCCTCCAGGCTTGGGATTTTACTCTTTTTTGCAACAGCTTCTGCCTTCTGTTGTAGAATTTGTTTATGGCAGGGGACCACCAGATTGGCTTCCTTTTTTTGGAGGATAGCATCTTGGTCCTGTTGGGGATGGCATCATCCATGCACTCGTGTATGTGCTTTTACAGTGCATTTGTGTAGGATTCAGCAGTCGTATCTCTATTTTCCATCTGCATGGGTGTCATGAAGTTTGCCACTTCTGTCTTAAAAAGCATGAAGCTGGCTTTGGAGAAGTTTCTGACAGTGGTTTCCTTAACAGGGGAGTGGGGGGGGGGCAGGATGTGGATGTCTAGGTTGATTAACATGTGGTTGGATCTGATCATTGAGGAGTTGACCTCTGGTGTGGAATACTGATTACCCATATTGGTAATGACCCGGTCCAGGATATTGCTGCCCTTGGTGTGGGTGTGGACAAGTTGATCCAAGGCATTGGAATTTATGAATTCCAGAAAACGTTGAGCAAATGAGTTGGTACATGAGTAGTTTTCCCAGTTGATGGTGGGGTAGTTGAAATCGTCCATACGTAAGGTATTGGGTTGTACCTTAATATTTCCTAGTATCTTAAGAAATGAAGATTGGGAATCCTGGGGCATGGTGCGAGATCTGTAACAAGCTACAACCTGGATTGCAGTCTTGCCCAGCATTAGTTGCACTTGGATAATTTTGGTTTCATTATGTTCAGCAACTAGCCTGGAGGTGTGGATATCCTTAATGAATATGGACACTCCTCCACCTTTAGTGTTTCGGTCCAGGTTAAGTGGCCGAAAGGTGTGGTATGAATTATAGCCTGGTAATGCAGGGGTGCTCTCTGGAGCCTTGAACCAGGTCTCTGTCACTGCACAGATGTTGATTTTCTCCACTTTAAGGAGTGCCTCGAGTGAGTGCATTTTGAGGTTTAGACTTCTAGCATTGAGTAGCATTGCCCTCAGAGTTTGCTTGTTTCTACCTGCTACAGTGGTGAATTTAGCATTTGAACCTTGCCTAAAAAAGCACTATAGGGGTGGCAAGAGCCTTAGCCAGTATCCAAAATCGTAGGGGGGAAAGGTGTAGGCCATCTCTGGCAAAGCATTGTGGTCTGTCAACCATGTCGTACAAGGCAGGCAGATCCGAGAGCTCCTCCATATCTCTTTTTCAGGCAGCTGACCGTAACCTTTTCCTTGTTTAGCCTGGTGAGTGGGGCATCAGTGTGCCTGACTATAGAGTCACCAATGACTAGAGTGTTGGGTATGTTGTTTTGCCTTATGGGCTGAGGTTGAGTGGCACACTGATTTTGTGGGCCATGTGTCATTTGGATAGTGCTGGGGGTGGTGGTTGTCTGCGTTTCAGCTTGGAAGGTTTCTGTTTCTTAGGCAGATTTTTATTGAGACCCTCCATGAATGTGGGTGTGTGCTTTGTGTTTCTATATGTGGGTTTCTGTAGTGTGGGTTTTGAAGGACTATATGTTGAGTGTGGTATAGTGCAGGTATTAGCCTTCTCCTCTTGACTGTCTAGTCCAGTCTTGGCTGGAGAGAGCTTGGCTTCCAATTTGGCTATATAATTGCATCTCTCACAGGTTGTAGTGTTGGGTGGTAGGAGGAGATGGTTGCTGATGTACATTAGGCAATTGCTACATTGCCCCAAGATGGCCAGGTTCATCAGGTGAACAGGAGAAAACACTAGGAGCTGACCTATGGACCAAGAACTGTTTTCCTCTTGACAAATGAGGAAAGTCGTGTGCTGTAGTAATTTATAGTTCATTTAGTGCTTACAATGAGTTCTGAGCAAGTGCTGAGCACAATGAAACCATTTTGAGTGCTAAAACTAAAACAACTGGCTAATTCTAGCTAAATCTAGGTAGTTTTAGCACCAATCCCAAGAAGAGAAGCAGGCCACGGCCTGTTTGGTAATCCACAGTCTTGTTCCAGATGAAGCAAGGGTCTGCAGGGTTGTAGCCTTTTTCTAGTAGATGCCTTGAATAGCAAACAGACCAATCAGGTATGTTAAGCACAGACACTCTCTCTCCAACTAGGAAGAGTCAGGAATCAATGCACTCTGCTCCTACTCTCACCAGGATCCGAATATAAGCACAGATTCGAAGCTGTCACCTATAAAGCAGTTATTAAGCTTTCTGGTGATCAGCAGTCTCCAGGAAATAATGTAACTGCACTCCTCTCATCAGGAGGAAACAGAAGCACTAATCCCAAGATGGCTACTGAGAGGCAGACTGTGGGCTCTACAATAACTGATGGTCTTGCAATAGATGCTTAAAGATAAGATGAAAAAAATGGTTTATCCTAAACACACTGCATTGTGACTATAGGAGTTAGTTGTGGAAGTAGGTTACTTAAGTTTTACCTGTCTTAAAGTTAAGTATTAGTGGAGAGTCACCATTTTTAAAACAGCAAGATAGATTGAAAGGGGGTGGTCACTTTTGTATTCTGGTACTATGGAATACAGTAGGACGGCCAATAAATTTAAATCGTTGAAGGGGAGTGATTTCACAAAATGATAATTTTGTGTTTATTCACACCAGCCAGTAAAAGCAGAGATGAAATTAGATATTTGGTCAAATTAACATAAGGGGCAGGCAACTAGAAAGACAGTAGTCTTTAAGAACACAACAGAAATCGGGTGGGAGGCAGGGAAAAATGTCTGCCTGACTCACAAGAGATAGAGCTGTGGTCTCTTTTCAAGTTTTAGTATGCAGTTAAAATCAGAAGTAAACACAGTGTAAAGAAAACAAATCACAGTATACAAAATATAAAAAGGCAATAAAGTAATAAAAACACAAATAAAAAGCAAACTAACCTTTCCCTCACAGCAAACTGTAGCAGAATTTGGGTGAGCCTTTCTAATAAAGCTCTGAAATGTTTTATTTTACCCCTTAAATAAAATATATAGGTCCTAGCCCCACCCCCTCAGTTTACAGATGATTAACCTTAGCTGATCTTTTGTAACTTATGTGTGACTCCTTAACTGACCTCTTCTAATTTCTGTCTGACTCACAAGAGGCAGAGCTGTGGTCTCTTTTCAGGTTTTAGTATGCAGTTAAAAGCAGAAGTAAAACAGTGTAAAGAAAACAAATTACAGTATACAAAATAGAGAAAGGCAATAAAGTAATAAAAGCACAACAAATAAAAAGCAAACTACCTTTCCCTCACAGCAAACTGTAGCAGAATCTGGGTGAGCCTTTCTAATAAAGCCAAGAGTATATCACCCCAGATGGGACTCAAACCCACAATCCCTGGTTTAGGAGGCTAATGCCTTATCTATTAGGCCACTGGGGCCTGACAGCAGTACATGTAACATTCCTAAACTCCAAAAACCTCCTAGATGAAGTACACATAACAAAAACACTTGCCCCAAATACACTCTTTCAAAAAAGCATCCACATCAACACATACAGCCACATCTCAAGGAGCCTCTACTTCCAAGCCACCACACGATCCAACATTCTGGTCATTGGAGTATCCATTGTGAGACACACTGATGTCCCTCTCACCAGGATGAGTAAGGAGAAAGTCATAGTCAGTTAATTATCAGGGGCTATGATCTGCCACATTATGCATGCACTCAAGTCACTGGACCGATCTATGTGGGTGCAAATGACTTGACACGTACCTCCCTAGACTATATGAAGAGAATCAAGGAGTTCTTGAAATATGCATCCCAGGCTGGTATGAGCCTAGCATTAGCAGCATATTATCTTCTCCAAGGATGATGCCACAATACAAACAAAAGATGTCTGACTTTCATAATTGGATTAGTTTCTGGTGTCATTCTAAAGGGATGCAATATTTGTCAGCATAGAAGGAGAAGGTCAACAGACCATGCTGCTTTGCTAGAGATGGTCTGCACCTTTCCCATCTAGGCTTTTGAATATTAAGCAAAACATTGTCTTCCTTCATATGCCTTTTTAGGAAATGCCAAACTGAAAGTACTTCCAACATAGCAAATCTAAATAAAGCAAATCTAAAAGGCATTACTGCTGAGTGCTAGGAATCGAAACAAAAACTTCCACTACTTAGAAGTTCACTTCACCCTAGAGAATGCTGATGTCTGTGCAGTCCCTGAAACATGGTTTAAATCCATGGACAACACACTGACAGTGCAAGGCTGTAATGCCTTCCAGACATTTAGACCAGCTAGTACACAGACTGGGACTAAAGGTGGAGGTGTCTTGATTTACATAAAAAATAAATATACCCCAAGGCTGGTCAAATAGGACAATGCAATTGAGATTCTTCATGTTAAAATCACCATATGCAAAATACAATGCCACTTCCTTGTAAGCTATAGGTCCTACTCTATGACCCAGAAAACTCATACCATGTACTTAAACTTATTGTAAACACTCACCATCCTACCCAAAACCATATTCAATGGCAACTTTAACTACCCCACTATTAACTGGAAATCTTATATGACACCAAATGTACAGGCACAGAGATTCCTAGAATTTGCAAACACAAACTCCCTGGAACAGATTGTCAATACACCAACCAGGGGTGCAACCATACTGGATCTGGTCCTTTCTAGTGTGTCAGAGTACTACACACCTCTAGTGTAATGTCTTTCCTGGTAAGGACAGACCACAAAATGCTCTCCTTTGAAGAAAAATAAAACCTGGAACCCCAGCTAGCCCTGGAATATTCAGGAACCACTCTAAGGCTAACTTCCTACTATTAAGTGATAACCTGGCAACATTTCAAGCTCCCATAAACCCTGAGAACACTGCTGCCTATGCAGAACTATTCACAGAAACCCTATACAAGCATGTTAGTAGCTGCATAGAGGCAGCTGTACTCACCAGGAAGATGTAAAGAACTAACTTGAAAAACAAGCCACCCTGGTGATATCACAAAATCAATAGTCTGTATAACAGAAAATCCCAATCCCTCTGAGCTACACGCTCTAGGGACCTAAACCTTGTCACCACAATAAACAGGACACACTGGAGGGATAGATTCCTGTCCCAGAGACTTCCTATACTCTGGAACAAGCTTCCCATCTATGTCAAGCAAAGTTCTTCATTAGCACTCTTCAAGAAAAACTTTGATGAGTGGATGGGAAATAAGAAATACATCCCGGGGATCCCTTCTGTGTCTCTGCTCGACAGTGGCACAGGAAAATAACTTTCTTGGGTGGCGTAAGCCATGGAACCTTGCTGGCTAGGCTTACATAGGCCCTTGGGCCAATAGCCTAGTACCTACCTATGAACCTATGAACCTATGGCAAAAATTGGGAGGTCCAGCACCTGGCAGGATAAATAAACTAAACAAGCAACTTAGTGAGAGTTCAAATAAAGTCTATCAAAGCCAAAAATTAGGTAAATTTGACCTCCCAGGCCAAGGACATCCAGAAGTAATTCTTTAGCTATGTACACATTCTCAAAGTCAATACACAATTGTTTGCAGAGATCATTGTAAATGGAACCATCTATACTGAGCCAGAAGATATAGCAGACGTACTGGTCAACCAATTCATCTCCAACTTTACCACTCTCTCCCTCTTAACCTTCCATCAGGAAATACCATCAAATATAACTCCTCCTGCTATCACTAGGGAACACATCATTAATGCTCTCTCTAAGGCCAAGAACACTGCATCATTGTGCCCAGACAAAATCTCAGGATGCCTTCTAAATAGCATGAAACATGACCTATCAGTCCCTCGGGAATTGCTTTTTAACTGTAGCATCCAAACAGGCTTTGTACCTCATAGGTTCATAGGTTCATAGGTTGGTACTAGGCTATCGGCCCTAGGGCCTATACAAGCCTAGCCATAACAATTCCCTGGTTATTTCTTCCCACATTATTTTCTTCCCTGGACCCTTGTCTAGCAGGGCGACTGATGTGATCCCCGGGGTGAATTTTCTTTCTCCCATCCAATCATCAAGGTTCCTTTTGAAGAGGGCCAAAGAGGCACTCTGCTTGACATGTATGGGCAGTCTATTCCAGAGTCTGTGGAGTCTCTGGGTCAGGAACCTATCCCTCCAGCATGTTTTGTTTATTGTGATGACAAGGTTTAGTTCCCTGGATCATGTGGCTCTGAGGGATTGGGATTTCTTTAAGTGTAGCATGTCCAACAGCTCTGGGTTTGACATGGCCTTGTATGTTAAGCAGATATCGCTTCTAAGTAGACAATATCCAAGAGTATAGCTGGAGTTTATTAAGGTGGTCAGTGTAGGGCATTTGCTTTAGGCCTGTGATTCTTTTATTGAGGTATTTCTGTGGCTTTTCCAGTTGTTGCAGATGTCTTCAGAGGTACATACCAAACGGGGCATTGTATTCTATAATGGGTCTAATGAGGGATGAGTACAGTGGGACAATGACCTCCTTTTTTCTGGATGAAAAGCCCTTAGTGATGAGGTGTGCCACATAGAAGGATTTCCTGACTGTTGTGGCAATGTGGTTATTGAAGGTGAGACCACTGTCCACCTGTGTCCCTAAGTCTCTTATCAAACTTTCGGTGTTTAGTGTACTGCCACCTATATAGTAATTCACGGATACATGTTTTTTCCCAAAGGGGATAACTATACATTTCTTGGCATTGAGCTTGAGCCCGTGGCTCTGGTATCAAGCATCTGTTTCTGTAAGGCCCCTTTGCAGAGTATCCACATCATTTGGGGATTCAGTAATGGCTCCCAGTTTGCAGTCATCTGCGAACTTTGTTAGCCAGAATCCCTTAGTGTTGGCCTGTACTTCATTCCTCTGCACAAAGGTAGGCAATCTACAACCCCTGGAAATTACAGACCATAATTTTCACTAGTCTCATATGCAAAGCCATGGAAAGAATTATCATCAAAGTGATCAGAAATGAAATTGTAAACCTCTAAGCATGACACTGGACCCAGCCCAGTTTGATTTTTGTCAAGGACAGGTCATGCATACTCAACTTGGTAGACTTTTTTGAGAAGGTAACCAAAGCAATACATGAGGGTGAAGTGGTTCATACTGCTGAATTTGAGCTGGTCATGGCATTCAATACAATACCCCCTCTGCGTCGTTGACAAACTGAAGAGGTTAGGTACAAGTCATTATGTCACCCGTGGATTGCCAACTGGCTTACAGACAGGAACCAAAAAGTTAGGATTGTGGTGTCCACCTCTACAAAGAAGCCAGTCAGAAGTGGAGTCTCTCAAGGATTTGTCCCTGGACCACTCCTTTTTGGCATTTACTTCTCTTTAATCAAGTCCAATGTCAGTGGCCTCTGCATGACTAAATTTGCAGATGACTGCAAATTAGGAGCTGTCATTGAATCCCACACTGACACAAATGTTCTCAAGGAAGGGCTGATGTAGAAAAACAACTGGTGTCGGAACCATGGACTAAAACTAAATGCCAATAAATGCATAATAGTATACTTTGGGAAGTCATTCACCCCTGGTAACTATCATCCTGACAGCATACTTCTAAGAGTTGACACAGTTGTCAGGGACTTAAAGAAACACATAGACTGTAATCTAACCATTGACTATCATGTGTCTAAAGTAGTGAGGAAATCATTCCATGCTGTGCAACTTGTAAACAAAGGTATGACATCTAGGTCCAAGGATGTTATCATTCCACTGTATTCAGCATTCATCAGACCTATTATTGGGTACAATGCCCTTTTGGTATGTACCTAAGCAGGCATATCCAACAACTGGAATGTCCACAGAGGTTCCTCACTAAAGGAATACTTGATGTAAGTAAGCTGTTCTATGCAAACTTCCTCAAGGCTCTATCCTTTTATTCTGTCTCCTACAGGCTCTTGAGGGGAGATCTATGCCTGGCATACAGGGCATTGTCAGATTCCACTCTGACAGACCTCCAGAATATCCACAAAACAAACAGCACCATATTTACCTGTTCTAAATGTGTAAACCTTGCCTGTGATATAACTAAGACCTGGTGGAGAGAAAGGTATGTATCTCAAAGACTACCACATCTCTGGAACTAGCTCCCCATCTATGTGAAACAGAGTTCTTCCCTATCCCAATTCAAGTGTAACTTTGACAATTTGGATGGGGAACAGGAAATTCATCCCTAGTTTGGCACCTATATCTCTAATGGACACAGGCAGCCATTAAATGGTTCATCTCCCAGGTCTGTGCTTGCAAATGTTTCATCTACCAAGCCCCTGCTTACACTTATCAAGGATACCTGAGCTTGCCAAAAATTTGGGATGAATAGCTAGGCTTAAGAAGGGCCCTGTGGTCATTAGCATAGTAAAACACCTATGAACCTATAATTCACTTAAGTACTTAGTAAAGTAATAAGATACTGCTTGAAAGGTAAGTAAAACACAAAACTGTTTTCTAATAATCCATTTTAGATCTCAGAGAAATAGCAATGGCTATTGTAAAACCCAAATCAATTTATAGCTGTAGCTTCAGATTCAGAAGAGAGATAGTAAAATACAATAGAATGAGGGCCCGGCCAGAACACCTAGGCCCAGCACAGAAACCAAAATCCAGAGCAGACTATAAAAATGGCTTAAATTAATAGTGTTCACTTCAGATATAGCGCAAACACAACACACAACACTGATTTAAATGGTAAGTCATGTGTAATGTTTTAAATGAAGTTTAAATGTACTTCCCTGGATGCAAAAGGTAGTCCAAATGGTTTGTTTTCAAGCTTCCAGGCTTCCAGAAATCCCAAGACTAAGACAGTAGACTGCTTGTGTAATGTAAATATCAAGGCAGAGATTGGGGCTAATTTAATTTCTACAGGCTCTAGTTACAACTAGCTACAATAAACTAATTCGGAAAGACACCTAAACCCAGCACGGAAACCAGAAATCACTGCCGGGTTTCAAAATTCCTTAAATTAATAAACTTAATTTCAGATAAAGAATAAACATAACAAACAACTAATTTAATGGTAAGATAAATGCAATATTTCAAACATAGTTTAAATGTACTTCCCTGAATTAAAAATGCTGTTCAAATGCTTTGTTTTCAACCTTCCAGGCTTACAGCAGTCCCAAGATTAAAACAGCAGACTGCTTGTGCAATATAAAATACTGCTGGTGGAGACAGGGTTAATTACCACAGTCTAGTTACAATCAAACAACTGACCATAGCTGGCTTTTTGGTTTAAGTCTGAAAAGTGAACACAGCACCAAAGTAGATGAACAGTGGTAATAATCTATTTAAGAGCTCAGAAAAATAGCAATGGATTATTTTTGAAAAATGAGTAAAACACAGAATTAGATGAACAATGCTGATAATTCACTTAAGAGCTCACATAAATAAGAATTGATACTGTAAAACACAAATCAATTTATAGCTGTAGCTTCAGATTTAGAACAGTGCTGGTAAAATGCAGTAAAATGATAGCCCACCTAAGCCTAGCAGTGAATCAAAAAGCACTGCAGACTATAAAAATGCCTTAAATTAATAGCTTTAACTTCAGATAACAGCAAACACAACAGACAACACTGATTTAAATGGTAAGATGTGCAATAGTTTAAACATATTTTAAATATACTTCCATGGATACAAAATGTATTCCAAATGCTGGGTTTTCAACCTTTCGTGTTTCCTGCAGTCCCAAGACTCTTCACCCCATGTTTTGTGATGTGACTTTGTTTATGTCAAATAGATCTAATGGATCTTTTAAAATCATATTTATAAACCCCTTGTAGAAGACAGATGGACATTATCCTCAAATTCTAAGGGGAAAATTTGAGACCTCTAGGATCATCCTTAAATATTTTGAAGGCACAAGCCAAGTTTTTTAGTTGAGAGATAACATGGTAGTTTATTAATAACTTTTTAATAAATATATATAAGAATCAACTGCTAATTTTTGGATGTGATAGCTTGTGGAAAGATGTTGTGACAAACTGGCTCCTGACCTCATTCTTATTGTATCTGTTTTCCATTAGCTATCAGTCTGCTTGGCCATGGTCTTTAAAAACTGAGTGCCCATTTTGAAGTTATACAGTAAATCTAGTGCTTTATTATGTTAGTCTATATCACGACTGCTCCACTAATAGCGAGATTGCCCAGATTATTATGTATATTTTACTAATCAGTAACATGTTGATAGTATATAAAAAATATTCTCAGCTTGCAATTTCTTTTCATGTACATGCCTGATATTCCAGATACCATTTGTAACTCCAGTTTGAGACCAACACACACAAACCTATTTCACCTTGGTCAAAAAACATTTATTAAGTTAATAATCTATAATTATATATATATATATATATATATATATATATATATATATATATATATATATATAATTATATATAATAATCTATATATACTAGGAGGGGGAGTATCGATATCCATCAAAGATACCCACACCTCCAGGTTGGTGGCAAAGCACGAAGCATCAGAGACTATCCATGTGCAACTAACAGTGGGTAAAACTGCCTTCCAGTTTATAGCCTGCTACAGACCACCCTCCCAAACCCAGGAACTCCACACGGCCTTCCTGAGAACACTGGAAAATATGAAGGTCTCTCCAAACACCATTATATTGGGCGACTTCAACTACCCAAACATAGACTGGGAGCATTACTCTAGCTCCAACACCCTAGCCCAAAGGTTCCTAGAATTTATAAACTCAAATGATATGGAACAACTTGTTACCACTCCCACAAGAGGGGAAAACATACTGGACCTGATCATCACCAACATGGGGACTCTATGCTCCAGACCAGAAGTGTATCCCTTACTGGTAAGATCAGACCGTAAACTAATCTCACTGGATATTCACATACCGACCCCACCCCCTGCCCAGAAAACCACAGTGAAAAACTTCTCTAAAGCAAATTTCACACTCCTCAAAACCGAGGTGGAATCCTTCAAAGCCCCTGGGCCTGTGGAAAATACAGCCCAGATTGCAGAATCCTTTATAAATGCATTCTATGAACACCTTCAGGAATGCATGGATCATGCAATCCCAAATAAAACAAGGACCCAATCCTCCAAAGGCAGACATCCTGTCTGGTGGACCCAGCCATAAACAAACTATACAATAGAAGGAGGAAGCTACTACATGATAGAGCAAAATCCCAAAAAGGGAAGGCATCACTGATCAGTATTAGCAAAAAACTACGGGCACTCATGAAATTGTCTAAGGCCAGCTTCGAGAGAAAAATTGCACAGGACACTAAGGATAATCACAAGGCTTTCTTTAGTTATGTTAAGAACCTGGGTGGTAATTCCCAGATATGCTCAGAATTAGGCCAAAATGACAAAAAGTACACCGAACCCACAGACATTGCCAACATCCTAGCTGACAGGTTCAGCGCAAATTTCTCCGCCTCCCACCAAAGGGCAAATATCTATCCCAGCAGAGTGCTGCCCCCCTGACATCTCAGATGCTCAGGTAAGAGCCACCCTCTCCAAAGCAAAAAACACAGCATCAATGGGACCAGACGGTGTCCCAGGCTGCGTCCTACATGAATGCCAAGAAGAGCTAAACCCAAACATAAAACTACTGTTCAGTCTCAGCCTTACTACAGGATATGTGCCCAAAGAGTGGCGTACAGCAACAGTGGTCCTCTCTCCATAAAGGTGGTGCCTCAACGGATCCTGGAAACTATCGCCTCATAAGCCTGACTAGCTTGGTCTGCAAAGCTATGGAAAGGATCATCATGGACCTCATAAATAAAGATATTGGGGACCTATAGACACTGGATCCTACCCAGTTCCGCTTTGTTAAGGGCAGATCCTGCTTCTTAAACCTGGTTGATTTCTTTGAAACAGTCACCAAGGCCACTGACGAGGGGAAGGTGGTCCACACAGCCTACCTGGACCTCGCAAAAGCCTTCGATACAATACCCCACTCCGGCATTATAGATAAGCTCACCAGCTTAAATATAAACCCATATGTCACTAGATGGATTGCAAACTGGCTCAAGGACAGAACCCACATGGTTAGAATTGCTGGAGCCATGTCAAACTCCAAACCAGTTACAAGTGGTGTCCCACAAGGCTCAGTCCTGGGACCTCTCTTGTTTGGTATATATTTCTCGGAGGTACAGGCCAACACGGAAGGACTGTGGCTGACCAAGTTTGCAGATGACTGCAAACTGGGTGCTATAATCAACTCTCCAGCCTACACAAGCATCCTCCAAAAGGGCCTCATAGAAATAGACAACTGGTGCCAGAGCCATGGCCTCAAGCTAAATGCCAAAAAGTGTATAGTCATCCCCTTTGGCAAAAACAAAGTGCCCACAAATTACCACATAGGTGGTAATCCATTAAGTACAGAAGAAGTAATTAGGGACCTGGGGACCAAGTTGATAGCAATCTCTCATTTGACAACCATGTGGCCAAAGTGGTTAGAAAAACATTATATATTGCCCACCTAATCATGAAGGGATTCACATCTAGATCAGGGGAGGTCATCATGCCTCTTTACTCATCCCTCATCAGGCCCATAATTGAGTGCAATGCCCCTTTTGGGATGTACCTTACCAGACACCTGCAGCAACTGGAAAGACCCCAAAAGTACCTCACCAAGAGGATCAAAGGGCTCAAACAGATGCCATATGCTTCGCGGTTAAAGAAACTCCAGCTCTACTTAGTGGCATACCGCCTGCTCAGAGGCGATCTGTGCCTGACGTATAAAGCCATGTCCAACCTGGAATTAATGGACATGCTGCACCTCAGAAAATCCAAATCCCATCGAGCTACGCGCTCGAGAGACTTGAACCTCAGCACTGAAATAAATAGGACATGCTGGAGGGACAGATTCATAACCCAGAGGCTCCCTTCACTCTGGAATAAAATCCCAGTCCAGGTTAGGCAGAGTCCCTCATCGATTCTCTTCAAGAGGAATCTTGATGAGTGGATGGGAGATCGTAGGTTTACCCCGGGTATCACTTCTGTGTCACTGTTAGACAGAGGCACAGTATACTAACCTTGAAAAAGGGCATAGCAAACTAAATTTAAAATGGGTGGCGAAAGCCGAACACATTCTGGCTAGACTTACAAAGGCCCTAGGGAAGATAGCCTAGTATGAACCTATGAACCTATGAACCTATAATCTAGAAAAAAATTGAAGTTGTTTCTTTACAATTATATAGCCATCATTAAAATTTGACAGGGTTTATAACATTAAAAGCCAGTAAGTACACAGGGCATTGCTGATCAAGTAAATCACCCAACAGTAGTAAAAGAAATATATTGTAATTATTCATACAAAACGGAGCAATCATATTTTTGGGTATCTAGTTTCACACAAGTTTTCATAGGATAATTACCACAAATGAAAGCATTTGTGTTCCTCCATATCTCCATTAACATTTGTCAAACCTAGAGCTTTTGGACATGCTACACTTAAAGAAATCCCAATCTCTCCGAACCACATGCTCCAGGGACCTAAACCTTGTCACCACAATAAACAGAACATGCTGGAGGGGTAAATTGCTGTCCCAGAGACTTCCCAAACTCTGGAACAAACTGCCCATTCATGTCAAGCAAAGCTCCTCATTGGCCCTCTTTAAGAAAAATCTTGACGACTGGATGGGAAATAGAAAATTCACCCCGGTGATCACTTCTGTGGCACTGCTTGACAGGGACACAGGAAAATAATTTTCTTGGGTGGTGAAAGCCAGGGAACATTTTTGGCTGGGCTTGTATAGGCCCCAGGGCTGATAGCCTAGTACCTACCTATGAACCTATGAATCAACAGCACTGGGGATGTCGCTTGCCTCATATTAGGGAGGGTTGGATTTTCAGTCTGCTTTTTGAGCTACATTTTCAATACTTCAGGGATATTGCATGTATAGAAACAGTCCCTTGATGAAAAGGATTTAAATCTATGTTAAATTGTATATTGCTCCTTTTGTGCATGTATTTATAACAAGGATATTTATAAGAATTGTGGATCATACATGTCATTTGGAAGAAAATGAATAAGGACATGCACTTTATTTATTAGGAAACAAACTTAATTGATAGCTTTTGTCTTAGGTGAATCTGGTGCCAGAAAAAATATTTCTTCCTGTTGAATCATGAGCATAAAACTTAAACTGTTCTAAAACATCTGCACCCCATATTTGTCATTTACAGAATTTACATAATCATGGAATTCAATGAGTCTCAATACACTGATGAAAATCTTATAGGCAAAATGGTTAGGGATGCTCTAAGTACAGTGATGAAAGTCTTATAGTTGAAATGGTTAGAGATGCTAATCATATATCTGCTTTTATTGCTGCAAAGATATCTTCATCCTTAATAAAAAAAAAAATAGATATAATTCTTGTCTTTCCGTAATTACAATTGCAAAAAAGGAAGCCTCTAGTTATAGCAATTCCAAAGACATTGAAACATCAGCTATTGAAATATTTTCTTTTAGAACATAGAAAGGCCTGTGGATGGCAATTTCCATTTGCTGTGGGGAAAAACAGGAAATGCTTTTATCAACAGCCCTTGTTCTTGTTCTGTAATGGTAAACGCATTACAAAATGTGCAATGTGGAATGTACAACTGCAAGGTTCCATTTACATGCTTTAGGATTTATGGCATAGCCAGACTTCAGTTGCATTAATCCTTATAGCCAGGCTTCAGTTGCATTAATGCTTATAGCCAGACTTCAGTTGCTTTAATCCGTATAGCCAAACTTCAGTTGCATTAATCCTTATAGCCAGGTTTCAGTTGAATTACTCCTTATTATATTTCAGTGTGTTCATGGCTGGGTCTTCTCTCAGAATGATGTAAGAATGTTATCTCAAGCACAACTACTGAACAGTTGATTAATGAGATCCATTATAAAATTTGTATTTAATAATGTAAATATAACAAAAGGCTATTGTAAGAATTATAGATGATATCTATTCGGGTCCCTATTAAATGAACGAAAAGTGGAAATGTCGAACAGCCAAATAATCAAAAATGCCATTCCTCAATATCGCTATTGTAAGACTGCAGTACAGTGAAGACTGGAAATTTTGCCTTTTCTTCACTGTAGTGCGATCTAGGAGTTGGTATATATAATTAGCGGGGGGGGGGGAGCACAGCCCCCCAAAATACTAATTTTGAGGAACGTCCTTTTCATTTTTTTGGCCATTCGACATTTACACTTTTCATTCACTTAATAGGGAAGCTATCTAGTCTGCTATTTGGAATACAATATTTTACAGTCCACAGAGACCATGACTGTGCTCCAAAATCAGGAGAAAGGCAGTTTTATGAAGCAACATTCTGACATAAGCAAGGTGCAAAACAAAGTTTAATTAAGCACCTTTCTCTATAGGATCATAGGAAGTTACTAGGCTAATTGCCATTAGGGCCCTTAAAAGCCTAGTCAAGCTCTACCCTTATCTCTATGATCAGCACCTATTGTCCCTGTCCAAGAGGGGCACAGGTGGAACCCCTGGGGTGAGTTTACAGTTACTCATCCAATTGTCCAGATTGCATTTGAGGAGGGCTAATGAGGTGCTCTGTTTGACATAAACTGTGAGTTTGTTCCAAAGGTTTGTTAACCTCTGGGAGACAAATCTGTCCCTCCAGCAGGTTCTGTTAATGTCACATACCAGGTTAAGGTCTTTAGAGTGAGTAACCCGTGTACCATTTGACTTACAGATATTCAGCATTTCCAGTAAAGCAGGGTCAGAAATTGCCTTTTATGCAAGGCAGAGATCACATCTGAATAGTCTGTATGAAACTGAATAAAGTGACAGTGATTTTAGATGATCCACATAGGAAATTTGCTGAAGACTTTGAATTTTCCTTGTGAGGAACCTTTATGGTCTCTCCAATTGCTGCAGGTGCTTGGAAAGGTACATACCAAAAAGGACATTGTACTCAAACATTGACCTGATGAGGGAAGTATACAGGGAGGTTATAACTTCTTTTTTTCTGGAGACACTGCCCTTACCCTGATTGCCCAGGACTCTTACAGCTGAGTGCATACGTAAGGTGTTGCTATTGATGTGGTAGGTAGCAGGAACATTGCTCTTACTGAAAGGGATGATAATACAATTTTTTTGCATTGAGTTCAAGGCCATAAATTTGGCACCAATCATTTGTTTGTGTAAGACCCTCTTGTAGAATTTTGACATCATTTAGAGATTCTATGACTGCTCCCCATTTGTAGTCATCAGCAAACTTTGTTCTATTCAGATTTCCTGCTAAAACATACATGTAAACCACCACAGTACAGCACTTGAAAGGTAAAATGGTGTTAAAAGCAACACGTGTGTGTGTGTGTGTGTGTGTGTGTGTGTGTGTGTGTGTGTGTGTGTGTGTGTGTGTGACAGAGAGATAGAGTCAGTACAAGGTATATTAAAGCTTTTAAACTTGTTACAATAAGATAGGTGCATTTCACTTTTGGCCACTGTCTGTAAGACTTTGCTAACTATGTTACAGCTTTCAAACCTGTAAAGCACACTGTACTCTTACATTTTTTTTTCTTTTTATCTTGCAGCACATATTGTTTCAGCTAACGCTACGAATACTACAACAAATTGTTTACAGTGTACACTAACTTTACTTTTCAGTCCTGTAAACTACTTTGTACTTCTAGACATTTTTTTAATTTATCTTTTTTTTGACATGTAAAACTCTATGCTCTCAGAATGGATATCAACATTTACCTCTCAAATTTTGCATCACTCCACTCTTGAGGTGACTTTCTTGACATCAGTTTGTCAAACATCATCTGGTTTATGATCAAAGATCCAGTCTTACTCCTCTATGTTAAAGTCATCTAAAATTAGTGCAAAATTAAGGTGTATATTTTGTTACTAGGCAATTGATCAGGTAGATTATTTGTAGCCCAGCCACTGCAGATGCCACTGTGTGCTTTTCTATGAGCTGTTTTCTAACAGGTTACTAGTATTTTTATTACTTTATTTATATTACTCTCTTGTGGGCACCATTTCTTCCCTTTTGACTGAGTTGTACATCACACAGAGGTAGGGTAAAGTGCACTCTACTGATGCAAGCCATTTAAGCTAAACTGTTGCTCACATGTTACCCATAATCCTGACTTGGTGCAGTAGGATTTCTAATCTTCTGCCCCAGCACTGCTAAGGACAATGTGCTACAACTAGCTGAAATCTTACAATCCTAGATGCTGTGCCAAGTGGAACCTACCCCCTGCCTCTCAATACAGTCACCCCTCTCACATCTAAAGAAGCACTTCCTTGCCTTGTAAGCACCCAAGCAAATGACTGGTGCAAGAAATATGGCCTCAAACTGAATGCCAAAAAATGCATCATTATCATTACTTTTGGGGAGAGTGATCTCCCCAAAAATCATCACATTAATAACAAGGTCCTAAACGTGCAATCAGTAGTGAAAGACCTGGGCACCCAGGATGATAGCAACCTGACTTTTGAACAACATATTGCCTCCATTGTACAGAAACGTTTCTACATGGCCCACCTCATTAGTAAGGGTATCTCATCCAGGGAAAAGGAGGTCATATCATCCCTGTATTCTTCCCTTATAAGACCCATTACTGAGTACAATGCCCCTTTCAGCTTGTACCTCACAAAGCACATGCAGCAGCTGGAGAGACCTCAGAGGTTCCTCATCAGGAGAATCAAGGACCTCAAATATCTACCCTACACAGATAGGCTAAATGCCCTGTCCCTCTACTCAGTCTTATACAGACTCATCAGAGGTGACCTCTGTCTGGCATACAAAGCAATCTCAGACCCCACCTTGTTGGTACTGCTGCTTATCCGCAAGTCAAACTCCACTCAAGTAACCCACACGCATGATCTCAACCTGGTCTGTGACATCAATAGGACTTGTTGGTGGGACAGATTTGTATCCCAGAGACTTCGCCTTCTGTGGAATAGACTCCCTCTCCACATCAAGCAGAGTACCTCATTAATTGTTTTAAGTGCAACCTGGATAACTGGATGAGGAACAGAAAAAACACCCCTTGGGATTCTACCTGTAGTCATCAGGTGCTGACTTGTTGGAACATGGGCTAAATTCTTGGCTAGGCTTGTAAGGACCTCAGGGCCAATAGCCTAGAAACTTCCTATGATCCTGTGATCTAGTATGTATCATTATGAGATGAGTTGCATGACAGTTCAATTTGTTAATTCCAAGTCTTCAGTATACTGGCTAAAGTATTTCCTGCCACCATGGTGCATTTTTTTTATCCCGAGACCAGCTAAAGAACATTCCAACATAACAAACATATCTAACCCAAAGATGAGTCACATTAAGGTGACACTTCTCGATGCCAGAAATCTTAACAACAAATTACCCTTTCTTGAGGCTCTCTTGCATTAGAAACACATCCATATTTATGTAATTACTGAGTCTTAGTTTAAATCTAAAGAAAAATAACCTTCTTTATCTGGGCTTTGTACCTACCATGCCTTCAGGCCAGTGACAAATGGGGTGAAATCTCAATATTTGTCAAGGACCATATCACTTCCAGGCAGATTCTGAGACGCTCAAACTGACCTCATTGAGCTCCAGATCACCCTACACAACACAAGCTATCAGCATGTAACCTGTTGCAGGACACCCTTCGTGTCCCCTGATGATTATGCATGATTACAGAATGTACTTAATGAAATCCCTGCAAATAAAGCCTTCCTTATATTGGGAGACTTTGACTACCCATCAGGGAAATGGAGTGTCCAGACATCCAATGCAAGGTATGGCTGGAAGGCTAAGTAAAAAGACTGCCTGGACCAAAATATTGGCAGTTCTACAAGACATCATAACATTATTGACCTGGTCCTTATAAATATAGCTACTTCTTGCAGTTTTCCTTTGTTATCTTCTTTCCCGAGTAAGACCATAAACTTGTGACTTTCTCCTTCCAAATCTCCAAAGTCCCTGCATTAATATCCCAAAATTCAAAGATTTCAAATGTGGCAATATTATCCATTATCCATTTCTATGATGAGGTTTCAAAATTCATTCATTACAACATCAGCTCCACCACAAACAGAGGGGATAATTTCACAAGCAGCTCTATGCCATTCAGACTTGTATTAGTAATAAATGAGTCTACTGTTGGATATCACTTATGACTTGGCACAGTTTTTATTGTATTACAATATACTTAGAGCCAAGAAAAATGTGTCTGCCCTCACTGCACACTAAGTAATAATCTTCTCCCTGATTTTGCTCCTAAGTTAAATAATCTTAAAAACCAAGACTTACACAAATGCATCCCACAATATTTGTTTCCCTTTTCTGTTCAACCCTTCATCCCTCTCTCCCTGTCGTCTCCACACTTTATTTTCCTCTCTCTTTCTTCTTCACCTTTATATCACTGTTTAAGCTGCACGTATGTAAATACATAATACAATATAAGTTCATTATTGTGCCTTAAACTGCCTCCACTTGTGTACGTCTGAACTTGCACTATTATATAACATAACATGTTTTGCTAATTGTACTGATTATTCATAATCATACTAAAATCTTCCATTTTGCCTTTAATGCATTGTATTGTATTCCTTATCTTCACTGTATTACCCGTGTTACTTGTATTCTGCATTTTATGTACTTTTTTCATCTGGGCTGGGACTGAAATTGGTCCACTGAGATAAGTTCTCAAATAATTAAATAAATACTTCACTAGATATATCAAACAACTAGAAAGATACCAGTGGTTATTAACTAAGAAAATCCATGTCTCAAAGATCCTGGTTAGCGAGAGCTGGGAATCCCCCTATATTTATTATCTTAATGGCTAGTAAGAGGAGATCTATGCCTTGCCTTCTATGTCATGAGAGACCCAGTCATCCTGGATCTCTTGTATCACCACAAGTCTAATAGTTCCATTAATGCCAGAACCAGGGATTAAAACATTCACCAGCAGATAAACAAAACACAGTGGAGAGACAGATTCATTACACATCACCTTCACCACCTCTATAATAGACTGACCATGAAGACTAACTGTGGAATATACCATCGTCCTTCAAATGGAACCTCGATGATTGGTTGGGAACTCAGAAATTCACCCTGGAATTGGCTGTCCAAGCCCTCTTACTGAAATGGGTGTGGCCCAAGGTGGGTAGTGTCAAGGCTAAATGGTTACAAAACTGAAATTCCTAAGATTCCTATGAATAATGGATTGTTGAGGCACTCTTGTATTTAAGGCACCTTTCTCTGATAAGAAGTTGTTGGGAAACACTTGAAATGCCCTACTTTCAAAATATTTCCTAAGCCATTTTACTTTGTTAGCAATAACATATCTCATGCTGTATTTATTGCACTCTAGAGATATAGCCTAATCACATCCACAAAATAGACCAGCTTTGAGAATTCCATCATTCATTTTAGAGTACATAATATTGTTCACTGCATATGCTATAGTTATGGTTCTACAGCCATTGTGAAAACAATGTTGTTGGTCTCAAAGAAGACCATAATTATTGATATAGTAAAGATCTGTGTGCATATTAATTTTTCAAATGTCTTAGTAAGCATAAATCTGCAATGAATCCGTAGTCCTTTGGGGGTCCGGCAGAAGGGACATTGGGAAAGGGAATTACGACAGAGTGTTTGAAGGTTGCGGGCATAATGCCTGAGGTGAGAGAGTGTTTATATGTGCATGCAAGTAGAGTAGCAATTTTTGTCACAGCATTTTTAGGAAAGCAGAGTATATTTTATTCAGTTTAAATCCAGAGTTTTAGATCAAGCTCTAAAACAGGGTGCTAGCGACATTTGTTTTTAGTTCTTCAAAGTAAAATGTGAACAGATGCCTGCAGGCAGGTTCAACTGTTTAGAGGTTAGAGTGAATTCTCGGGTCTACTTCATCCTGTCGAAGGCTGACAGTATAGAAGCTGATATTGTCAGCACCAAAATGTCGAAAGCGAAAGTCATCACGCGTGTAAACGGAAATTTCCATAAGGGATGATTTCCATTTACTTCAATGTAGTGCGGTCTCGGAGTTGGTATATTTAAGTAGCAGGGGGTGTGGTGGTGCAGGGGGGCTCGGTCCCCTGCATAGAGCAATTTGTGTTGTGTTTGGGTGTTTTTTTTTTGTGTGTGTTCGATGTTCGTGGGTTTCGAAATTTTAGTGTTGATTATTACGCTGTCGAAATTTTGAGTTTTCAACAGCGTAATATAAATGCAAATTCTCATATCTTTGCCTTACATGCTGTTGGAAACATTTTTATTATACCATCTAGTGTGGTTAGGAAGTTTTTATATTTTTAACAAATATGATATCATTGGTGTGGGTGAGATGAGTATCACTAGGCGTTCTTTGCTTGGTTATTTGTTCAGTCGATCATTTTCAACTTTACAAACATTTTTGGGGCTGTGGTAAGGTTTCTTTCTTTCTTTTTTCCTAAGGTGGGCGGGTTTAGCTGTGTTAGTTGTCAGTCTAATTACTTTCTTATATTTCACAACTGAGAGTTGGTTGTGTATGGTCTAGATGTATATGGTATACTGATCTAGATTTTATAATAGCTTAAATAGAGTAACCTACTTTTTGTTTAAAACTCAAACCTAAACCAAAAGTATTCTTATCCTACCCAGGTCCTGTTAACTGTAATCAAGCTTAGTATACATGAATAATAAAATGTATTAAATGGAGAACAGCAATCTAATAACAGCAGATACACAGATTCCAGATCTTCCAGGATCTGTCATAAATGGATGTTGAGGTGTAGTGTTGACAAATTTCTGAAATGTGAGTATAGGAGGTTGTCCCATAGGGTGCACTGGGCAATATCCCATGGGTGCATGAGTGTTTTGTACAGGCAGCTAGCTAACATGAGATTTACCCAGAGTGCTATAGGATTGCGTGGTCTAATGATGTGCATATTTTACTACAAATCACTGTAGCATACGTTTCTGATTATAAATGAGACACTTCTAATGCACATCATATGAATAACTAATGGTGTGTTCAGTACAGGACTGCACTCATGTTATGAGTAAACATTAACAGCACATTCCACACTAAGAAATTCTGATGACCTCCAATTACTTAGACCTCTATTCACGCTCTGTTGCAGAAAACTCATCCCAGGAACTAACTTCAGATTCCTGGAATGCAATCTTATATAAAATTAAACGGACTCCTTTATCTCAAGATTATATTACTTAAAGATAATTGCAAACAATCTTTTCAATGCAACTCCTTTAATACTCCAGGGTGACCACACCCACTCTCCTAACTTTTACTGTCCCACTCCTAATGTTCGCCTTTTACTCTCTCTTTCCCTTACGTCCCTTACTTTAAGTTTTTTGCTTCACTTCTCCTTTCTAGTGTTAAGTACCCATTAAGTGTACTTCCATAAGCCATGTCCAGGGCATTACACTTTTGGAATAGCATAGTGATAGTTCTCAGATGATTAGAATTTGTATATCTTGTTCTGTTTTGTTCTATTATTGAATCTCTTCTTCTTAACCTTGCTGTGCTTGAATAAAAAAATAGCTACTATCTATGTAATATCTTCTAATGCAGAGTTCATACAACAGCTTAAACTGTATATTACTTTACTTTACCATTAATACATTTTGTATCTGTTGAGCAAGTGTTTTTTTTTTTTATTTGACATATTTGTAATTCTGGTTCTGATTACTTTTATTCACTCTTGTTTGCTTGTCCCTGGTCATACTTGAAGACAGTCATCAACCAATGTAGTAACATATTTAACTAATATAAAAACAAAAATGAAATAAATATATAAAGGTAAATCAAAGTTTAACTCTTACATTTCATAAGAAATTACCTTCTTCAAGTATGACCAGGGGAAGACAGGCAAGAAAGAGGCATGGGTTCAGTGGTAAGGTAATTGAACATTAAAGGCATAATCTTACAGTTAAAAACTCAGACTGAGCTATTTAGTCTTTTAAATTCAGCCACTGAATCTACATCATCTGCAGCCCCACCTCTGATCTGAGTTTATTTTAATGCCTTTCTTTTTTAACTTACTATAACTGTGTTTATAGACTCCTTTGGAAACATATGATTCTACTCTTTAGTTACTTGTGATTTTATGCTTACTTCTTTTTTCAAAGCATTTTTATTGAATAAAATGCTTGCTTTTTTCTGTGTTTTTTTTTTCACTTCTTGCAGCAAACATATGTTAGAAATGCTACTGGTTCATAAAGTAACTAACACATGTAAATAACAGTCAGGTGTCAATTCCTGAAACTCTTATAGATTCATAAGTTAAGGGCTAGGCTGGCTGCCCTTGTGGGCCATATTAAACTTAACCAAATCCCTTTTGGAGTTTGGATTAACCTATCCCATTCTCTGTTGGATTGGCCTTACCCACCCCATGATTAATAATTATATATTACCTCTAGTGAGAATAACTGAGATCATATCATAGATAATTTCATGGGACCTATGTATGGGATAAAGCAATTATGAGTTGCCTCTGTCCATTAATAGTAGACGGGGCAGTCCTGAGGTAAATATTCTGTTTCTCATCCATAGATCTAATTCACACTTGAATGTGGAAAGGATGAGCTTTGTTTTACCTGGATAGGGAGTTTGTTCAACAGCAGCAGTATCCTTTGAAAGATATACCTGTCTCTCTAAACCATTCTGTTGATATTGTAGAAAAGGTTTAGATCCCTAGACTGAGTATTTTTGATGCCATTTGACTTGCTGATGTGCATTAAACCCATCAGTATTGGGTCAGAAGAGTCGTTCTTTGCCAGACACAGGTCACCACTTAGCAGTCTGTAGAATATAGAATACAGTGACAGGGTTTTGAGACAGTCCATGTAGGATATATTGCCTAGGCCTTGCATCTTTTTAGTAAGGTATTTCTATGAGCATTGCATTGTTGCATGTGTCTGGACTGGTGCATGCCAAAGGGACCATATATACTCAATGAATAGCCAAAAGTAAAGAGGGACAATGACATCAGCAGACCTAGACACAATCATTTTGCTTATAAGTTGTGCAATATGGAATGACTTTCTCATGATAATGGACACATGTTGGTCAAATGTTAAGTCACTGTTCATATAATTTCCCAAATCATGGCCAACAGTGTTAACTCTTAGGGGGAAAATTGTCAATGTGGTAGTTCCCCAGTGTAGATAAGTTTCCAAATGATGCAATACTGCATTATTTTTTTTTTGGGGGGGGGGGTCAGTCCTTGATGTTGCACCAGATATGTATTAGTGAAAAACATTCCTGCAGGATGGCTAAGTCATTTGGGGATTCAGTGACTGCTCATACCTTGTAGTCATCCACAAACTTAGTCAGCCAAGGCTATTTTGAACTGTCTTTTATTTCACAAAAGTAGAAGCCAAAAAGGTGAGGTCTCAGCAGAGAACCCTGTGGGGCTCCACTTTTGACTGGTCTCTTTGTGGAAATAACTTCCCCATTTTGATTTCCATAAATCCTATCTGTGAGTTAGTTGGTAATTCATCAGGTAACACGGGGGTTTATTCCCAGTTTATTTAGTTTTTCTAATATGCCTGAGTGGGGGATTGTGTCAAAAGCCTTGCCAAGTTGAGGTATGATGTATGTTCCATTTTACCTTCATCCATTACTATAGTAACCTTTTCAAGCAAGTCCACCAAGTTGAATAAGCATGACCTGCCCTTGACAAATATAAACCGAGATGGGGCCGGTGTTTAGAAGTTCCCTATGTCCTTATTGATTAGTTCCTTGATAAGTGTTTGTTTTTTATGAGGTAATGTCAGTGGGTAGTACTGATGCACTGATAGTACTTTGTTACATTTACATGGCACAAATATGTTAGACCATTGAAAACTTGAAGTTCCATGGTAAAAATGTGTTTTAATAATCATTGGCGAATTCACTCACAGTTTGTTGGTTGTGTTACAATGTATATTTCTGGAATAAATAAAACCAATGGAGTTGAAAGCTACCTGCTTCTGCAGCAAAATAAGACAGAGTGATTTCTTTCAGAACTCTTTGTCTCTGATGTGAAATGATACATAGTGTGAGCCTGACAATCCCTAATTCTATTTATGTTTACATTGAAAGTACAATATACTTGATAGTTTTGTCATTTGGTAATAGCAATGTCTTTCAACTTTTCCCGGTTAGGGGTCATCACAGTGGATCACCAATCCGCTAATGATTGGCAGTAGATTTTTACGGTGCCGAGTTGCCAGCCCGATGCCCGACCATCAAAGAAGGCATGTGCATTCATGCACACATCTATCTGCATGTCTTTAAATGTCACTCAACCGTGGGGAGGATATGCTACTTCACTTCTGTGAAATTAGTTAGGCACTGATTAGTTGAAAGTATGCACATTAATTAAGCTATTACTTTAGTGTGTCTGTGTGTGTTGTGTATGTGTGTGTGAACGTGTACGTGTGTGTGAACATGTGCGTGCATGTGCGTGTGCATGTGCGTGTGCATGTGTGTGTGTGTGTGTGTGTGTGTGTGTGTGTGTGTGTGTGTGTGTGTGTGTGTGTGTGTGTGTGTGTGTGTGTGTGTGTGTGTGTGTGTGTGTGTGTGTGTGTGTGTGTGTGTGTGTGTGTGTGTGTGCATGCATGTGGGTGAGCGTGTGCATGTACCTGTGCACTTGATAAAGAAAAGGAGAAAGAGTGACAATATGGATTTATAGCATGAAGAACTTGGATTATTGTTCTTAGTGTAAGGGTCAAGCATCCTTATATAGTTTTTCATGTAGCAGCAAAGTGTGTGTGTGTGTGTGTGTGTGTGTGTGTGTGTGTGTGTGTGTGTGTGTGTGTGTGTGTGTGTGTGTGTGCGTGTGTACTTGTGCACTTGAAAAAGAAAAGGAGAAAGAGAGACAGTATGGATTTACAGCATGAAGGACTTGGATTCTTATTATAAAGGTCATACATCTTTATATAGCTTTTCATGTTGCAGCAAATTGTGTATGTGTCCACATTCGCACGTTTGTGAGTATGTACCTATGCACTTGACAAAAAAAGGAAAAAGAGAGACAGTTTTGTACATCAGAGTATGTGATATACCCTTAAGAAACATTCCAGTCAGGGGGCACATGCATGTAGGTATTGAGCACGTGCAAGCAAGAGTGCCATTTGGAGTGAGAAGCCAGAGTGAAAGCATGTATGTGTGTAACTGTCAGTTAGTTAGTTTGTTTAAGTTTAATGTTTCTGTCATCCATCCTGATGTGTTATTGTATACTAAACTACTTAAATGAATACCCAAGCCTCATTGTCTTATTCAGATACACAAGACTAGTGACATGGTGTCAGAATGGGATTCAGAGTCAAAACCATGAGACACGCAGTTAGAAGTGGAGGAATATACAGGAGTGGATCATATGAAGCTCAAACGACTCACAAACAGGTCAGAAACAAATTTCCAGGTAAAAAACTAGCTTAGATGATTTTTTACACAACAAATATAAAACAAAGTATTCAAAAAACTCAGAATGAATTTCTTATTAAACAAAATGTTCAGAATTGTGACATATTGACAACAATATTCAAAATAAATACGAACACATTTGAAACAATATCTGAAGCCTAAAAAATGTATAAAAAAGGGAAAAAAAACAACTGCATTTTTTTTTCGCAATGTACTACTTTTTTGCATCTGGTGTGCAAAGTGCTAGCAAGTGTGTCCAGTATTACAGTACAGTTATTTCACAGACTGCAGTCATTTCAAAGAGATTGTTGTGCATGTCAATATTATTACAAGTACCTGGTGTGTACGTTTGTACATAATTACAAAGGCCATGATTGCACTGTGTTTAAAACTAATTTGTTGGCATGGCAGAAGGATTTCATAAGCCTGTTACACTTGTGTTTGATAATATTGCAGAAAATTGGAGAGTTCTTGAGCAGTAATATGATATTTTCATACAGGCTGCTTTTTTTGACAAAGATGCACATACAAAAGCATTTATTCTGCTTAATTTAGCTGGTTCAGAAGTCATTGAAATAGAACATTCATTTGTGTATATGCACCTGCTGTGTTTGCAGGGGGGGAAGACCGCCATATTTTGGTACTGACTGAAATGCTGGAAGACCCTGAGTGCTTAAAATGCAAATTTAGAGAAATGTGTAATCCCCAAATGAACATTACAATGGAAAGACACTTATTTTACACAAGAGATCAAAAGCCTGGTGAAACTTTTGCAGCATATATAACTAAGTTGAGAAATAAGGCTAAAACATGCAGATCTGGTGATCTCTGAGAGATGATTTGATAAAAGACTGGCTTGTGTGAGGTATTAATAATAATGCAGTGAGAAAGATTTTGCTTTGAGACAATGATTTAACTTTGAATAAGATCATTGAGATTTGTCAGATATATGAGTTACAGAAAAGTACAAAAATATGCTTACAAATGAGAAAAGCATGCACATGTCTTCTTCCAGTGTTAATGTTGATAGTATGCAGTACAAGGTTAAAAGATACAGGCCTAAGGATGTGGCCACTGCAGCAAAACCCAAAGTAACTTCAGTAAGGCTTAGGGTACGTGCAGTAAAGCACAGGGGTGATTCAGCAAAACCTGTAGCAAACCTCATAGTCAACTGTCATAGTTGTGGTGGTAACCATGAACTCAAACAAGAAAAGTGCTAAGCTATTGGTCAGCAGTGCCAGAAATGTAAAAATGTGGAATCATTTCAAATGGTTTTGTAAATTAGAAGATGCTCATTCTTTTATTAAAATAGAGTATACAAAGAGGCAAGTTGATCAATTAGGAAGTTGCGACCCTATGTTTTATGTTGCTATGTGTCTGTGCTTAGTGAAACAGTCAATGTAGTAGATCTGAGGGCAAAAAGTGAAATCTTTTGTACTGTTTGGATTAATGGGAGAACCGTAAAGCTCAAAGTAGACACTGGCTCAAAGTGCAATGTTATGTCAGCAGAAACATTTGCTAGAGTAAAAGCTAGAGAACAACTTGATTTGGCAAAGGGTGCGAAGCTTGTTGCTTATGGTTGTGAAGAAATTCAAACCGATGGCTCTGTAGTGCTTTCATGCTGGAACAGCTATGGAGACATGTGCAGTCATTATTAGGCTTCAAAGACAGTTTGAAAATAGGACAGCTTTCATTTTTAATAAAGAAATCCACAATGTAAACTAGAATGACAACAGCTCAAATTTTGCCCAAACTATTTTTTCTGAGTATGCAGATTTGTGAGGATAAACTGTGCAAACTCCCAGTTGTGTACTCCATGAAATTAGACCACGAGGTAAGCCCAGTGATCATAGCAGCACAGAATGTTCCAGTAGCTATACAGAACAGATTCAAAGCTGAGCTAGACAGAATGGTGCAGCTAGGAGTAATTTGTCCGGTAGAAGAACCAACCAAATGGGTGTCGTCCATGGTAGTAGCTCATAAGAAAATCTCAAATTATATTAGAACATGTAATGATCCAGCAGACTTGAACATAACACTAAAACAACTTCATCATCCCATGTGTGCAGTCAAGAAAGTTGCTGCCCTCATGCCAAATGCTACTGTTTTTTCTGTCTTTGATGCAGAGTTCATTTTGGCAAATTTTGCTTGATGAAAAATTTTCATTGCTAACCATATTCTGTACTCCACTTGGAAGGTACAGATTTTTGAGAATGACATTTGGAATAATCTCTGCCAGTGATGTCTTTCAACATCCAATGGAGCAAGTTTTTTCTGTCTTTCCATGTGCTATTATAGTAGATGATATTCTAGTAGGAGGCAATGGCAAAGTCAAACATAACAGAAATCTCAGGAAAGTTCTGGAAAGAGCTTGTGAAGTTAATCTTAAGCTGAATCCTCAGAAAAGTAAATGCAGGCTACAAGAAATTACTTATGTGGGTCATTTGTTTACCAGTTCAGACTTATGACCAGATACTTCCAAGCAAACAGCTATTCTTGAGATGCCAGCTCCAGACAATGTCCAAGCCCTACAACATTTTTTTTGGCATGGTCAACTATTTAAACAAGTTCCTTCCAGATTTCAGTCAACATTCGGCACCGCTCAGAGAACTGGCATGCAAACATGTAACCTGGTCCTGGTCAGAACCTCAAAATGCATTTGATGTCCTGAAACAGAAAATTGCTAGTCCACACACTTTAAGATACCATGATGTTCCCAAACCAGTAACTTTTAACTGTGATGTTTCTATGTTTCATCTCAGTGCAGTCATTCTTCAAGAGGGTAGACCAGCAGCCTATGCATTGAGAACTCTAACCCAAATTGAGATGCAGTATGCCAAGATTGAGAAAAGGCTCTTGGCAATTGTGTTTGCATGTTCGAAGTTCCATGATTATATTTATGGCTGACCTATCCAAAATGAGACTGACCACCAGCCTTTAATCACTATTTTGAGAAAGCCAATGCACACAGCTCCCACTAGACTGTAACACATGATGCTCAAATTGCAAATGTACAACTTCAAACTTGTTTACACAAAAGGCAAACTTCTTTAGCTTTCTGGTAATTTATCCTGATCATCCAGAAAGGACACTGAACAGCATGACAATGAGCACCTGATTTTGAAGACATGGAAGTGAGAAATTTTCCTTCCACATGTCTTGATGAGCTTAGAACTCACACAGGTTCAGATCTGATTCTCCAGAAGTTCAACCACTTTATCAGTCAAGGATAACTGTTAAAGCAATCTTGTTTACCAGTAGATGTGAAGCAGTATTTTCCCTACAGAGATGAGATTTTGTCAGACAATGGTATCATCATGAAAGGTCCCAAAGTGATTGCTCCAAAATTCTTGCAACAAGAGGATATTAAGATCTTGCATTGTGGCCCCGAGGAACTGACTCTACCAAAAGAATGGCAAGAGGTTCAGTATTTTGGCCTTCTATGTCAAAAGATATTGAGAAAGTACTTTTATCTTGTTCTGTTTGTAACAGTACAAAACCGCATCAACAAAAAGAACCATTTCAGTTAAGCTAGATTACTGAACTACCCTGGTCGACAGTAGCCACAGATATCTTTGAGAGCAATGGTCAACATTACTTGGTGTTAGTAGACTCTTATTCAGACTGGTTCAAGATTGAACTACTTTCTAACCTAATGTCCAATACTGTCATTACTAAGATGAAGAGACATTTTTCTGTCCATAGTAGTCCGCACAGAGTCTTTTCTGACAATGGTGCACAGTTTACAAGTCAGCAGTTCAAATGATTTGCTGAAACGTGGGACTTTCTTCATATTATAAGTAGTCCCGAATACCCGCAGTCAAATGGCTTGGCTGAATGTGCAGTTCAAAGTGTAAAACAGCTGTTAGAGAAATCCAAATGTGACAATACTGATGTTTTTCTAAATTTGCTTAATCTCAGAAACATTCCTTGTGATAGTTTACTTGGTACTCCTGCCCAGAGACTTATGTTGAGACAAACCAGAACCATGTTACCAATCAGTAAGAATTTGTTGGTTCCATGTGCTAAAAACAACAAAGCAGTGAAAACCCAACTTCTGAAAAAGCATTTGTCCCAAATGTTCTACTGTAATGAGACCAGCAAACCTCTCAATATATAAAAAGAAGGAGAGATAGTGAGGATGCAGACAATAAAAGGATTTGATCAAATTGGACTTGTGAAAAGTTTGTGTGAAGAACTGAGATTGTATATCATGGAATTGCAGGGAGTGTAATTTAGATGGAATCTGAAGCATTTAATGCTGGTGTCCAAGACAGTGTTACAGCATCTTGGCTGTAACGGAGACTAATTCTCAGAGTGATTTGTCCAATGTTCCTGTTCCAGACAATATTTCATCAGGTATTTCTGTTCCTGAAAATATCCCTGAACGTCCTGAAGTAGAACATTCCCCAGTGACTGTCCCTGTTGCTAAACCCAATTCTTTTACATTACAAGGTCACGTTGTATCTGAAGACCTAATCCTAGATACATGGCAACCTGGAAATGATTGTTGTTTTGTTTATTATTGTCTGTATAATCTGCATGCCTATTCAACTGTCATTGTCAATGTGAGACAGATTAGTCAAAGAGGTAGGATGTAGATCAGAGTGTGTGATATACCTATAAGAAGCATTCTGGTTAGTGGGCATGTGCATGTAAGTATTGAGCATGTGCGAGCAAAATTGCCATTTTGAGTGAGCAGCCAGAGTGAAAGCAAATATGCGGGTAGCAGTCAGTCAGTCAGTTTGTTTAAGTTTAATGTCCCTGTCATCCATCCTGATGTGTTTGCATATAATAAATGACATAAATGAACACCCACTCCTCATTGTCTTATTCAGATACACAAGAGGATCAACAGTGTGGATTTATAGCATGAAGAACTGTAAGGGTCATGCAACTCTATATAGCTTTTCATGTAGCAGTGTGTGGGATGTGTGGGTGTGTGAGAAAGAGAGAGAAATAGAGAAAGAGAGAATATGGAGTTAAAGGGAGAAGGGCTTGGATTAATGTTTTTCCTGTAGAGTTAGTACAACAAAGCATTCTTAGAGCATGTGTTTTGCAGTCATCTTCTTCTGATGGGGATTGGAATAACTCCTATGAGTGATTCCAGGTATATTCGTGCCCAGTTACTGTGAGATTTTTCTACCTGCATAATTCTATAGTGCTCACTGCTTTCTACAATAAAAAACTCCCTTTGCTAACTGGCTGGAATCTTTCTTTATAAAAAATGAAAAAAAGAAAAATCAGTAGAATGTTTTGGAATCAGGTTTCATCAATGAGTTCTTTCAACATTCAACAACTAGCCTGTTCAAATACACAGGCATCCAGAGGCATATGCAATTTATGCAGCTGTGTACATTTCAACCAGAGGAGGGGCACCAGAATGCTAACTTCACTGTGGAGATGGGTGTGTGTGTGTGTGTGTGTGTGTGTGTGTGTGTGTGTGTGTGGGTATGCATGTTTCTGAATGTATGCAAGTGTGCGTGTGTGTGTGTGTGTGTGTGTGTGTGTGTGTGTGTGCAGCTTTGTGTGTGTGAGCATGCATGAGTCATGAAAGTTCATGTGTACATGCATGTATGTGTGCGTGTGTGCATGATTTATGAATAACTCAGCAGTTATACAGAATGCACACAACACTTTCCCAAACTTTGCAGAATGTCCCTGATTTTTTCTCTTATTTTTCTCCTATTCTCATAAAATGTTTGCTTTTCTGATAAATCATCATGGTTTTCTTCCTTCATATTTAAGTTTCATACTTCTTGTTTAGAAATTCCATGTTGATATAAAAAGCTGTTCTATTCACTTTTTAAGAGAATTAGAGAAATATTTAAAAATTGTCCCTGGTGTTGTCCTCTCATTATTTTTCACTGTATCCAGAATTCTTGAGCAAAAATGTTGTGAAGTATGTAAGCAAAACCTCTCAGTGATGCCTGAATTTGCAAAATATCTTTGATGCTTGCCCTGTCCCTGATTCTCTTGTAAGTAGCTGTGGATTATAGAAAAGTCAATAATGCCAGACATTAGAATTTCATATTTCCTATGTGTGTTGTTACAGAATGTGTTCTATTAAAATTTTAACTGAATTAGATTAATATTTATAAATTGTCCTTGACTTTGTCCCCCCATTATTTTTGGCTATGTCCAGAGCTGTTAAGCAGATAAGTTGAAGGGTATACATGCACCCCTTCCCACATTGATTATGGTAAAAGTAAATTTTAAGAAAAGCATGTATATTCTGCTGTGGGCAATGTCTTGTGTTACTACTGCCCATCATTTTATCTGGCTTTAATGTCACAATTAAAAAAAATAAATACATACCCGCAAAAGGAAAACTGTCCTTGAAGATCCACCACTTTACAATTCAGTGAAGTCTCTAGCCAAAGGACTACTTGGCTAGAGATTTCCATTCAATCACTGCAATCATTTGCTAAGGACAACTGACCATAATTTCATAAACTGCACAGTTCTCAGTAGAGACTGACAATGACTAGAGTCAAGAGACGCGATATTGCAATTTGTTGCTAAGGGCAACTGAACACAGTTGTCCGTTCTGTGTATAAGAAGGACATTGGTTGTCTACTTATGCTCGATTACCATGATCAAAATAAATAAATAAAGAACATTTGCTGTCCACTGCACACTTTTTTTATTCTCTAGGGCATGGAGTATAAGATTCAGTCATGTTCACCCAGTACAGGTCAGTTACAGCCTTTATTTCATAGCACAACAGCTTAGAGTACTTAAAGGAAGTGAAGCTGCATTTCCTTGGAGTAATTTGGTTTGGCTGCCTTATGGTAAATGTTCTAAATATGATTTAACACTATATATTAATGAAACACATAATGTCAATTGTAAGCTTTCCACATCACTGTGGCAAGATTTCTGGTTTTCATTTTATCTTTCAGTTATGTATTAACAAGGAAAATGGTCATCTTATTAAAAAAACAAATAATAATAACAACAATAACTAGTTTGATGTAAATGTCTACTTCACAGACAGATGTAACGGACCTCCCAGTAGCTAAGACTCATAATTGCTTGAGCATTTTATAAGACCACATGGGACTACATGTCAGTTTTCAGTGAGGCAGCTGGGAGAAATGAGATTTTATGATGCCGTTTGGGGATAATGGAAAGTATATTGTCAACTCTGGTGTTATGAATGATTAGATTTTGTCATGTGAAGCAAATGAACCATCTGAGTGACATCAATCAAGTGCATGCATGGGCAAACCGCTTGCTTTCCTGACTTTATTCACCCTCCCCATTTAATGTTTAAAAAAAATCATTCACAAGGATGAAACTGGACAAAAGTTTGTATCAAACTAAAAGAGTAAGAAGACTAAAGGCATGGAAAAGCTTAACAAGCTGGACAACTTTATTTAAAATGTACTGATTTTTTTGGCCTGACCATCTTTTGAAGCTGAGATGCAGATTAAAGCAGGGGCTGAAACAAATAAAAGAATTTCTGGATCTCTTGATTTTTTTTTTTTTTTTAAACAAGAAACCCACCATCCCCAACTTATACCAATGTTGGTCACATCTGGACTCAGTATAATCATGCCCTGCAGTACTGAACAGTGTGTGGTCAAATTATAGGTTCATAGGATGTTTCTAGACTATTGAACTGAGGGTTGTTCCAAGCCTAGTAGCCTTTTACACCCATTATACTTCAAGAGAAAAAGTCTAGTCAGTGCCCAAGATTATTATTAGTAATGATTGCCGATGTCAAAGAGGGATGTGGGAGCTATTCCCAGCAGGAATTTGCAGTTTCCCATCCATTCATCCAGGCTCCTTTTGAACAGAGTCATAGAGGTGCTCTGCTTAACATGAATTGGTAGTCTATTCTAGAGAAGTGACAACTTCTAAGAGATGAATTTGTCTCGCTAGCATGTCCTATTTAAATCTCAGACCAGATTTAGGTCACATGAGTGAGTAATTCTAGTCCCATTTGACCTACGGATGGGCAGCAACTTCATCAGGTTGGGGTCGGAGATTGCTCTGTAACCAGGCACAAGTCTCTCATAAGCAGCCTATATGCTACCGAGTACATTGACAAAGACTTCAGTCTGTCCATGTAAGGCATGTGTTGAAGACCCTGGATCTTTCTACTTAAAAATCTCTGGTCTCTCCAGTTGCTACATGTGCTTGGTATGGTACATGCTAAAGGGGGGTGTTATACTCAATTATGGGCCTGATAACGGATGGGTACAGAGGGAGCTATAATCTCTTCATCTTGATACTATGCCTTTGCTAATCAAATGTGTGACGTAGAATGCCTTTCTTACTATAGGGGCACATGGTGGCCAAAGTTTAGGTCACAATTTACTTATGTGCCCAGATTCCGTACTACAGCATTCATACTTAAGGTATTGTTGTTTATTTGATAGTTAGTAGGGAATACTGCTTTTACCTAAGGGGATAATGATGCATTTTTTTTTGCATTTAGTTTGAGTCCATGGCTTTGACATCAATCATTGGTCTGTTTAAGCCCCACTTGAAGTACACTGACATCATCTAGGAGTGAACAACTGTGCCAAGTTTGCAGTCATCAGCAAAGCTGCTCAGCCACAGCCCCTTGTTTTGGTCTGAACTTCCGAGAAGTAAATACCAAAAAAGGTGGCCTAGTACTAGTATTGACACTTGTGGTACGCCACTGGTGACAGGTCTGCTGCTTGAGGTGGAGTTACCCACTTTGATACATGTGTATGGTTAGTGAGCCAATTTGTGACCCATCTAAAAACAAAGGGGTTGACATTTTGGTGGGTGAGCTTGTCAATAATGTCTGAATGGGGGATTGTGTCAAAGGCCATCTCCAAGTCCAGATATGCTGTGTGCACATTTTAACCTCATCTGTGACCCTGGTCACATTTGCAAAGAAGCCTGCTAGGTTTAGCAGGCATAATCAACCATTTACAAAGCTGAACTGGGTTGGATCAAGGGTCTGGAGGTCACCTATATCCTTATTTATGAGGTCCGTGATGATAGGTTCCATGGCCTTGCAGATAAAGCTGGTCAGGCTTATGGGTCTATATTTTCCTGGATCTGTTGTTAATCCACCCTTGTGAAGGGGGATAACAGTAGTAGTTTTCAATTCTGCCAGGAAAAATCATGTATTTAGGCTGTGATTAAATAGGATCCATAAAGGGGTTTCCTATTTGTTTGTTTAGAACACAGCCTTGAATGCCATCACGACACATAGAGGCTGTGTTTTTTGCCTTAGACAGAGCTTTGATGACCTGTTCTTTATACATATAGGGCAGGTGAGGTGTTGAAGGTATAGCTTATGATATGTTTGGAGGGAATAAAGGGGAGAAATTTTTGCCAAACCTATCCACTAGTAGGTTAGCAATTTCTGTAGGATCAGTGTGTGTCATATAATTTGTCACTAGTTCAGCACATATCTGGGTCCTACATTTTAGGCAATAGATATAGATGAAGAAAGCTTTATGGTTATCCTTAGCTGTGTTTCCTAAATTTTTTGTGAAGTTGCCCTTAGAGGATTTTATAAGTTGTCATATTTGTTTATTTAGGCTTAGCAGGGTGCTTTTCCAGTGCTGGAGCTCCGTTTGCTATTCTTAGACAACAGCTTCTTACATTTGTTGTATAGTTTATATATGTGAGATGTTCACCAGGGTGACTTGTATTTTCTTGAGTCTTATTTTGGTGCTATCTGGCACAGCCAAGTCTATACATTTGTATAAGTGTTGGTACAGGGCATCGGAGTATACTTTAGTATAGTGGCCAAGACCGTCTATGTAGACTGGGGCTTGGAAATTATTTATGCCAACCCCTGGGAGGTTATAGTCGGCTTTGGTGAAGTTTTTTTATCTGACTCTCCAAAGCTAAGAATACAGCATTCATGGGACCAGATGACATCCCAGGCTGTGTACTACATGAACTACAAAATGAACTGGCACCTAACCTAAGTGTCATGTTTAATTATACCCTCACCTCAGGCTTCATGCCTACTGAGTGGTGCACAGCTACAGTTATCCCACTCCACAAGAGGGGATCCACCTTGGATCCCAGGAACTACTGCTCCATCAGTCTGTTGAGCCTGATCTGCAAGGCCATGGAACATATTATCATGGAACTTATAAACAAAGACATTGTCAACCTTAAAACACTGGACTCCACCCAGTTTGGGTTCGTGAAGGGACGATCTTGTCTCCTGAACCTGATTGACTTCTTCAAATCAGTCTCCAGAGCCGTGGACGAGGGTAAGGCAGTCCACAAAGTCTATCTGGACCTTGCCAAGGCCTTTGACACCATCCCCCACTCTGAAATTATAGATAAACTTACTAAGCTGGGCATTAATCCCTACGTCACTCGATGGGTTGCCAACTGGCTTACTGACAGAACCCGCACTGTAAAACTAGCCGACTCCAAATCCAGCTCCAGACAAGTGACAAGTGGAGTACCTTAGGGTTCAGTCCTGGGACCTCTCTTGTTTGGCATCTACTTCTCTGAAGTACAGGCCAACACTAAGGGAGTCTGGCTAACAAAGTTCACAGATGACTGCAAACTGGGAGCCATTACTGAATCCCCAAATGATGTTGATACTCTACAAAAGGGCCTTACAGAAACAGATGCTTGGTGCCAGAGCCATGGGCTCAAGGTCAATGCCAAAAAATGTATAGTTATCCCCTTTGGGAAAAAATATGTACCCGTGAATTACCACATAGGTGGCAGTACACTAAACACTAGAAGTGTAATAAGAGACTTAGGGACACAGGTGGACAGTGGTCTCACCTTCAATAACCACATCACCACAACAGTCCCATTTGGTATGTACCTCTCAAGACATCTGCAACAACTGGAAAGGCTGCAGAAACACCTCACTAAAAGAATCATAGGCCTAAAGCAGATGCCCAATGCTGACCGCCTTAAAAACCTCCAGCTATACTCTGTCGCATATCATCTACTCCGAGGCAATCTCTGCTTAACATACAAGACCATGTCAAACCCAGAGCTGTTGGACATGCTACTCTTAAAGAAATCCCAATCCCTCAGAGCCACACACTGCAGAGATCTAAACCTTGTCATCACAATAAACAAAACATGCTGGAGGGATAGGTTCCTGACCCAGAGACTCCCCAGACTCTGGAAAAGGCTGCCCATACATCTCAAGCAGAGCACCTCTTTGGCCCTCTTCAAAAGGAATCCTGATAGCTAAATGGGAGAAAGAAAATTCACCCCAGGGATCACATCAGTTGCCCTGCTAGACACGGGTCCAGGGAAGTAAATAATGTGGGAAGAAATAGCCAGGGAATTGTTATGGCTAGGCTTGTATAGGCCCTAGGACCGATAGCCTAGTACCAACCTATGAACCTATGAATCTATGAACTTCACCTCTGATGGGTTCTATAGTCATTGCTACTTCAAAAGTGACTGACCTATGACCAGATTTGACTAATGAGGGTCCTACACCTATAGTAGTGCAATGGTCTTGCATTTGAGTTAACAAAATAAAGGAACTTTTGTGCAAGTAAGTTAGGTCTCATATAGGTTTCTCACTTGATTGTAGGACAGACAAAATCCCCCATGACAAGTGTGTTAGGTTGTATTTTGATTGACTCAAATAAAGACAAGTAAGCTGCATGAGCATCTTGGTTGATGAAGGGGGACATGTGATGTGCAATGACTTGAAGGGAGGTCTTACCCACAGTAATCTGAACTTGGAGTAGCTCCATAGAATTATCTTGTCTAACCAGTTTAGAGGGGTATTTATCTTTGATGTAGATAGATATTCCTCCAACTTTGGTTCTCACACTTTTATTTTGTGGTCTGAAGGTGGACAGTAGTCTGAAGGTGGACAGTAGTCTCTCCTTTGATAGTCAAATCACCACAGTAGTCAGGAAGTCCTTCTACATGGCACACCTCATCATAAAAGGGTTCTCATCCAGGAAAAAATAGGTAATTTTTCCCCTCTACTCGACACACATTAGACCCATTATAGAGTACAACGCCCCTTTTGGAATGTACCTCACAAAACATCTGCAGCAGCTGGAAAGGTCACAGAATTACCTCACAAAGAGGATTACTAGCCTCAAACAAATGCCCTACACTGACCGCCTCAAAAAACTGCAGCTTTACTCCATAGCATATCGCCTACTCCGAGGTGATTTCTGCCTAACATATAATGCTATGTCAAACCCAGAGCTGTTGGACATGCTACACCTAAAGAAACTCCAATCCCTCCAAGCTACATGCTCTAGGGACCAGAACTTTGTCACCACAATAAACAGGACATACTGGAGGGATATATTCCTGTCCCAGAGACTTCCCATGCCCTGAAACAGGCTACCCATCTATGTCAAGCAAAGTTCTTCATTAGAAAAATCTTGATGAGTGGATGGGAAATAGGAAATACACCCCGGGGATGACTTCTGTGTCTCTGCTTGACAGTGGCACAGGAAAATAACTTTCTTGGGTGGCATAAGCCAGGGAACCTTGTTGGCTAGGCTTATGTAGGCCCTTGGGCCGATAGCCTAGTACCTACCTATGAACCTATAAACCTATGAAGGTATGGAAGGCATTGTAGCCTTGCAAGGTTGGGGTACTCTAGGTGGCCTTGAACCAGGTTTCTGTGACTGGCCAAATTTTTATATCATCCAAGGAAATGAGTGCTTCCAGAGAGTGCAGCTTTTGCTTTAAACACCTAGCATTCAGCAGCATAACCCTTATTTTGTTTCTGCAGAATATTTTCACATCAGAAGTTTTGTTTTTAGGCCTTGCCTAAAAAAGGCACTATGTGGAAGGCAAGATCCATAGCCAGCAGCCCAAAGCCCAGAGGTGCCATCTGCAGGCCATCTCTGGTAAAGCAGTGAGGTCTATCGACCATGTCATCCCAGGTTAACAAGAAACTGAATCTCCCTTGAATGACACCAAAAACTAAGCCAATTATTAAAGTCAATTATTTTTTTGTTTCTATTGTGGCATCATTCTACATGAGGGCAAAATAATACTCAAGGCTAGGGACAAACCTGCCTAGGATACATATTCAGAGAGCTCAATAATATCTCTCTTCACATAGTCCAGTGAGGTACATCTCCAGTCGCTCACACCAACATGAACTATGACTGAGTCATAGTGGTACTTGTTGTTGAGTAATTTGAGTGCATGTGTGATATGATGAATCCTTGTACCAGACAGACAGCTGACCATGACTTTCTCCTTATCCATCCTGGTGAGTGCAACATCAGTGTATCTCACTATATAATCTCCAAAAGCAGGAACATTACGTTTGGGTGTGTTGCACCTTAAGAGCCTAGTTGGTGAGACACTGGTGACGTTATGTGTCTTGAGTGCTGTGGGCTTTGTCAGGTGTAGCAACTTGTGCATAGTAGGTCTCTGGTGTTTAGGTAAGTTTTTGCAGAGTACCTCTGTGTATAATGGTCTGTGTGCTGAGTTCAAGCTTTGTGTATGAGTTGTGGTGTATGTGCTTGGTGTATGAGTTGTGGAGTTTGAGCTGAAAACCTCTTCAGTGTTACTATTTGGTGCCTGAGACAATAGAGATTCCATATTTTTGGTGTAGCCACATCTCTTAGACTTTGTACTAGAGTGATAATGTAGAAGAAGGTTCTCTGTGTACATGAGGCAGTTACTACACTGCCTCAGGAGACCCATATTGACCAGGTTGGCAGGAGAAACAAGGGTAGTCTGACCATCCATAATACTAGGTTTAGACCTGTTACTGAGTAGAAGAGGAAAAGGTGTGGTCCTACTGAGTGTTGCTTCTAAGAGAAAATTTGTCACTACTAATTTTGCGTCTATAACCACCAGGGGTTTGCACAGTAGTAGTGCACGAAGGTGCACAAAGGTGCACAACTTGAAAACAAAAATAAATGTTTGGAAAAAAATTAACCAATCCTAAAGATAAAACTGAGCTCTGTTACAGTAACTTTCAATTAGATTAGTCCAAACTGTACCTTCCTCCTATGATGGCATAGGTGAGCCTCTCCAACAAAAGATTTCCTGCTTTAGTGCTCACTCTGCACAACCAGAACTAGATTCAGCAGGTCTAAATCTAGCCTATGCTACAGCAACTACAAGTGCAATCAAGAATCAGGACACAGTAAATGCACAGTAAAAATAGTAAAAACAGTTGAAATTGCAGCTGACATGGTTTAAATGGTGCAAATACAATTAAAATGTACAACAAATACAGAAAAAAATTTAAATTAAGCACTAACATTCATTGATCACACAGTAGCTTTGGAAGATCAGTGGAGCAGAGGCAGGTCACCAAACTCACTGGAGCTGTGTTAAAACAAGTGCAAACCCATGTACATACTAGGCTTTTATAACAAACATGAGGAAACAACTGGAAACAAATTAAGCAATCATAAAGTTCAAAACTGAGCCCTGTTACACTAACCTTCAATTAGATCAGTCCAAACCGTAACTTGGTTTAAATGCAGCAAATACAATTAAGTGTAGAAAACAGTTTAAAAAAGACACTAGCATCTGCTGATCATACAGTAGCTTTGGCAGATCAGTGGTGCAGAGGTAGGTCAACAAACTCACTGGAGCTGTATTAAAACAAGTGCAAATGCCGGCCTTTTATAACAAGCAAGAGGAAATGGTTGGAAACAAATTATCCAATCCTAAAGCTCAAAACTGAGCCCTGTTACAGGAACCTTCAATTAGATCAGTCAAAACTGTACTTTCCTCCCATGAGGGAACAGGGAGGCCTCTCCAACAAAAGACTTCCTTATTTAATGCTCAGTCTGTACAACCAGAACTAGATTCAGCAGCACTGAATCTAGCCTATGTTACAGCAACTAGAAGAGTAATCAATTTTAATTATTTATTTATTTAAATTTGTTGACTGGGAGTGTCCGACTGGACATAGGTCCATTTTCAGCGGAGGCCTGGGGAGAAAAGCTCCCCAGTAAATTAAACAGACAGTTCAAGAATCAAGAATCAGAACACGGTAAATACACAAACAGTAAAAAGCTGAAATTGCTGCATATATGGTTAATGCAGCAAATGCAATTAAAATGCAATACAAGTGCAGAAAACAGTTTAAATAAGGCACTTAGCATTGAGTTTCAACCAGAACAAAGATACTTAGAATAACAGGTACAATAAGCATTCAAGCAGCAATTCCCAGCTCAGAAAAGTGGAGATTACCCTCTGCTCCCACAAGAGTGTAGTCCAGCAAACCTATTTAATGTATAGTATCTGGCCTGAAGTGCTTAATCCAGAACTAAGACGATTTTAGAATAACAGAAACAATAAGCCTTCAACCAGCAATTCCCAACTTAGAAGGACGTAAGCTATCTCTCCTGCCATAAGAATGTAGAACGCAAACCATCCTTATGTAACATAACTAGCTTGAAGCCCAAGTGCTTAAATCCAAATGAAGAGGCTTAGAATAACTGCTACAACTGAATAAGGCTACTAACAAACAATAATAAATTAAACCAAGCACTTTTAAGAACAAGTAGAAAAAGCAAAATAAAGTAGGAAGAAGCACAGATGCAGTAAAAACAGCTGAATAAAGTCCTTTTTTTTTGCTTTTTTAGTAACTGCTACAACTGAATAAGGCTACTAACAAACAATAATAAATTAAACCAAGCACTTTTAAGAACAAGTAGAAAAAGCAAAATAAAGTAGGAAGAAGCACAGATGCAGTAAAAACAGCTGAATAAAGTCCTTTTTTTTTTGCTTTTTTAGTAAGTAAGAAGGGAGGAAACAGAAGGTAATTCAAGTTGAAGAGAGTAAGGAGGTGGGTATTGTGGGTGGCTGGCATAGTGGTTAAGGTGTTCACCTTATAGGCACAAGGTACAGGGTTTAATCCTCACTTGGAGTAATTGGCTAGGCTTGAAATAACCCACAAAGAAATTTAGCCTGGTACTCATTTATAAACTTATGAACTGATCTCTCCAAACTCAGCAGAATGATCTGATGAGGTGGGACTGGCAGGAGTGTCCAAAATTAGATTAATAGTATGGGCAGGCAAACTCAAATGTCACCAACTTTAAGAATACAAGAACACTTGGGCAGGTGGGTGGGAAAAGGAAATGCAGACAGTGAACAGCAATAGTCAGTCAGAAGCAAGTCAAATAGGCACTCCAGCTAAATAAAGATACCTCCAACAATTTCTAGTTAAAGAGGAAGTTGTTTCTCACCTCCTTCCACTAATTAACCCATCAGAAGATTTCAGTAGTTTATTTACTTGTGTACATAAATGTCTAACTGCTAATCATTTTTGTAATTAAAAACAACATAATCTGACAGTACAGAGGATTAAGGTTCTGAGCACTTAATAAGCTGCTTCCTGTTGTCAGTGATACATAGTTTGATACCTTCCATGACCATTTTCCTACTTTATGTCTCATAGTAAGTCACCTGACAAGACTGTACTCCCAGGTCTCCCCTGAAAAGGGACACTTGTGTCCAGTGAGATTACGTTTATAACAAATGTGTACAATAAAAAAATCTCTGAATAAATAAAATGGCAAGAATAAGCAATTCAAATATAACAAAAACATAAAACTAGATACATTCTGAAACATAAAACTAGAGCTTGAGCTTCTGAAATGCTTCATGTAGACATTCTTTAACAGATTGTACTGAAGTGATCTCCTAAGGGAGGCCTCACATTTGTCAATATAGCTATGAATGGTCACTGTATTATTGTTAAAAATTGTCAGTTATTTTTGTATCTTATTTAGATCTGAATGGAGGTATACATGTTTAATACTTATACTGTTGAAGGTTAAAACATGAGGTACCAATTTTTGTTTACATTACTTGAAATAAAGTTTTTTTTTAACTGATATCATTCTTGAGATTTTACTTGTGCTTCTATGACCATAAAAAAACTTCCTGGAAATTAAAAAGGATATGCAGGTAACTCCTAATAAAAGTAGTTCCAACAAATGTAAAGTAGGTACAAAATGGAAACCAATAGTGCAGAATATATAATTTTGCTATGGAAATAGCTTCAGTAATCTCTAACTAGTGGGCTTGTATTCTATATATATTCACTTGTTTAAAAGCTTTCCCTATTTACTGCTTGATACATACTACCTTACATGGCCTGAGTATCTAACTTATAGAGGTGAAGCAAATATTCTAAATATTTATTTATAGTGTGTTAACCAGATAAATCACCAGTATGTGTGGACCATTTTGAGACCCCGCCATGCAGAAACACAGTACAAAAATAACAACGTACAGAATAGATGTATAATACATATGCAGACATCAAACATGCGGTTTATTCTATGAAAATATCTGGAAATGAGAGAAGAAGAAAAGAAAAAAATGAGGATTATCACTTAATGACAATTAACAGGTGATTATGAAGTTATTTAAAACCAATTGTATGATAGTCCTGCTCTAAATAGAATAGTGAATAGAGTCATTTGGGGTGAGGTGAGGCTTGGAGGGTTAAGCAGAGAGGACAGTGGATAAGATGGTGAAGAAATGTGGACATTATCACAGACAGAGGAGTGAATTAGTTTGCTAGTGTGCAGTTAGGAGGCTTTATTAGAAATAGCAATGGATGTAGGGAGGAAAACAGTGAATCAGATGAAGGTTTTCATAGTTAGATGATGCCCTGAGGAGAAACTTATTTATAGGCATGTCTTGAGAATAGATATTTTTTCATTGTTACCTAATTTTGGGGAATTTGCTATGGTCTTGCAAGTCTTCAAGGAGTGATGTTCAAGTCTGAGATGCCATTACTCAGTAGCTTTAGTCATCAGTACGGAGCTTTCTGAATGGGTTAGAAAGGCACAGAGAGGACTATGACTGACAGTTATAGGATGTTTTGGGATATCTGCTTGTGATCTACCACACAGATAATATGAACCAGCCAGCATTTTATTTCATTAATATATTCAGATGTGTTCCTTACCAGAAAGTGTTAATGAATCATCTAATATGAAGTATTCCCTCACCTTATGTCACTTCACAAGTTTCATCAATAGATTCGGTTTTAGGTAGCACAGTCTTTGATTATACTATGGTATTAAGGGGGAAGTTGGGACTCGGCTAAAGGAATGATTTTAATGCTTTTATTGCGCTTAACAGAACCACTCTCTGTAACTACCCCCTTGCTTCATCCAACCTGATTATATTTAAGGATGTTTTTGACACTTTTCATTACACTCAACCAGGATCGCTTGTCTGTGTGTTTCAGTAAAGGATATTCCATGTTTAACTGAGCTGTGGACTACCTACTATTTTCTATTTTATTATTTTGTAGTACATATTTTATAGTTATATTTTTCAGTTGGATTTTTATTAAGTGAACTAAAGTGCATAACATAATTTAAGAAGTGAACATCACACCCTCCACACTGCGAAGTTTCTTCTTGGTTTGTTTAGGTAGGCATTGTCAATACAATCATGTGAACAGAGCATTCTTCTCAGCATGTCTCAGAAAATGTACAGTGGAAATAGTATAGAAGTTTGTAAACCTTTTCATACCATTTGTATATTATACATTTCTATACAACACAAGCTTTCCTAAGTCAATTTACCTATAAAATAGCCTTTTTATGGTTATGAGTGCTAACAACAGACAATAAAAGTCCCTTTCTGAAATGCATAGTGCAAAAGTTTGAGAACTGAGTACATTTTTTTAACGACAGGTGGGTGGTGGGGGCAACAGTGTAATGCTTGTTGCAACATATAATTTTCTGAATGCACAACTGACCTGCATTACCTGCAGCATATGTAATATCACCTAATATATCTGCTATCCTTGCCATTTGTTATCTCACATCTCCACTTTAACATTTTACATTATCACATTTACTGCCTTTGTTACAATGCAGATATGTCCCTCTCATAGTCTATTGTCAACATTTATTTTTATCATGTAGATGTGTCCCTGAGTGGACAGGATTACTTATATAATTATCACTAATGTTTAATAACTGATGTTTGTATGTTAATCTACTTAAATATACATTCATACACATTCCACATTGTTTCCTTGCCTCTTAATAATGTACTTCAAGTTGCCAGTGTCTTGTATTGTATGTCTACTCTTGCTTGTTTATTGCCGTTGAGTTTATTTACAACCTGTTGCTTACATTGTGTGCTGCAGCTTATTTGTACCTCAACAGCTAGCAGCTGTTCTGGCCACAAACAGGAACTGCATAATGTGCGACTTAGTGACTAGCATTTTGGGTGAGCACTAGTGTAGGTTTAGTGCAACAGGTACATGCTTGTTAATGATCTTCAGGAATGACTAATGCCTCTAAAACAGAAGTGAATTATACCCTTCTAGCAAATAAGCATTAGTGGCCTCAGAAAATGTATATCTAGACTTGATAACCAGCTGGAAAGATTACTTTAATGTAAGATTAAATTGAAAAATAGGAAAAAGTTGGAAATTAACAGGAAACACTTACTAGCTAGATTGTATTATTTAATCCAGAAACAAATGAGAACATTCAGTCTAACAAAATGGAGGCTCTATTAGCTACACAAATAATCAGACAACTAAGGAATCGGCTATTTTAACTGTCCTGAGTTTATTGTAAAGAAACTGGTAAAAAAATAAAATCACAGGGAAAATATTTAGAATAACTAGAAAGGGATGATATCAGATACCTAGACAAGTGAATTATGTACTTCAGCTCAGTTTCCTATTCCTATCAGCATTTTGGTACAAACACAGGTTGGAGATCTTTCATTGGTTTTCGTATTTCTTTTGAGTTCAGAATGGAAATAGAGACATTAATTTTGATAAAAAGTGAAGCAATATCCACCTTTTTTAGTTTGGGATAGAAGTAAACTTTTAGACAAGTATCTGTTATGCCTATAATGTGAGGTTGATCAATAAAAAGCCATGTTTGCAGATGGGCCATTTATTCTTTATACTGTAAATATAAAGACAAGCAATCTTAAGTTCTATTATACTTTTGTGGATTTGATGGGAATTATTGCAGGAAACTTTGCAATGTACTCAGCATATCCTATAAATTTTACTTCCTGCACCCTGCCTTTTCTCATACTCCATCTTCTAGCCATCATTTTACTGCTCCAGGCAGCTTCATGTGATCCCATTCATAAACTTTCCATGTACCCTTATTGTTTGTATTATGATATAACATCTTCATCACTATATCCTGTGCCCATTTGATAGAATCCCTCATCATCCACTGATCCAAGTTCCACCTCCATTCACCTACCATCTTGTTTCCTAGCTCTAAGCACACCGAACAATGGCACAATCTGAAACATTTCTTTATCTGCAGTATACATCTGTAATGTCGCCAGCTGTTTCCCCATCCACCAATAGTCTGCCAACCTACTGCCTTATTTTGTTTCTCACCTTGGCAATGCAAACCCTGCCACTCCTGTTCTTAATTCTTGACACCCATCCTACAGCATCTCCTATCTCATTCCATCAGCTGGGGATTTTTGACTATAACTGTGAAATTGAAATGCTCCCAATTTTCTATTTCTTTTGGGGTGTAAAATCAAGATAAAGTCACACTGTTTGATTTCTCTGCCTCATTTTGTAATTCAGTACCTGCAAATTATCATTAAATCTCATAAAATGTTGTGTCTGTTTTCAATGTGGCAATAGAAATAACTCAAGACCATCCTGTGTCTCTCCTCAGCCATCTGCCTGACACCCACCCTCCTCTGTAGTCTTTGATTACAACTTCACTATATTTTATTGTTTATAAAACTGCTTAAACCTCCCACTCCCCTTCTACTATCTCTTTTGCCTAAATTGAAGGAGGTATAGATCTTTTGTCTGACTTTTGTAATGCTCAGGGTTGTAACTTAATCTGTTATAGAAAAAGCAAACTTAGTTCCTCCATCTTCAACTTCATCAACACTCTCTCCCTCTTCAATCGACTGTGAATTCCTGTAACATTCCATGTTGATACCCATATTTCTCATGTTTACCATTTTCTCCTTACACCATTACAACTGTAGAGTGCATTCACCTGCTGTTCCAATGGAGCTGGTTCCCAAGTGCTTTTGAGACAGTAAGGTTCTGACTAAGACCCTTACCAGCAAGTTAACACACCGGCCATTAGTACCACACAAGTTAATTTGTGACAAGCTCAAAGGTGCCCCCACCTGGTGATTCAGGAACTTACTTCTTGAATTTGATCAAAAACATACTAAATACACAGCTTCAAGTTATCGTCCCCATACTGGCTGACATAAGCCTCTTTGTACTCCTCCCTATCTCCCTGAGAATAATGTGCGTGAAATAACTCAGCATTCCGTGAGTCCCCCACAGAGTGACATTCACTCACTCACTGTACAAAGCCAGCAGTTTACTACATCCAATAGTGGTGACACAAATACTGTGCTGGTTTAAGACAGCATTTTAAAATAAAGTGCATGTAACATAAGGTTTCACTGTCATATAACATATGCATTTAAATATTGATAAAGACAGTCGAAATATATTATAATTACCAAAGGCATTTTGATAATAGCTGGGAGTATTTGTACACCAGAGTCTTTTATACCTTTTCAAGTAAATAAGTTCTAAACTACCAAGACTCTGTTGTACTCAAATCATTGTTCAAATATTTTGCAAGCTACACATACATGCTTTTAAAATACAGTAGCAAAACGAAAACAATAGACTTGACAATAATATTGTCCCACGGGTACATCTATAGCAGTGATTACTCCCAAGCATAGTCATGCATTTGTCTCTTATTGTCATTGTCTAAAATAAAATTGTAGCTACCCAGAAAGACTGATATGTCTATTGGGTACTCGATATATCTCATTTTATTCCCCTTTACTCTCTTATGAGCTAACAGTTACCACCTCAGTATCATTCTGTGCATATTGAATTAGTGTTCTATGACATAAATAATAATTAAAAAAAAAGATATAAAAAAACAAAAACAAAAACAAAAAAAAAAAAAGAAAAACAGAGAAATTGACACACTACTCTCTCCATTAAAAGGTGTTTCCCATTCTGCCTTTCTAGTCCTCCCCTGCAGAAAGTCTCCAAATCACCAGTCTCTCCCCAGTCTTCTCTGTGACAGCATCCAGCCTTCAAAGGAGAGCTCTCCCTAATAGACTCATTAACCTCAGGACTCCTATACTTCTCCTTGTGGTCACATTTGTCATTGTATTCTTGTTCCTGTCCTGTTTCCCTCCATAATCCTGCTTCCTTGTATCAGGCATATCCATGTGCTTGTTGTAGTTAACTGCAGTTTTACCATATGCAACACTTTTTTTTCAGTATATTATCCGTTTATTCTGGTGATATCATGCCTGCGCCCCTTCATCTTTGCTTGGTAAAAACATTTAAGTTCAACAAACATTTCATTTTTTTTTAAATGAAAAAAATAATGCTTATAAATCCAGTTAACGTTAGTACAACTCAAATAAAAAATGTATACTTAATCAATATGCAAACTTGTGGGATGAAGGCCTTTGATATTATTCTAATGCCACCCAAACTGGGGAGATAATGAAACTTGCCCTTTCAAACTGCCATCATATTACTGAAACCTCATAAATGATTGACATACATTTCTTCTGCCATGACATTTAAACACGTAAGGCATTAGGGGTGGGGATTCTTCTTCTCAAACAAACCCGATGCAGTTCAGACATTGAATCTGAGATGGACAGGAATAAACAAACCAAAAAGACCAAACTATTGGCTCAATGAAAGACTTTCTGTTCATATAATCTTTTTAATAACAAAATAAACACATTTTTTGCAACTATGTGCTTTCTCAATCATAACATGTTAATCAAGACAAGACAGAGAGAAGCTTTTAAATTACATACATCACATGATCCAAATCATATGACACTTCAACAAATCACAATTATAACATTTAAATAAAGCAAAAGTATTTATGTGAAAACATATAAAACACACGTATACATATGATTCTATATGCCTTGAAAAAAGTCTATTAAAGACATTATTAGAACACTGTCCCCAGGATTCACGAATCCTCCGTGTAAGACTAAATTAGTCTTACACGGAAATGCCAGTCTGAGAGTAAGACAGCAGCATGCCATGCATATTAATGAGGGTGCGCTGTCTCAATTCTAAGGCTAACACGGAGCATGCACAAGTGCAGGGGGTGTGTCGGACTGCCGAGCAGTCTAAAAATCCATGCCCCTGCAAGTCTCTCAATTGGGAAATGTCAACTGACATGACCGAGTCCGCTCAAATGTGTACATACCCAACACTACACTCCCCCACATTCTAAACCCCTGTACAATTATAAAATGTAAAACTTTAATTTTTTTTTATTATTATTCCCGATATAGCTGCCTGTATTTGCGCGTGTTTGCACAGGTTTGCCCATTGCTTAGCTACAGTTAGCAGTTTAGACATCGAAGAGGATAATAAAAAACGTATATACAAATTAAGCAATATAGCAATAGTGTAGTGGTAGAGCCTTCACACAAAGAGGAGGCATTCTCGGTTCAAGTCCCACCACTCCCCTTTCTATTTTCTGTTGGAAATCTGTATATAAAAATAATTCCTGACATTTATTATTTACATTTTAGTAAAAGGCATTGAAATGGCCTATGTAGTGGTGAACAAATTATATATATATATATATATATATATATATATATATATATATATATATATATGTATAGAAGAAGGTGAAATGGTTATGCATACTGATGAATGCATAAGTAACGTATCTTAAGCAATGTGAAGCACTGCTAAGCAAAGTTTACTAGTATTAAGCATATTTAAGTATAATTGCTCATAGCTTAGCACTGCTTTAACTAGCACAATAGCTTTGCGCAGAGCTGCGCATCATGCAAACTAGTGCAAACCGAACATGGTTGCGTGTAGCTGCGCACCGTGCTAACTAGCGCAATGTCGGGCAATGTCAGGCAACGTTGGGCAAAGTTGAGCAAAGTCAGCTAAACACAGCCACACCTCCTAGCCAGTCTGGCCAGTAGTAAAATAAAAGGCAATGACAGGCCTCGAACCCGGGATACTATGCACGATAATCACAGTACTGAACCACTAAGCCATGACAGTTTTTCATATGCATGCACTTTCAACACAGACATACATATCAATGGAAGTTTACCCATTGCTAAGCAGGTGTGCCTTCAGCTGAGTGTTTTCAAAACTGGCCAATCACAAATAAGTGTGGGAAATGATGCATATTTAAGATCCATAGGCGGGAATACTTGCCATAACTGGTTGTAGCTCCCATCTGCAGGCAGCAATGGCCGGTGCTGGAGAAGACTCTCGTTTTCGAGCACAACGTTGGGGCATTGAGGAGTCAAAAGTAATGGTTTGGCTCCTTGTCCATAATCATGAGGACAGACTCCTGCAGGCCAGTACCAGGGCACCCAATACAAAGCGGAAGCCTAGGACCGTCTAGCTCATGAACTCACCAGTGCCACAGGTGTCCCTTGGACTGGTGAGCAGGTCAGACACCACCACGCAGACCTGAAGAGATGCAAGGCGGGTCAACTGGACCAGTGGATCCAGGAGGCCTATGAGATGAAAAATGCCCCACTACTGAGTAAGTAGCCATGGAATTAAGTATGTAAGAATTGATATTCTAGTCTATACTATGGATAGGTAAGTCTCAATATCACTTCATTTACTTCACAGCTGCAGGTGTCCGTGCTGCGAATCAGCAAGCCTATGCAGATAGGCTGCTAAGGCTGTACCACCAGGCAGGTTAGTAATTATTCAGCTTGCACTGTTATGTAAAATAAATGAGAGAGCCTGAAAAAAGTGTTATAAGTCTTTAATAAAGGTATAATTCCTGGAGTGTGTCTGTGTCATTTTCTTTGATATGTTGTTGTACTCTTGCATTATAGAAATAGTACTGTTATATTAAGCGCTGTTAACACACAGTTGGGTAGGCCCATATAAAGTGGATGAAGGGAGTGCCAGTAGCTTTTACGCATATTTACAGTCCTCATATGTTGGTTCATGCCCAGCATGTACAGGTTAATCTGGCACATGAGTAGCTTGGTATTGTTTTCTCCAGAAATGTCACTGTGCTGGCAGAAATGTAGGGAGCTGTTAACATATAACTGATAATTTCACCTAAACATATCTAGATAAGTATAGGAAAGTAGAGCTGTCAGTGTACCATCTCAGCAGTAGTGTGTCTGAGCAACTCACAAAATATGTAGCAGCAACATCTGCATCCCGGACAGTTTGTATGTCAGATACAGCCCATGTATATAAAGCTCTAGCAAAACCCATTTCCCAATTTAAGGACAATTGGGTAGTGTAATAATACATGTAGGGGACATATAACTGCAGTTAATAGGAATGTAGTGTAATCTAGAAGGATATATAAGTTGTTAATGGAGCTATCATTTTCCACCCTACTGTATGTGCATAAAAAATGCAATTCCACACCTCAATGGGTATGTCTAATCTCAAAACATTTGTTGAGACATATGTCCTATTGGTTTATAAATATCTGCATTTATTTTGATGCATGTGCCCTGTTCAGATACCATAATATTGGTGGCCTGTTGCCATCAATTAAACCTGCATGCTGTTGTAATGTCCACTGTTGTTCTATATATGTATGTGTCATGCTTGCTGTTCAACTGTTGGAACTCTGGTGTGTTGGGTTAATAGGAATACTTCTGCATGCTGTTATAACTAATTGGGAATGCTGTTAACTGTTACTAACCCATATTTTCATTAAATCCTCCTAAACATAGAACGTATGGGAAGGCCAGTCCCAGCAGACCCACCTGTCCCACCTCAGCTGGTGATGGCACCTGGCACCAGCAGGTCCGGTGCCCAGCCTGGGACCTCCTCCTCCGTTGGCCCTGTGCCACCTTTGGGTGTAAGTGCTGCAGGGGATGGGGCTCGTCCCCCTTATTCAAGCGTGGGCAGAGCAGGGCCACCTATCACCCTCCGAACGGTCCAGGCTATGGTGCATTGGGAGATTGAGCATTCTGTCGCTGATCCTCTATGCCAGCTTGAGGCATGAGTGGCGCAACTCATGGGTGAGCCTGCCCCCCCTATGCAGCCCCCAGCACAGCCACCCTCTGGACTGTGAAGGTGCAGTAGTGACTGCCCATGGGTGGGGATCTCAGTTCCACTGTTGCCATCTGTGGGCTCATGGGCTTGTGATTTCCAAACATCCTTCCCCATCAATGGTGCTCACTCACCACATGTGTCATATTCCACCTCTGTATGCATCTTGTTTGTCTTGTCTGTTTACCTCCCCAACCTACCTCCCCAAATATACCTACATCCCCTACCCCACATTCCACTCTCACCTGAAAAAAAAGGGGCAATCTGCTCCCAAAAAAAATTACACCTCATAAATAGCTGCCTATTTTGCACACATGTCTGCTGGACACATAAACTGATATTTAATTGGCAGTACAACATACTTTGTTGTCCTCACCCCTCTCTCAGGGGTGGAATGTTTCATATTTCCCTCCAAGTTTATTGCATATGCACAGCTGTTGCTGTTAAAGAAATGGGCAGCTATGGACCTTCCTACACCCGTCCTGCACATCCTAAGCTGTTTTCTCTACTGTCTTTCCCTCTTTGTGCCCCTTTTTCACCAATTTCCTATCTCCCCATGTTCTTTTCTTTCAAAGAAATGAGCATGGGGGTTAGCGGGAGTAAGCATTATTAAGCAGTAGTTAGCAGGTTTGCGTGAGTGTGTGCTTGTGTGCGCTTAGCTAAGCATTGCTAACCATCGCGTAAACCTGCGCAAACCCGCTTACAATTACTTAAAAGTGCCTTAGTCACTCTGTATGTCAGGGCCCTTGTTCTGCTCAGCAGCAAAATGAAACACCTCTGTCAGTCTCGAACCCCAGAAATTGGACACACTGCACTGCATGAAGTACCACTAAGCCACGGCAGACATACAACAAGTTGATGCTGAAATAAATATATCATGCATCAGAATGAGTGAATGTAAAGGAAAAATAGGAATGCCATAACACAAATCTTGTTCTGTGGATCTTTACCAGCAGTTGTTGTGGAATTGCATTACATGACTGTGAAAAGAGAACCAGCCATTCTAGCAGGAAATAATGTTACAGCAGCACTTTACAACCCCCACACAGTATCATAGCAGGACAAACACTAGCATATCTGATTAGGGCAGAGACCATACTTCCCAACTGTGACTAATTTTCAGGGATGTCCCTGATTTTGAAACACATTTTAGCTGTGTCCCTCTGAATTCCTCTGAAAAGTACTGACGTTAGGCAGAAAGGTGGGGAATTACACCTAATGAATAATGACAATAAGTAAGAGTTAGACACCGCTTGTACTTCAGAAAAGGTGTATTGATCCATATGCTCTGGTTCTCTCAAAGTCTCAACTTAATGTTTCTAATATTTTAAATGTGTACCTCACTTTTACCTACTTTTCCCTGAGTCTGTTCAAATATGTACATGAGTGTTTCAGAGGCCTGGCAGATTCAGAAACACACAGGCATATCAGCTTTCCTGCTGTTACACACTGTGCAAATAGCTTTGGAAGGAGTTACACAAGCATACCCTTATGGAGGAGTACAACACTGAAATACCAAAGGATGTAGCCATGTACTGGTAGCAACTGACTGTAACAATGCCATTGTACCAGTGCTGAAAAGACCTGTGCATAGCACAGCAAAGAATAACAGGCTAACATCTGGCTACCATCTGGATAGGTCCACAGTTGGGAGCTATGCAGCCAGACTACTTGCCTTGATAAACTAACAGGTATACAGCAATTCTTTAAGTCCAGCAAGATAACATTCACACAATAATACATAATGCTCTCTGTACGTTCGCATCCCTACCCAAATGTACAATATACCTGTGTGTTCAGGATCTACCAAGGATGTAGATAGGCATACTCAGCACTGGAATTTTCCAGTTTTCATGAGAAGCCTGTGCTAATGTCAACACTAAAAAAGCACAAACTGTTCAGAAGTGAGCACATTAATATTCACAGTATAGCAGTTCACAAACAGTTCATGTGCCAAAAGAATACATCTCAATAACTACTTTTGTATGGCAGTTAATTGTATAAGTAGAAAAGAAACTACATACCCCCATGTAGCTTGTGTTAGCATTTGCAGGGGTGAGTACAATTCTACACTGACAAGTGTGCACTGGAAGTGGCAACATTCAGGTCTGAATACAACATTTAAATCACTGGCTACACCCCTAGTTTCAGATATAAGAACTATACCAATCTTCTGACTTAAACAACGGTGTCCACAGCAAACAAGTATGAGCCCCACTTTTTAGGCTGAAAGGGCTATGCCTACCTGACTTAGCAATTTATAGCATTGGGTTGCTATGACAGTGAGTACTGCAATTACCACATAGCAGGCTGCATGCAGTTACCAAATGATGGCCTCCAATTGGTGCAGAGGCCATCACATGCACATGTGCAGATACCTATAAAAGCAGGCTGTACTTGCTGCCCACACATGCAATCACTCCATTGCAGACACTGAGAGAGAGAGAGAGAGAGAGAGAGAGAGACAGAGAGAGAGAGAGAGAGACATTAACAGCAAAAGCAAACTCAAAAGCAAATGGCACACGGAAATTAATAATACCAATACATACAAAGGAAAGGTATGTAACAGATATGTATTTACAGGCATGTAGTAGATGTTTTTGAAGAGTACTCTACATACTTTGAAACATCCATATGTGGCAGCAGTACGTATCTATGCACAGATGTCCAGCATAACTACTGCCACAGACAAATCAATGTGTAGCTGTGTGCAGGGGGACATAACTGTGACATATGTAGCTCAGCATTAAATGTCAAACATCTGATCCATGTTATCTGTGTTCTGTACAGTAGTGTGGACAATGGCTGTTTGGGGAGTAGCGCAAACTGCTATATAAACATGGATGTGACAGAGTAACACATGCATGATAGTCATATTAATGTGTAGCTTAGCATTGGCAACTGCTGTACTAGGCTAGTATGCTAATCTAGCATTTGTAGCTATATACACACCCTCTAATACTACTGTGTGCTCACATGTGACACCTGTTCATGTTGCAGCAAGGCTCAACAAGTCAGCCGTGAGGTCCAGGGACTTACAACAGTGTGGACCTTGTGTGTGTATGGCACACACATACTGAGAGATATATATGTGTCAGTACGGAAAAAGTAATCAGAGACCTAGGGACCCAAGTCGAGAGCGACCTCTCATTTGACACCTACGTTGCCAAAGTGGTTAGAAAAACATTCTACCTTGCACACCTCATCATGAAGGAATTCACATCCAGATCCAAGGATGTCATTGTACCCCTATATTCCTCCCTCATCAGACCCATGATTGAGTACAATGCCCCATTTGGTATGTACCTCACCCGGCATTTACAACAGCTGGAGAGACCACAAAAGTACCTCACCAAGAGGATCAAGGGTCTCCAACATATGTCTTATTCTGCCAGACTAAAGAAACTTCAGCTCTATTCAGTAGCATACCGCCTGCTCAGAGGTGATCTCTGCCTGGCATAAGGCCATGTCCAATCAGGATCTGATGGGCATGCTCCATCTCAAAAAATCCAAATCCATCAGGACCACGAGAGCTAAAGACTTAAACCTCAGCACAAGTATGAACAGGACATGCTGGAGGGATAGATTCATAACCCAAAGGCTTCCCATGCTTTGGAACAAGATCCCAGTTCGTATTAGGCAGAGCACTTCACTGACTCTCTTCAAGAGAAATCTTGATGAGTGGATGGGAGATCATACGTTTCAATCTAGGGGTCACATCTGTGTCACTGCTAGACAGGGCACAGTAACCACTATTATATAAGGGGACCTTCATTGTGTCACTACTAGACAGAGGCACAGTATTCTAAATTTATTCTGTACACTTTTTGTACCATTTCATGGGGTGGCAAAAGCCACATCACTATGGCTAGGCTTACAAATGCCCCAGGGCAGATAGCCTAGTACTATACTATGAAACTATATACTAACATCTGTACATGCGCATAGAGTAAGGGACATACTGCAACTGTATGTGAAGGGTGGACATATATATGTTGGTGAAGGTTGTTATGTGCATATTTGTATGTAGGTTGTAGTGTGTGGCAAACAAGACAGCATACAGTGCTGGTACATGACATGCGGTGGTTAAACACTGTGGGTGTGATTTGTTAAGCTTACAATGTTGCAGCCAGTCAGGCCTGCTAAAGCTACATGGGCTGAGAACACCTTCAATGCATTTCTCACAAGACTGTGCGATATCATTACATTACTGTATACCTCACATCCTTTGCATAATTGATATTCCCACCATGAAAGGTGGATTGTATATGTGCCTATATCTATATGTATATGTACACCAATGGATGAGTATATGTATGTATGTATGTATATATATATATATATATATATATAGAGAGAGAGAGAGAGAGAGAGAAAGAGAGAGAGTCATATATAGTGATATAGATGCCTGGTGTCAGAGCCATGGCCTCAGGCTCAATGCCGAAAACTGCATTGTCATCCCTTTTGGCAAAAACTTGGTACCCATGAATTACCACATAGGTGGTAGTCTTCTTAACACCAAAAGTGTGATGAGACCTTGGGACACAGGTGGACAGTAGTCTCCCCTTTGATGATCACAGTGCCACACTAGTGAAGAAACCCTTCTATGTGGCACACCTCATCACAAAAGTCTTCTCATCCAAGGAAAAAGAGGTCATTGTTCTCCTCTACTCATCACTCATAAGACCCATTACAGAGTACAATGCCCATTTTGGTATGTACCTCACAAGACATCTACAACAACTGGAAAGGCCACAGACATACCTCACAAAGAGGATTACTGGCCTCAAACAGATGCCCTATGCAGACTGTCTCACAAAATGCCAGCTTTACTCTGTTGCATATCGCCTACCCAGAGGTGATCTCTGCCTAACATACAAAGTTATGTCAAACCCAGAGCTGTTGGACATGCTCCACGCAAACAAATCCCAATCCCTCTGAGCTACATGCTCTAGGGACCTAAACCTTGTCACCACAATAAACAGAACATGCTGGAGGGATAGATTCCTATCTCAGAGACTTCCCATACTCTGGAACAAACTACCTATCTATAGCAAACAAAGCTCATCAGTAGCACTCTTCAGGAATAATCCTTGATGATTGGATGGGAGATAGGTAATACACCCCGGGGATCACCTCTGTGGCTCTGCTTGACAGGGGCACAGGAAATGAATTTCCTTGGGTGGCAAAGGACAGGGTACCATTTGGCTAGGCTTATATAGGTCCTAGGGCCAATAGCCTAGTACCTACCTATGAACCTATACACACCCACATGTGCTTGTTGCAATACATGCTATGTGAGGTTGACTAAGTGTGATAGTCAATGTGTTGGTGAATGTGTCAAAGTTGTGTATATGTGGGATAGCCTAGTGGAAAACTGTTTCTGACATGGTATTTTGTGTCCTAGCTTTGATCAGAGCAAAAGATGTGTATGCTGTTGCTCGGCAGAAAAAGCAGTATGGCATACAGTCTGACATAGTCCCTTGGTGTTGACTGGGGTGTGTCATTGGAGGCTAAAGCAGTACATGTATGCCTATTGATTGGTACTGCTGGTTAATCCAACTCCTGTATGAGCAGTAGTACTACCTGAAGCTGTAGGCCTAAACAGCACAGTATGGTGTATGTCCACATTGCTTCGATCCACTGTTTTGTGTGTTCCCTGTAGTCCTCACAGATTACATACCTCAGGTTTAAGGTTTTGTAAGTACTGACATACAGTACTGTATGGTACACAGGTAAAGCTCATCTGGGTTGCCATACCTTTGTGTCTTGTAAGTATGTCTGATGTGTGTGTGGGTATGCCTGTAACATGCCCTCTGTCATATGTATGTTACAGGATATAAGTGAGTATCTAGCAACATGTATAGTCTAGTACAGCAGTATGCCACCCATATTCACGAATGTGCACATATATTAGGCAGGGGTTTGCCATCAACAAGTAGTGTGGTATAATGGTAATACTGTAACTGGACTATACAATCATTGCAATGGAGGACATATTACGTTATGCATTAGTCTGATCTATACCTTCTGTGGCTAGGTGGTGCATTGTGTCACATACAGTGTGCCATGTACTGTTGTATAGTCTTACATAGTGATTTCACTTTGTTGCTGTGCAGAATATGGTGTAATATACAGAATGTGCCAGTCACTGTCAGGCAGTTGTGGGGTGAGTACTGATATGTGGTATTGAAAGTGTGTATCCTCTGACAGCTAATAGGTTACTGTATATGGCAGCTCAGTGATATCTGTACTGTATAATGTTAAGTGTGCCATATGACATGTTCAGACATATTGTTTCTTTGTCTTCCAGGGATCATGGCCCACTGTCGCAACCTGAGCTAAAGTAGTGCTGAGGACAGCATCATTACAAGCAGTCTGATCCAGCACTACAGAGTGCTATTCTCAAGAACCAGCCAGGACCAGCATGAGCGGACTGCACTGTGGCAAGATGTTGTCTGTAGGGTAAATGACATAGGCATGCATAACCGGACATATGAGCAGGTACGCCATCACTGCAGTATTTTACTTAGACATGTCCGGCAGCGTGCGTCTGATATCCGTAGACAACAGCTTGCTACAGGTGGTAGGGTTACCATCCATCCCCCCCTCACCAGAGTGGAGGAGCTGCTCCTGAGCCTGGTGGCTCCTGGCCAACACCAAGAGCAGCAGACATGTATCATCATGGAGGTTGGAGCCACCCAGCAAGTTCACACGGAGCGTGCAGGTAACATGGCATATCTGTAGACTACTGTTACCTCTATTGGTAGATCATGCATATGTGAGATGTGTACTGTGTAGTTAGAAGATGTGGAGCCTGGTGTTGTGCAATACTGATCATTTTGAACATAATCTGTAGGCCTGTGAATGTAAACAGTTGTACTACTGTAAGATTGCAAACCCACAGTAGCAATGCCACAGTTGTTGCCACTGACAAACTGTCTCATATCCTTGTAGGTCCCTCTGGTGTGACAGCAAGGCAGCACACCCCTGCTGGTGAGTGTGTTCTACATTTATTGTTGCAAATAAAATGTGCATGTCATAGGTAAGGTGTAGGCCATGTACACATGTAACACACCTACGCATAATGCATGCCGTGTATGTCTGCTGTGAGACTATACACATCTCAGTAATGTGATTAGCTGCCTCAAACACATGCAATATACAGAGCATCCCAAACAAATGTGGCTACACTGTAGTGGCCATTGGATAGGCAGATTTGATACACATGCACACAACATACACAACTATGTCATACACAGAACATGTTAATATGCTACACATGATATATTCACACACCATCTGTAAAGTCACACTCCAGTATCCCAAATGTCATCCACACAGCACACATAATATACCTGGTAGAGGCCTATCATGGGGTGGTGAGACACTCTTCCACACACAACACATTCATGTTTGGCAATGCTCCTTATTGGGCACCTTACAAACCCATGTAACAACTGGCCATGAAATGGTGGATGTAGCCATGGTACTGCAGTTCAGGTACAGCATGACAGGTGCTGGTCTGGCACACATTAGTAGCCTTGAGTGACCACATAATGCTGCATGATGATGGCTTATGATACTACACCCCATCCAGTTATAGCAACCACAAATACAAAATAAGGGGGCCTTTTCCCCTTTAAAAACCCCCTCAAATTTTTTTGTTTGTTTTTGTTGGCCCCAAAAAAAACATTTTTTTGCCCCCTATACCCCAATATGTTTAACCAAAATTACCAAAATTTTGCAACTGTATTTTTTCCCTTTGTAAATGTTTTTGGGAAAAAATGTTTTTTAAGGGTCCCCAAACCAAAATTGGGAACAAAAAAAAAAATTTTTTGGGT
>NC_056741.1:184869428-184971472 GCF_019279795.1 Protopterus annectens | reverse complement strand
TGTCATTATCATTATTCGGTCATTTACATCCAATGCTGACCTTGTTATTCAACTGGGTGGTGTGACTGTGCTACCTGTTAATCTGTATTATCCACTTCATGCACGTAGCTGCTTAATGTACAATTTCACTGCTTGTTTCTGAATGTTTGTCACGGAATGTATACAGAAAGACACTTCAGAAAAGTACTGTGGTGAGGAAGAGACTATATTTAATGTCTTTCTGAGATATAAATGAATTAAGGATTTCCAGAATCATTTACTGAGTAGAGCTGCAATGTCTTACTTGGTCGATTTAACTGCAGAAAAATTTTTGTGTGTTCTATTTAAAATATATATACTGAGTCAAGAAATTTTCAGACTTGATACTGTCACTCAGAGTTATGGGCTGCATGGTTAAATAGATGTGTGTCAGTTTTTTATATGACAAGTAGTGGTGAAGCTATTCATATCCTTTTAAAATTATTGTTTCTCCACAGTGACGTTATTGTTATTCTTTTTCATTGTAGCTTTGCTACACAAACATACTTATTATGGCTTTGATTTGTCCTTTGCATTTAATAAAGCACTCCTACACCACTATGCCCTATACCCCTACACCCTTATACCACTATTCCCCTATACCTCTATACCACTATACCCTACACCCCTATACTTTTTGAATGGGGTGAAGACAGAAGGTGTGACACCATGGCTGGCAGGGAAGAAGAGTGGGGGTGTTACCAGATATGGAGGTATATGATCAAATATTATTATGACAACAGTGACTGAAGGTGGCCTTGACAAGGAGGTACTTCTGCAAATGTTAAATAAAACCTGGAATAAGAAGCTGCTCTTGCCTTTTATACAAATTTAAATTAGGAATTTAAATTAAATGCCCTGAATGATACCACAATATAAGGACAAAATGATTGACTTCAACAATTGGCTAAGCTTCTGGTGTCATTCAAAGGGGATCCAGTATCTGTCTACCTGGGATGACATCATCGACAGACCACGAGGCTTTGCCAGAGATGGTCTGCACATGTTGCCCCTGGGATTCAGGTTACTGGCTAAGGCTCTTGCCACCCCTATAGAGCCTTTTTTAGGCAAAGTTCAAAGGACAAAACCACCACCATAACAGGTACAAGCATGCAAAATCTGAAGGTAATGCTACTCAGTGCTAGAAGTCTAAACCTCAAAATACACTCTCTCGAGGCACTCTTAAAAATGGAGAACATCGATATCTGTGCAGTAACTGAGACCTGGTTAAAGGCTCCTGAGAGCACCCCTGCAATACCAGGCTACAACTCTTACCACACTTTTCGGCCACCAAACCAGGACCGAAACACGAAAGGTGGAGGAGTGTCCATATTCACCAAGGATATTCACACCACCAGGCTAGCTGCCCAACACAATGCATCTGAAATTCTCCAGGTGCAACTAACACTAGGTAAGACTGCAATCCAAATTGTAGCTTGCTACAGATCCTCCACCATGCCCAAGATTCTCACTACACCTTTCTAAACATACTGGAAAATATTAAGATAGAACCAAACACCCTAATACCGGGTGAATTTAACTACCCTGCCATTAACTGGGAAAACTACTCATGTATCAACACCTTTGCCCAACGGTTCTTGGAATTCATAAATTCCAATGCCCTGGATCAACTAATCCATAGTCCCACCAGGGGCTCCAATATCCTAGAACTGGTCATTACCAACATGGAAAATCAATGCTCCACACCTATGGTCGTCACCTCGTTAGTCAGGTCTGACCATAAGCTAATCACCCTTAACATCCACATCCCACCCCCACTCCCCAGTTAGGAAACCTCCATAAAAAACTTCTCCAAAGCCAACTTCATGCTACTCAAGTCAGAAGTGACAAACTTCATGACACCCATGCAGATAGGAACTGAAAGTTAGACTGCTGAATCCTACACTAAGGCACTGTACGAGCACATCCACTCATGCATGAATCGTGCCATCCCAAATAGAACCAAGATGCTCTCCTCCAAAAAAAGGAAGCCAATCTGGTGGTCCCATGCCATAAACAAACTTTACAACAAAAGGAAGAAACTGTTGCAGAAAAGAGGAAAATCCCAGGATCCCTTACCAGCCTCAGTAAGAAACTGAGATCCCTCATAAAATCCTACAAAGCTAGTTACGAAAATAAAATTGCCAAAGATTCCAAAGACAACCACAAGGCATTCTATAACTATGTCAAGAATCTAAATGGCAATGCTCAGATCTGCTCTGAGCTAAAACAGAATGGCATTAAATATACTGATCCCAAGGATATTGCCAATATCCTGGCAGATCAAGTCAGTGCCAACTTCACCCCCCCATCCCCTAAACGGCCCATCTCAATACCGGAAGATTGCCAAATTCTGGTAATAACAGCCACACAGGTAAAAAATGCACTCTCCAAAGCTAAGAATACAGCATGCATGGGACCAGATGACATCCAGGGCTGTGTACTACATGAAATACAATATGAACTGGCACCTCAACTAAGTGTCATGTTTAATCATAGCCTCACCTCAGGTTTCGTGCCCACTGAGTGGCGCAAAGCTACAGTTATCCCACTCCACAAGGTGGGATCCACCTTGGATCCCGGAAACTACCGTCCCATCAGTCTGATGAGCCTTATCTGCAAGGCCATGGAGCGTATTTTCATGGAACTTATAAACAAAGACATTGGCAACCTTCAAACACTGGACCCCACCCAGTTTGGGTTCGTGAAGGGCCAATCTTGTCTTCTGAATCTGATTGACTTCTTCGAATCAGTCTCCAGAGCCATGGACAAGGGTAAGGTGGTCCACACAGCCTATCTAGACCTCGCCAAGGTCTTTGACACCATCCCTCACTCTGGAATTATAGATAAACTTACTAAGCTGGGCATTAATCCCTACATCACCCAATGGGTTGTCAATTGGCTTACTGACAGAACCCACACTGTAAAAGTAGCTGACTCCAAATCCAGCTCCAGACAAGTGACAAGTGGAGTACCTCAGGGTTCAGTCCTGGGACTGCTCTTGTTTGGCATCTACTTCTCTGAAGTACAGACCAACACTAAGGGACTCTGGCTAACAAACTTCGCAGATGATTGCAAACTGGGAGCCATTATTGAATCCCCAAATTATGTGGATACTCTACAAAAGTGCCATACAGAAACAGATGCTTGGTGCCAGAGCAATGGGCTCAAGCTCAATGCCAATAAATGTACAGATTTCCCCTTTGGGAAAAAACATGTACCCATGAATTACCACATAGGTGGCAGTACACTAAACACCGAAAGTGTGATAAGAGACTTAGGGACACAGGTGGACAGTGGTCTCACCTTTGACAATCACATCGCTACAACAGTCAGGAAATCCATCTATGTGGCACACCTCATCACTAAGGGCTTTTCATTCAGAAAAAAAGAGGTCATTGTCCCACTGTACTCATCCATCATTAGACCCATTATAGAATACAACGCCCCATTTGGTATGTACCTCTCAAGACATCTGCAACAACTGGAAAGGCCACAGAAATACCTCACTAAAAGAATCACAGGCCTAAAGCAGATGCCCTACGCTGACCACCTTAAAAAAACTCCAGCTATACTCTGTCGCATATTGTCAACTCAGAGGAGATCTCTGCTTAACATACAAGGCCATGTCAAACCCAGAGCTGTTGGGCATGCTACACTTAAAGAAATCCCAATCCCTCAGAGCCACATGCTCCAGGGATCTAAACTTTGTCATCACAATAAACAAAACATGCTGGAGGGATAGGTTCGTAATCCAGAGACTCCCCAGACCCTGGAATAGACTGCCCATACATGTCAAGCAGAGTGCCTCTTTGGCCCTCTTTAAAAGGAACCTTGACAATTGGATGGGAGAAAGGGAATTCACCCCGGGGATCATGTCAGTCGCCCTGCTAGACAGTGGTCCAGGGAAGTAAATAGTGTATGAAGAAATAGCCAGGGAATTGTGGTGGCAAGCTAGGCCTTAGGCCCTAGGGCCGATAGCCTAGTACCAACCTATGAACCTATGAACCTATAAGGAGGGACAGCAAAGAATATAATGGAATAGTATAAAAAGGCACCATAGCAAGACTACTGGGTAAATTCTTGGTAGGATTAATATGATAAAAAGAAAAAAATACTGAAGAAAGAAAAAAAGCAAAGCAAGACTGTACAGGAGTACAGTGACTTGTTTTAAGATTCCCATTAAACACATTTTTCAGTCAAATGTAAAGGACATGCACTCTTCCATGTACACGTCACAGTACCCTTTTGGTATTCAGCAACTGCACTAACACAGTGCCAGCATGATGACATGCAACATTACACAGAGCTGGACCCACAAATGTACTGAATGTTAAAATGGCAGTCTGAGAGGGAGGTATAAGCTAATCAGTCACATGCTCTCTCTCTCTCTCAGAACTGCTTCCATGTAGGCATCAGTGCATTTAGTGATTCAATAAATTTCTCAGCCCCATCAGATTATGGTAGTGAACATGGCCAAAAGGCTGTGTTCAACTACTTATGATACCTGTGATATGGGGATTGGGTAGGGTGGGGTCAGTACACATGACTGTGCTTTAAGGGCACCAACACCAGTATGGAGATTGGTGGGCAGGGAATTACTAGATACTAGGTACAAATATCTGTTAAGTACCTTAATGACACTGACATTACTACGGGGATCAGGAGGTGGGTGGTCACTAGAGAACAGGGCAACATTACAGCTAAGTGCCTAAATGGCATCAACATCTCTATAGATATTTCGGTGGGGAATCACTAGACACCAGGAAAATTTTATAAATAAGTGCATTAATGGCACTGACACCGCCATGGGGAATCTGTTGGGGGACTCGATAGACACCAGGGAAGATTACAGTTAAGTGCCTTAACAGCACTGAAATCACTACAGGGATTAGAAGGGTGTGGAATTACAAGACACCATGGCATATTTGATATGGGCCATAATGGCAGTTCAACTGTTAAAGAGATTGGAGGGAGGCATGGGAGGGCAGGCAACTAATAGCCAGATACAGAGACTGCAGTGTGTGTCTGGATGTGTGTGTGTACATGTGTGCATCTGTAAGTGTGTGCATGGGTGTGTTTGTGTGTGTGCGCGTTTGTGTGTTTTGTCTGTGCGTTTGTATTTTGTGAAGTTGCATGTATGAGAAAGAGTGGCTGAGGAGAATGTTTCTTTGGGCATGAGCAGTAATTTAAAAGCACTTTATGCAGATCAGCAATGATCATCACATTGCAGTAGTAAATGTGATTCAGAGACGTGAATTAGTTGATAATGAGGTCTAACATATCTTTGACTTGCAAGCTACCATGTTGTGGAAGTAGGGCCTTTCTAGCATAAGCCGTATGGCTCATGTTAAGCCCTTTAATGAATTCCTATGTCATTTATGTGAAAGTTAAAAAAGAAAATAAGGAAACATATTTAAGTAATGTAAATAATTGATTTTTTTTTTTTTGCAAAAAAAAGAAAGAGACAAATGCATCTGGAGTAAAATGTCAAAATAACTTTAGTCTGAATGCAATTTTAAAAGGAGATGATGCAAAAAATAAGAAAGAATTTGGCAAAATAGATGAGATATTATTTAGTAGTGAATGGTTTCATGGAAGTAAGGCAGGAACAAACATTCTATAATACAAAACTGAGATGTGAATAAAGTTATAAAAAAGATTAAAGTTTTGAAATGGCAGGAGTGTGGAGATGAAACATAAAAAGGAGATTGCATTCGTATACAACTGTAATGTATATAACATTATACAAACGTACATATCTGTGATTAATAAAATGTTAATATGTATAATAAATTAACTTCTCTTTTCTGATACAAGTCATATCATCCTTTATGTTGATCTGTCACCGACTTATAAAGATGGGGCCTTGTTTCAATTCTCATACAGAAGACACTGCATAGTACAGTAAACACTAAGGCTGCCTTGTGGTGTGAGTACTTGAATATGAAACCAACCTACAGCCTTTCGATTTCCCTAAACAGCAAAAATAAGTATTAATTATCCTAGTCTCTGAATGATGTAATACAGATGAATGACTCTTAGTATAAACAAATCAATAAAGCATAACTCAGTGTAAGGTGCTTTGACTAAATATAGCTAAATCAAGTATGTTGCCAGTTCAAACACAAATATGTATCATTGTATATTATTTGTCAGTTTCATTGTAAACTGATAATTGCCCTGAAGTTTGCAGTACCTTTCTGAAAGAGCAAATTTATGTAACATGACAAGAATATGACCTTTACTGGATCTACTAAAAGTGCTCAAGTCCCAAGAGCTTGAATACCACAGTCTTGAAGCTAAGAACTCGCTTATAGGCTCCTGCTCACACTCAAACTTGATTATGAGTTTGAGAAACCAGCTTGAAAGAGAGTGGGTGGGGCTTAGAGAGTAGATTATGGCAGGAGAGTGTTAGGTTCATGGAGTGGTAGGGAAGTTTTAGGGTAAAAGGGCAGTAAAGGAATTTTAGGGTTGGGAGAAGGAAGGGAGTTTTACGATGAGAGAACAAAAAGGGAATTTTAGGGTTAGAGAGGAGGAAGGATATTTTAGGGATAAGGAGGTATAAAGAAGTCTTAGGACTAGGAAGTGGGGTGGAGTTTTAAGGTTAGAGAGCAAATGAAACATTTAGATTTAGGGATGAGGGTTGGAGTTTTTAGTGTTAGTGAGAAAGGGCTTGAGCTAGGAACTTTGTGGAAGTTTTACAGTCAGAGTGTGGGTTCTAGTAGAGCTATACAAATGTATAGGATCAAGTGTAGAAAAGCTAAATAGTTGCAGGACATTGGGCTAATGGGCATTTGAGCACTTGCATTTTCAAGCAAGTAGCAGTGCAAGTGTGTCATGAGCTACTACAAACAAAACAAGAAGGTGAGTTCAACAAACCACAGAAACTATTACATGACCACTTGTAGCTACTATAACATGGTTATTTGTAGCTACTATTTCATGATCACTTGTAGCTACCATTACATGACCACTTGTAGCAGACCCAACTTCACTATCTCCTTCTCTATCTCACCTCATGAGTATATTTGCCACATTAAAACTATTTTTATCGTGTAAACTAACTATGTTGTTTCCTACTCTTTTAACTTGTAACTGCTCATATGCAGTCATCTGTCTGTCCACTACACATTCACACACAGACAGACACAGACACACATACCTGCAGAAACATTCACACACAAACACGCACACACACACACACACACACACACACACACACACACACACACACACACACGCACACACACACACACATACACACACACACAAAGGCGCACAGACAGAATGCAGTGCACAATGGGAATGCAAGAAATATGTTGTGCAGCATTTAATTAAATCCAATCTTTATTATCATGCTGAAGTATTGAAGAAAAACAATACAAAATGTGAGCTGAAGAAATACTGCACAAGTGGCAACAGGCTGAATTATAGCCACAATATAAATCCTATTATAGGCAGTAACAAACACACCAGCAATGGCATGCTCCAGAATTTTCATTACTATTAAAATATTATGCTACACTTTTTTTTGCAAACACACATGTTGATTAGCCACTACAGTTTCATTAAATAATGCACACAAATGTAACCAGTTAATACATTTGCCACATTTTGAACATATGTTTATCTTCAACATGTGAGTGTAAGAAGATTTTTGTGGGAGCAGAACAGATCCCAAAATTGTATTTTATTAACTTGCAGATCACTGCTTATAATAATGAATCACATTTCATCTAATTCAATGTTCCAGTTCTTCACTGGGGTGTCTTCTCTGTGGAATCTCCTTTCTGTGTTCACAGGGGTTTTCTAAGGATGCTGTTGTTTCTTTCCACATTCCAAAGACATGCAGTAAGCAGACTGGTGACTTATAAATGTCCTGTACTGTGAGTGCATGCATGTGTGATATGACACAAAGGTCTGGCAATCTACTTCCACCCCGTCCTTACCTCTTAAACTATGTAGGTGATGGTGGCTGTTATATATTTTATACTTATATGAAACTGAGTCTGTTTCATGTATCCCTGTTGCAACAGGTTATGTACTTTACAAGATAGATTTTGCACATATTTGTATGAGGAAATGTTTTTCAAGGAATGGTTGTTCAGTATAATATAATAGACCTTTCTGAAAGTTACTCCAACATTTTTAAATGGCTAGGCACATTCAGAACTGATGAAATGATACACTAATGTAAAGCCTCTCATTAACTGAGAACTGAGAATTTTACTTTTTTTCTTTATTTTCTTTTACATGTTGGAACCTGGTAGGTGATCTGGTCCAATGGACCTTCCTCAGTCATGAGCAGAGCCTAATGGTAAAACGAAATTAATTCCATAATTTTTAACTCAACGTCTTGAAGTCCTGTCTAAAATCACAACCAAGAATATCAGGGTGTTTCATTCCACCACTCCCAGTGGACAATCCATCTCTGTCTCTGATAATCTCCACTCCATCTAAATGCCTTTTCCTTGTGTAGACACATAGGGCCTTGAATTTTAGATATAGCTACTGCACCCTTAGTTACTTAAGTTTAAGTTCTTCTCACTGTTCTACACTCCTTACTTACTTTCCCTTAGCCTCAGCTCAGTGAGTTCTCTTTTATGTCTCATCCCCCCAAAAAAAATATACTGTATAGTTGTATGTGTTTCCAGAAGGTAATAAGGTCTATTGCAATATGACATGCTTTTCTGAATAGTAACAAAATGTCAAATGCCCTTCTGCTGTTTGCATTATACTATATACGTCACTTACTGATTCATCTTCTATAATTGCAATTATAAAATGAACTACCATTGCGCAATGTAACATTATGTTTCTTATATTTTGAAAAAGCATTGTTGCAAGGTTAAATTTTATCTAAGGATTTTATGTGTAAATGGGTTCAACTGTACCATATACTACTGACTGTTTCTTTTTGGAGCTTCCCCCCATTGTACCAGTGCTGGAAACAGGTCTCCAACCCATTTGGACTTTTCCAGCAAGGAAATACAAACATGATACAATAAATCAATCAGGCATACAAATTGCAGAAATAAAACTCTTCCTAAACAGAAAGTTCAGCCAGAGTAGTAATATGTGACAGCGGTACTTTTGCTTTTCTATATAACTTAAGCATAGCTGATGGGAAGAGATAACAGTAGAGATCACAAAAAAATTACATTAAATTTAGATAATATTAAGAGTCTTTAAAATACAAGGTAATGAGATATTTAAATTGCATAGTTTATATACATTATACATGGTGATTGTAAACATAATTTTTTTTTTGTATTGTGAGCTAAGGTACAAGGAGCCATATGAATTAAAAGTAAACCAATGCAATCAGTTGTAAAAGCAACAGTATTATTTAACCTTAGAATTGTTGTATGTTCCATGTTTTGTAAGAGCTAAACATCAGTGACCTTCCTGTAAATACAGTAACATGGAACGATGACACATAAGTGACAAACATTTTGTATAATGTGTCATCATTTGTTACATGCCAGGAAACAGCACAGCATTCTGGCTCCTCACCCAACACACTATAATGTGAGAAGGATAACAGACAGAGACAGCTGAGAGCCTGAGTGGGGAATAATGAATTGTTTATTTTGTCTGTTACAGCTGCAGAAGACATGAAGCTGAGACTTGTGGATGGAGGCAGCCCCTGTGCGGGCAGAGTGGAGCTTTATCACAGTGGTCAGTGGGGGACAGTAAGCAGTTATATGTGGGACATTCAGGATGCTGCAGTGGTCTGTAAACAGCTGGGATGTGGATCTGCTGTAGCTGCCCCTACTGATGCTCATTTTGGTGCAGGAACAGGACCAGTGTGGATGCATGGTGTTCAATGTCAAGGAGGAGAGGCTGCTCTGTGGGACTGCAGTAACTCAAGACTGAAGGATTATGGCGCCCCTCACGCATGGGATGCAGGAGTCACCTGTTCAGGTAACAAACCCTGATTCTCCACCTTCTTTTTATTAAAACATTAAAATGTAAGTTAATTCTCATCTATATGATGGTATAAAATAATGAAAATAAGTTAGCCATCCTTTTTAGTCCAGACAAGAAGGCTGAAACTGCTTTGAAGGAAACAACATATTTAAATGTATCCTATTGTTGTTTATTTTAATTTTTTATTGGAGTAATTTAACTGGGCAAGTCCAGTGAAGGCCTGGGTAGCAAACATCCATTTTTACAAAATATAGTATATAACAAGTGAAAAATAAGGAAGTATGCAAAAGTTACATTAAAACACCAAATTTGTTGCTGTCTTTACTGTATGTGTATGTATATTTGCAAAATGTTTCTGTTGTACATCTTTGCTATCATGTTTTTTTTTAGGTTTAATCCTTTAACATGACTTTTGTGTAATCACTTTGTTTAATTTCAAGTTATATGTGCAAAGATTATATGCATATGGCAAGAGTAAAACTTGAGAAGGACACATAATGTACACATTGATTAAAAGGAGAGAGGTTTTAGGATGCATGAGAAATAGTTATAGACAAAAGCATAAGGGAATCAGACAAGCAGAAGAAGAAGAAAAAAACAGCAATAACTCACTTTAGGATGTTGATCCTTCACTTTTCTATTGGCAGGATTTTTAATGTTACTCAAAGGGTTACTAGGAAAGTGCTGCTTAGCTCGTATTATACAGGGGAAGCTCATGTCATGGGTAAAATGCGTTTCATTCATTCTTTCTTTTTAGCACTATACTTAAGTTCCTCTGAATTTTGCTAACTGGAGTGTGCAAAAACAGTTTCCATGGTAGTTGCTAGTTTTCTTTTTGGAAGTATTTGTTTTTTGGCCTCAGAGCTCAGTGGTATACATTGGGTATGTTTCTGAAGTAGGTCTGTTGCTTGCCCGGCCTGATTCATATATTATATACAACCTTTAAGAGTAATAAAGTGATTGCATTCTGAAGTTCAGGTACATTTTCTTTCTTTGGTGCTACGCAGTGGTATATTTTGTTATGAAGACTGGATATAAAATTAGCTGTTTTGTTGTAACAACATTCAATTTTCTTTCTCTGAATCTTTTGAAAGTTACTGATCACTGAAGACAATCAGGGGAGGTTCAATATTTTGCTGCTGGACTGCAACCTGTTTACATCATCATTATTATTATTATTATTATTATTATTATTATTATTATTATTATTATTATTATTATTATTATTATTATTATTATTATTAGTTTGGGAAATAGCTGACTTTCCCATTCTCTGAACCCACGATTCAGATATGATTTACACTTGAAAAAATTGTCTCACCCATATTATCGGTAATATTTTTATAACTGCTCAGCCTTCTGTCATGACTCCCCCCCCCCCCCCCCCCGCCCAGACAACAGGTCAGTTTTACCTTACTACACATTACTACTGTCATTTTGTGGAGTAAAAATGATGCTCCATTTGGGTTGGGACTTGTTGGGGTGCTAAATGAAGCAGTGTGCACCCAATTCCCACTGCCTGAGGCTACAGTGGGTGAATGTTGCCTGAGGAAGCCTGAAAATGAAATTGAACGGAAGCACACTTTGGGCAGTGTCAGTATGGAACAAGGAAAAGCACTACATGCACACTATAATGTAGGGGCTTTCCATCTTTTGTAAGTTCACAAATGCCTTCCTTATTTGATAAAAAAGAAGAAGTAGGCCTGTTTGACTAGTGATCTGTTCAGGAGCAGCCTTAGGTCAACTTGTGCCCTAGGCAAAAGGGCTCCATGGCACCCCCCACCACACCTTCTGCTGCCCCCATCCTGGTCTACCTACTCTAAATAAATACTGTAAAAGCACCCCTAGTAGAGCAGCTATGGATGTGCTGGACAAGAATACTAGAAGCAATGTAACATTCCTCTGCAAATGTGTCTTTTCTGAATTTACTAGAAGATTGGCCACAGGAAAGCACGCTCAAGGACACAGAGAATGCATAACTTGGTATCACAAAAAGGATTACCTTGGAGGACTGGAATAGAGTGCCTGTATAGCAAATGGTATATTTCTGCTTTTTTTGAATCCAGAATTATAAATGTGATTCCTTCCATTTCTTGAGAGGATTAGTAAACTTCACAGCTAAGTAATAGTTTTTAAAACAGTCTGTAGTCTGTAATAAATGTGCTACTCATACAAGGCAAAATTTGTTCTCAGTTTGCCTGCCAAATATATTCTAGAAATGGCTTTTACTGGAAATACTGTTTGTGTTGTCAATTTTCTTATAAAGCAGATGTATATGCATGAATTCACATTTTGCTTGTTGAAAGAAACATCCTTGAATGTGTCGACATGGTGCAGTGATTTGAGTCACATAGCTTTATGTAATGTAATAAACAAATAAAGAATGATGGGGTGGGGGTGGCAGGTGTAGGTGAACCACTATGAAATATGACTGCTTAAGTTAACAGCTGGGTATCTGATTGATGTTAAAAAGTATATTTTGCCATCATGTTTGGAGGTTTCAATGGCCCATACAAGAGGAAAATATGTTTAAAGTAGTAAGGTGACATGATCTTTTTTGAGCATCTGTCACACCAAACTAGAATGAAATGTCAGCAAACCCTGCTCCATGCCAATGAGATAATTGATTCATATAATAATAATAACAAGTATAATATTAAATTTGATGGTCTGCAATTTGGAACCAAAGTGAATTTTTTAGATATTTGTTTGTCAGGGGGGCAAGATGGACTTATTTCTACTACCGTCCATCGAAAGTTTGTGGATGGCAACAAATTTTTGTTTGGCACTAGTTGCCATCCGCCTCATATGTTGAAATCTTTACCTTATGGAGAAATTGTTAGATTATCAAGATTATGCAATAATGGTTTTGATTTAGAGAGACAGATTAATAAATCAATTAATATGTTTTTACAAAGAGTTTATAATATTGAGTTGATTAGTGAATCAATTGAAAAATTGTTAAAAGCTAATATGAATTATGAAGTTAATAATAAATATCTTAATAATAACATTGAAATTAGGAAAAATAATTCTAAGACTGTTATATCTAGTAAGACAATTAAAACACAACAACAGAAAGATAATAAGCAACAACAAAATATTTATTTTGTTATGACTTTTAATTTACTAAGTGATAACATTTGGGAGTCTATCAAATAGTATTGGAAATTTGTGTTACAAGATGAATTGTTAAGTAAACTTGTTCCTGGTGTTCCTCAAGTTGCTTATAAAAGAGAACAAAATTTAGGGGACAAGTTAGTTAAGGCATATTATGTTTGTCCAACTAATAAATTAAGTCTTTCGTTGTCCATTTATGGAACTATACCATGTTACTCTTGTAGCATATGTTCTTATATTAAGTTATATTTTTTGAGAATAAATGGCATAATATTTAGACCACAGAATTGTTTCTCATGTTATACATCGGGTGTAATTTATTGTCTTAGGTGTCCCTGCAACCTTTTCTATATTGGAGAAACAAAAAGAAAATTTTGAGTTAGGTTGCAGGAACATGTTCGGGACATTAAAAGGGGAGTGTTAGAAAGTCCGGTAGCATTGCATTTTAGGGAGACACATAGTTGCAATGCTAATTTATTACAGGCTACTATCTTGGAACAAGTTTTTGTTAAGAAAGGGGATGATAAATTATTGAAGAACATTTTACTTTATAAGGAAACTGTTTTTATATTGAAGTTCAATACACTGTCACCTATGGGTCTTAATAAAGAAGTTAATTGAAGGTGTTTACTTTAATATATATTTTTTAGTGGTTGTACTTCATGTATTTGATGTATTTGAATTAAATGATTACTTAGTGCTGTTCACTTTAATTTCAGGACTATGAATTAATTAGATGGAGTATTGAGTCTGATTGATTGATTATTTAATGTATAAAAGGGAGTGTATTTTCATAAAATTTTTGTACTCATTGAAGGCTGTTGTGGCCGAGGCGCTAAGACTGGTTTTAATATTAAATTTATCGGTGTGGAATCCATGTTGTTTTTTTCATTTTCTTAGTCTTTTTAGACTATTTGTTTGTTGTTTCTGAAATGTCAGCAAACCCTGATCCATGCCAATGAGATAATTGAAGAGCTGATGACCCTGTGATTGGAGGTAGGGAAGTTAGGGAAAAACAATAAAAACAGCAAGAGATGTTTGACTCTCTGCAGCTAAGTAAAGTAGAAGGAAATGTGACTTAAAAGTTGTTTGCATTTGTGCAAATATTGCTAAAGAAATAACAGGATTTCAAATGCATAACCTCCAGACAAAACTTCAGAGTCATTGATCCCAGTGAAGGACTGGAGGAGTACAACAGTGGATAGAGCGAGGAATTGAAGGAATAGTCTGGCCAGATAAACAAACAGATACAGCACACTGGGTTAATAAGTTTTCTGGGAATGATGACAGACCAAGACAAATAAATGTAAAATGCCATAGTTATAGGCTGAAGAAATGGATTGTTTGGACTGTAGCTCTCAGGAAGTGCTCTGTCAAGAGTGGCTGGAGAAGTAAAATAGTAGATGATTTTATACATTTATTTTAAATGAAAAGGGTTGCTTACATCAGCCCATTATTTAAAATAAGGAGAATCATCAACATTTCTAATATATCCTGCAATGTACAAATATGTGGTGGTGAGAAAAATCCCTAGTAGATGGGATTCAAAAACAACAAACTAGTAGAAAAAGGAAAGACACACACTGTTCAAATAATGTATTTAACAACAGACTTTTATCAAGACATATAGAATCACATATAAAGCTGTGTTTCATATTTTTTCACATAAATACTTTTACTTTGTTTAAATGTTTTAATTGTGATTCATTGAGGTGTCATATGATTTGGATCATGTGATGTATGTAATTTAAAATCTTCTCTTTGTCTTGTCTTGACTAACATGTTATGATTGTCAAAGCACATAGTTGCAAAAAAATGTGCTTTTTTGTTACTAAAAAGATTACATAAACAGAAACCCCCAGATTTACTAATCTTCTGTGCAGGACTAGCTTAGTCCTGCACAGAAGTGGCCATTTAGGAGCAGGATGGCAGTGCATCATGCATATTAATGAAGGCGCACTGCCTGAACTCCTAATCTTACACGGAGCATGTAAGAGTGCAGGGGGGGTGTGTCTGAGAGCAAGTTCTCAGAATATACACGCCCCTGCAATGAAGAACAGCAGATAGCCCTAAAAGAATGAACTCATAGGTGTCTGCATACCCCCAGCAACATCCCACAACATGTACAAGAGCAATAGTAAACACAAACAATATAAAGATTTTTTTTTTATGAAACAGATTAAATTTAACCGTAGGTGCATGGGTTTGCCCATCGCTTAGCTACGGTTAATGCAGCTTAAATGGCAGTAGAGGATAAAAAGGAAGATATATGCAAATGAAGCAGTATGGCAATAGTGTAGTGGGCAGACCTTTCGCCTTACGACCAGTCATTCCCGGTTCGAGTCCCACTGCAGCACATTCCATTTTCCATGTCAAATCACGTTATGACTAATATTTTTAGTTGCATAACCTACTAAATGACATATATTTGTGAACTGGAGTACTGCAGTAAATACAGATCTGAGGTGCCAGTGTCATAATGTTGCAAAGTCCACAGATAATCACATGTGCCCCATAGAGTATATGTACACAGGAATCAGGGACACAAATGGAAGGTAAAATGTGTAATGAATGATAACTTCATACAGCTTCCAAATCCCCCACCTTCCCAAGAACCTTTAGACATTACTGTTTAAATTAGTGCAGTGGTAAGCAGGAGTAAGCACTAGTAAGCAAGTGTAAGCACTATTAAGCAGTAGTAAGCGGGAGTGAGCATATGTAAGCACCAGTAAGTGGGTTTAAGCCTGTTTGCATGGGAGTAAGCAACGTGCACACAGGTTAAGCAACATGGAAGCTAACTCTCTGTAAGCATCTTTAACCAAAGGTTAGCATAGCTTACCATTGCTCAAACCTGCACAAACCCGCTTACGGGTGCTTAAAAGTTCCTTAATCACTCTGTATCCAACAGCTGCAGTTCTACCCAGCAACAAAATAAACAGCCTTGCAGGTATTGAACCCAGAACCCTATACACTATAGTCACAGTAGTTAACCACTAAACCATCCCAGCAGAACATAAGGCTGAGGTATCACCAAACAAATCCTCACAATAGTAAAATCAAACTTAACATGTGAAAGGAACCAGTATACAGTCATATGTTCTATAACCTACTACATAACATAAATATGTGAATGGAGTATTGAAGCAAGCCCAGATGTGAGGTTTAATTGTAATAGAGTGTTGAATTCCCCTATTAAACACAAGGACCCCATACAGTGTACATATACATGAATCATGGATACCAGGCACACACACACACACACACACACATATATATATATATATATATATATATATATGTAATGAATAATAAATCAATGACAAAAAGAAAATATAATGCAAAGTAAATATTAAGGAATGCTAAGCATTGCACAGGCCAGCTTAGTAGGTGTAAGCAATGTGTAAGCCAGTTAACTCAATTTGCCAAGTGGTATACCCCTTTAAACAATGCCAACCTTAGGTAAGCAAGTTTGCCCATAGCTTAGCTTTTTCAAAACCATTCAATCACAGAAAAGTGTGGGAATTCAGCACTTCTTGAACCCATCAGGTGGGAATACATCTCTTAACTAATTGTAGCTTCTCCTTGCAGGCACCATGTCAGGAAGGGGAGAGGAAGTCTGCTTTCGGGCAAAGCGCTGGGGCATCCAGGAGTCCAGAGTCATGGCAGGATTCCTTGTCAAAGACCATGAGCAGAGACTACTGCAGGGCCAGTACCAGGGTTCCCAATATAAAGCTGAAGCCTGGGACCATCTCGCCTGTGACCTCACCAGTGTCACTGGCATACTCCGAACTGGTGAGCAGGTCAGGCATCACTATGCCGACCTGAAGTGGTGAAAAGGGGATCTCTTGGATCAGTGGATCCAAGAGGCTAGAATGGCAGGGGAGGTCCCAGCTGTGTGTAAGTATCACTCCACTACCTGTTTAATAATTGCCAGCTCATGTATAATATGGATAGGTATGGCTAAATATTCATCTTATGTTGTTCATAGTGGCAGCGAACCAGGAGGCCCATGGATATCGCTTGGAGAGGTTGCGACATGATTAGTAATGCTCTTGCATGTACTGGCATAGGAAATAAATTTAGAAGTATTAGTAAGTTAACTGCCAGTATAAAACCTATATTGTTTAAGGCAAGTACTGCATACACCAGAGAATATGGCAGGAAGAGTCTCATATAGGTTGTATGTAAATAAAAGCATAATAGCCTGACAATAAAGGTCTAACTGCTGGAATGCATGTGTTTACTCTGGTATCATATGGTAAGGTAGATTTGCAATTACTTAATAGTACTCTTGTATTAAGCACTGTTACCTACACTGTGCAACATAAATTAAAAATTTGTAGGAATGTCAGCTAGTACAAATGGGAGAGGCATAGACAGAAAACAGTGAAAAGATGGACAACAAAATCCAAATAGCACACACATCTGAGACGTGAACAGCTGTATTTTAGCACACACAGCCTTGGTTCAAATCCTGGGAGTGGTAGTAGTTTGCATACAGAATCATACCCAACAACTGAACAGATATGTCCAGAATGTCCAGTATGTTGGCCCATATCTGCTGCCTCTCACTGTGTCCCCCTGGGAAATCAGTGGGATGATCCTGGATGTATAGGCTGCAAACAAGAAATACAACTGACTGTCACACATCTATAAGAACAAACCAATCACTCTAGCAACTCCCCAAACTGTCATGAGAGTAATAAGCCAAGTATGTCCCATCTACACCACCATGTTGTCAAGCTGTGACCATAGTGTGTACAGTAACAGAGTGAGATGTAAGTGCATAATACTGATGTAAAACTGGTACTTTGTGTGGCAACATTCAGGAAGTGCTAACAAACATTGCTTTCACAGGTACATCAGATATGAACACTGTGCCGAGAAATAAAAGCTTGATACCCTGTATGATACTGTTTATTTTGGTATTGTATAGCATTATGAGTGTTGCTGTTGCTCTGAATAATAAGGCATCACTGATCAGTGTCACCCACACTGCGCTACATAATATAACTGTCTAGGAAATCCTGTATAAAAGTGTTGTAAGTCACTAAAGGTTGAAGTGGGCAATAGTCTACATATGCCCCGGGTCACCTGCATGCGGTTAAGACATGGCCAGAATCAGTGCAAAAAGAGATGGACAGTTATGTGCATAACATCAACCTGGAATCAAGGAGTATGTGTAGAAACAGTTAGTGTTAACAAACAATTCCTCCACAGGTATACCAGGGAAGAGGTGTATACTGCAGGTAAAACCAGTTCATGTATATAGATATCGACAGCCATATCATTGTCCAAACTAAGGCAATAGGGTAGTGTAGTAATACTTGTAAGGTACAGATAACAGCACTGACTAGGAACATAATGCAAACTACAAGAATAAACTAGTTGTTAATTGACATCTTTCTCCCCCACCACCATATCTCTAACAATACACTAAATACCCACTTTAACTGACTCACTGTAATGTTGGGACATATGTCTTATTGTTTGATAATTATTTAAATCTCTTTCTGTGCATGTGCTATGTTGAAATACTCCAACATTGGTGGCATGGTGCCATCAACGTACCTGCATGCTTTTGTTATTACCACTGTGGTCCCATATATGCATGTGTTTCTTTTGCTATGCAGCTGTTCCATATCTGGTGTCTGGGTTAATGGGAATATCTACGCATGCTGTTATACCTAATCCCGGAATGTGTTGACTATTACTAACCCACCAAGCCCTATCCCATCACATCAGGGGATAGGGCTCGCCCCATCTGGGATCAGGCGTGGATAGGAACCTGTCACCCATTGCCAGGTCTGGGTCATGGTGTGTAGCAAGCTCAATCAACAGTTTGGAGATTTGCTACGCCAGCTCGAGAGACTCATGTCATGACTAGAGCATTGGCCTGGCTCTCCAACTCAGCCCCCAGCACAACCACTTTCAGGGCTGTGAAGGTGCAGTGGTGACTACCCATGGGTGGGGATCTCAGTCCCACTGTTTCCACTAGGGGACTAATGGGCTTCCGAGTTTGCAACACCTGTCCCAATCAAGGTGTTTACCCCCCACTTGTCATATACCGCCCCTGTATGCATCTTGTTTGTCTTGCCTGTTAACCTACCCAACCTACCTCCACAAATATACCTACTACCACTAGCCAACATCCCATTCTCACTTGAAGAAAAAGGGCAATCTGTTCCCCAAAAAAAATTTGTTGTCCTCACCCCCTCTCAGGTTTTTGAGTGTCCAAATTGTCCTCCAAATTCAGTGCATATGCGCAGCTGTTGCTGTAGAAGAAATGGGCAGCTATGGACATTCCCTGCACCCTCCTGCACATCCCCAACTATTTTCCCCAGTGCATTTCCCTCTTTGTGCACCTTTTTCATCCCTTTCCTATCAACCCTTTTTTCTTTTCTTTCAAAGAAATTAGCATGGGGGTAAGTGGTAGTAAGCACTTTTAAGCAGCAGTAAGTGGGTTTAAGATTGTTTGCACAGGGGTAAGCAATGCATACACAGGTTACACAATTTAGAAGCTAACTGGGTATAAGAAATTGTAACCGGAAGTTAGCAGTGCTTACCTCTGTGCAAACCCACACAAACCTGCTTACAACTGTTTAAATGTGCCTTAATCACTCTGAATCCAATGGCCCTTCCCAACAACAAAATAAACAGCCTTTGCAAAGCTCAAAATAGATCTAAATAGATATAACATAGCTCTCTCTCTCTCTCTCTCTCTCTCTATATATATATAAACATATATACATACATATGCATACATCTATAGACATATATGTCTACCTCTGTGTATATATATATATATATATATATATATATATGTAAACATAAATATATTTCTATATAGATATATACAGACATATATCTATATATATAAAAGAGAACATAACAAAAACATATATGTCCACATGCACCGTTAATGTGGGTGAGGGGGCCCAAACAGCATACGTCTTGTACATATAGATATCCCCCCCCCCACAGCCAAACACATCTGCCCTGCAATACAATACCAACTGTTGCAAATCCCATAACCAAGAGCTGACACAACATAGCCACAAGATGTTAACAGTAATCCATCCCACTTGTATGATGTCAGGCTGCTATCGGTGGTACAGTCTGGCTACTATAGGGAATGTACAATGTGGAAGCAATCAACATTCCTAAGACACATATACACAGACACATATATGCTGATATATATATATATATATATATATATATATATATATATATATATACATATATGTAACTACACATACACACACACAGATATGTATAGGATGATACATATGTAGAAGGTGCACACAATATTGAACAACCACTATGCCTACAGTTGCCACCTGACCAACTGGACACTGTATGAGCCACCCATACAAATGACAATTGTTGCCTGCAACATATACCTACAGAGAGGTCAAAGGATATAACACCACACACAGGTTTGCATACATGGGAAAGCTTTATTTGTGTACTATTACAGTTGTATATGCCTTGTCATATAGCTGTTTAGACTCTGACATATATATATATAAACAAAGTAATGCAACTGTGAAACAGGAATATTTATACAGTAGTCTATAAAGTTTTACATATGTTGCTGTCCAGGCCAAGGCTTTCAAGTAGTACAATAGTAAAGACAGACTGGGCCAGAGGATAACATTCAATTAACCGTAAGTAATGCAGATGTATAGTCCAGTAGCCTCTAACTACACTATGTGCACAATCCCTAGGGGGTAAAGACCTCAGCTGACACAATGGGATGTATATGTTACATAACAAGGAATAACTGACACCATCACAAACACACTGACAAACAGAACAATCTGTAATCTGTATGGCGGGAAGCAGTAGGCCTACATTTACCCAAGGTGAATTGTATGGTAATGTGCATCCTGATACCTTAAGGCAGCTTACCCCTGTTACCCCCACATGTTGTAACAGCCTATGTTAGTTAGGGTGCACTTCCCTCACAGACTGAATAATACAGGGCTATATACCACTGTTACATACACTGGCCTCTGGAGTGCATAAGGGCATACATGTATTGTGTAGATAAAGCCCACACATATATGGACCCAGCACCACAATATGTGTGGGTGCCACAACAGCAGTGGACTGATGGCAGGAATGGCAGCCTGACATACTCACAGCCCACTATATAACGACCCCTGACAGCATATCATATGTACAAAGCCTGGTATGTAGGTGGTGGACAGAGACTGGAACACAGGCCCATATGTGAAATACTGTTGTCATACACTAAGCAAGTTGCTGGTGTTACAGGATAGTCTGCAACATACCCTTAGTTAGGAATATGAAGTTAGAAACAGACATGGATATAGCCATGTGCTGATAGCACTCAACACACACACTGCCAGTGATATTTCTGACACAAGACCTGTGTGGTGGACAGACAAAAAATAATAGACACACCTCTGGCCATCAAGTGAATAGGCCCATAGCTGAGAGCTATGCTGCCAGACTGAATTCCAAGTTAAACTAGTATGTACACCCAAACTCTGTAACACTGGTGCTATACAATTCATAGAACAACACTACTCACACACTGCATGTAGTGCTGGAACCCCGTACAAATATGTAGCTGGCCTAAGTGTGTAGCTTCTCTTGTAAGAGGTATTGCTACCTACTTTCTGTAACACTGCTGCCCACACACAGGAAGGATGTCCACCATATACGAAAGCTAAAGGGACCATGCCCACATGATGTAGGGATTTATAGTAGTTGATTGCCATGACAGTGGTAATTGGAAGTACTACACATCATGCTTCATGCAGGTAGCAAGTGGAGGACACTGATTGGTGCAGAGGACATCACCTGATCATGTGCATCACCTACAAAATCTATGCTGCAATCTATTCAAAGCAGCTCAATCCATTTACTGAAGAGAAACCAAAAGAAAGTAAGAGAGAGGGAGTGATTGAAAGGCAAAAAAAAAAAAAAAAACATCCAGCAAACTATCCAGAAGAAACATCATTCCCAGACCAGGTATGTGAAATATATATGCATGTAATTGACCATAGTACTTGGTCCATAATAATGGGATAGATGAGGTGGAATGATTTATATGTGCCATCAGGTGTTGTTGCTGTAATGAGTTCAGCTGAACAACTAAGGATAATAGAGTCTTTCCCTGTGGGTAGTGGGCCACACCCATCAACCTTGCAGAGCAGCACTGACTGATAAGATGTAAGCCATCATAGTTACTGTGGCCAATAGCTTGTGGTGGAAGTAATGCCATAATGATGGGCATGTGGGTTCCACAGCCCACCTCCTACAGGATACTCAGGTTAACCTGTATTGTAGAATGCAGGAATGCCATAGGTGCGTAATAAGGTTATGTGCAATCTGGCACTACATATACCCCCTTAATGTCAGGCTGTGTCCATATGTGGCACCTGTCTGTGTTGTAGCAATGCAGAACAGTGCAGCTGTGCAGGAAGGTGTTGTGAGATTGTGGACCTGATGTCTGAATGTACTCCATATGCAGGTATGCATATGTGTACATATATATATATATATATATATATATATGTATATATATATATATATATATATATATATATATATATTTATATATATATATATATATATATATATATATATATATATATATATATATCTACATGTATGTCCTCAAATATACAGATACCCATGCGTAGACATATATATATATATATATATATATATATATATATATATATATATATATAAACACATGTATACAACATCATATATAGCTACACATATAAAGATATATACCGATATGCACATGTATACATATATATAAATACACACACAAACATATATGTATAGAAATACATGTCCTCTGTATTACCACCACAGTGCTGCTTGCTATGTGGGAGGGAACAGCACACATGGCAATACACACAGATATCTACAGCTGTCAGTGTGTGCAACATGGATGGGTATGTCACATGTGAACCCCTTCTTGAGACCACATTGCCCTTGTCTGTGAAGTATGGAATAGAAATATGGGGAGGTATGGCAGGTATAGTTGTGGAGGTGGTCAGGGTTGATAGATATAGAGGACAGCCTAGAGGAGTGGTATGTGACACATGTGATGGGTAAACACCCTGGATGGTGTGTGGTCTGTGATGTGCATGTCTCATGGGCCCCAATATGGACAATATGGGACCAAGCCTCCCACACACTGCTACTCACAACAGTAGTCCATGTCCCGAAGCTGCCTGGCCTGGAGGCTGAGCAGGAGGAGCATGTGGAGCCTGTGAATGTGTACTGGGTGCCTCAAGGTGATGTAGCACATCCCACATGTGTCTAGGGAGCCCGTTATGGAACAGGCCCTGGACCTGACCTCAGTGGACAGGACCATGCCTGTGTGTGTCCCCAGGGGATCATCCCCTGAGTTAGATCCACCTGAAGGTATCGCTGAACCAGTATATGAGGAGGGCCACATGTGGGGCATACATGTGGTGTGGCCTAATATCATGGTCAGATGAGTTTGGAGAGGTGGTTCTGCTGGCCAATAGTACATATACATGCTGTTGTGTCACTGTTATAAAACATATGTGGGTAGTAGTAGTTTACACAATCCTGAAACATGTCCAACAGCATGCATAGATATCACCAATAACACAGAATGTCAGATGTGCAGCAACCACATAGCTAGCATACCAGAGCCATATATGGCAACATAGTGGCCCTGACGATGGCATGCAGGTGAATAGTCTGTAATAGGCAAGGAATGACAGTGTCCACACAGGGAACATGGTTACAAACAGTGCACAAAGTGTGGTACAATACAATATCCGTGCCATTGGTAGGTAAGCTGTAGCCATACCTACTGAGTTGTGTGTAAAGTTTGTTGTCACTGATATAGTTGGGGGTGACAGTGATGTGTATAAAGAAATGTGATAACCTTGCTGCATGACTTGCTCACACCTGTGTCCATCCTTATGTCATTCAGGCAAGATGTCCCATGGAAGGCTTCCGGCTTACTCAGCTGCTGAGAACGGCATTGTGGTAAGCCACCTAATACAGCACTACCCTGTCTTGTTTGGCCAGGCCACCCATGATCAGCAGGAGTGAACCACCTTGTGGAAAGACCTAGTCCATAGGGTCAATGATGCTGGACTGCACAACCTCAGTTATGAGCAGGTGAGGCATTATTGTTCTGACCTGCGACAATATGCCTGTCAGCGTGCTGTAGCAGTCCGGGGGCATCACCTTGCAATGGGAGAGTCCATACCATCCATACCCCCATGACAAATGTGGAGAGGCTCCTAGCCAGCCTCATGGCTCCTGCCCAGGTGCATAGCCACCAACTGCCAGACACCTTTGTGGAGGTGGGTGCTACCCACACACTGGCTGATGACCATGCAGGTAAGGCCACAGGGCACATCAGTACACTACTGTTGCATATACATCTGCATCTGTACAGGTAGATCATGCATATCTGACATGTCATAGATATAGTTTGTTGCTGCATAGTAGTGATAAACAGATGTGCATATGTGCTAGTGTTGTGGACATGTACTGTTGAGGTATTGTAATACTGCACCGACCCTGTAGCAATGCCACAGGTGTGGCCACTGACTTTGCATCTCTCACCCTCTTATGTAGGTCCCTCCGGTATACCACCAAGGCAGCAGCCTGTAGACATTGAGTATGGTTTATGTAGATGCTTGCTAATACACCGGGCATGTAATGGCTATGATATATTCCATACATGTATCTAACACACCTACCCAGAAAGCATGCTGTACATGTGCACGTATTGTTCCTGCTAAATACACGGCATCACAGTGGTGACCATGATGGGGTATTGGAAGGGTATGTCAGACTCCTGCAAGATAACTAACATCCTGTCATTGTGGGATGTGTCCACAGGGAGTAACATAATGGTGGGAGACATGGCCTACAGTAGGGGCATGTTTGGAACAACACCCGTATACAGTGCAACACCAGTGTATATGCCTGTAGGACAATGGAAACTGTTGCAGAGTTACACTATGGCATAACATATTACTGTGGTGCACATTATCAGCTGGGACTAGGCTGTAAAATATGGTGTTCAGTGTATGAGACACTGCAAACTGACACATGTGTAGGCCTTACTTGTCAAGCATCTATAAAAAGGTTGAAGGTGGGGGGGTTATCAGCATGACAAACCAGTGTACTGCAGCAGGGATCCTAAGGATGCTAAGACTGGCTGTATCTGCACATAGTCAGGTTCATGAACTGTGGCAGACATAACCCTACCCCCACAGCAATAGTGATGGCAGTGTGTGAACACCAAGGGAAGTGCACATGAGCAGGCCTTGCAATCGTGCAAATTAGGGGGACATGTGTAGGGCAGACTGAACATACCCTGGCAAATTCAGATGACCCATGCTAGTATACCTCTGCCAGGAGTAGTGACTGCTGTAGAACAGGTGCAACAAACCGGCATGATAAGGGTCTGCACATATATGCCCACACAGAGTGTATGCATCATGGTCAGCATCCGTACAGCTAACACATTCCATAGACACTGCATGTGAAAGTACAGGACATATGTCACATACCGGACACAGTACTACATATTCAGAAATGGGTTGTACACCTGTGAGGTGTGGTGCACAGTATATGGCAGGGCACAGTACAGGTGCACAGCAGTACTGTGTACATGGGTGCAATGGTATCCAGGAGAAGTGGCATCACCTAGTGACAAAGCACATGCCTCACACACATGTATACTGTTGCTAGCATGGATTGACTATAGCTGCACAGCATGCTGTTGTGTACCATATGTTATGCATGTTGACAAATGGGTAATAGGAGGTCTATGTGTAGTATCGTTGTGCTACCTCAGCTGTATGTGTGTGTGTGCATCCTGGTAGGAAGCTAATTTGTCTGTAAGGTCACTCTGGTGAAGTGGAGGGAGGTTGATGCATGTAGGATGCGTGTGTGCAAGGGTGTGTGCTTGTGTGGGTGGCCATGTATGCACATGTGTGATTGTGGGGTTGTTCATACAACAGTACCTCCCTTTGGGATTGTGCAGTACATGGACATGGACTGCCACATTAAACACCAGGAATACTTGTCATATATGTAATCACAGGACAGCTGATAGTACAATAAGGTCTGTAGCATGGAACAGGCATTAAGAGGGAAGGTAGACACCAGGTACACCCTTAATATCGCATTCAGCAGAGAGGTGACTGACAACCCATGTATGCAGCACTACAGATGCATTGGGGAATTACTAGTCAACACCAGGGAGTGTATCCATATATTACAGTTGTCACATGATAGGCTGATTGAGCAGCATATCTGGCATGTACTGAGCAATACATACACATGACACTCCAATGCATGATATTATGGAGTGAACATAGTAGCGCCCACATATAGGGGCCAGGCTTATGATGTCCAGGCATACACAGGGTAAACACTGAATGACAGCAGTGAGGCCATGTAAAACCACTCCACACAGGTCAAGCAGGTTCATAGGTTCATAGATAGGTACTAGGCCTTTGAGATTGGAGATTACCAATGTCTTTGTTTATAAGTACCATGATAATACGCTCCATGGCCTTGCAGACCAGGCTCGTCAGGCTAATGGGGCGGTAGTTCCCGGGGTCCGTGGTGGCTCCCCCCTTGTGGAGTGGAATAACCATCTCTGTGCACCATTCAGCAGGCACAAAGCCTGAGGTGAGGCTATGATTGAACATGGTACTTAGGTGGGGTGCCAGATTGTTCTGTAGTTTGTGTAGAACACAGCCAGGGATGTTGTCTGGTCTCATGGATGCTGTGTTCTTGGCTTTAGAGAGTGTGTTTTTTACCTGTGCAGCCGTGATTACAGGAACTTTGCATTCTTCCATTATAGAGATAGGCTCTTTAGGGGGTGAGAGGGGGGTAAAGTTAGCACTGAACCTACCTACCAGGATGTTGGCAATATCAGTTGGGTCTGTATATTTAGTGCCATTGTGCTGTAACTCTGAGCAGATCTGAGTGTTGCAATTGAGATTCTTGACATAGCTACAGAATGCTTTGTGGTTTTCTTTAGAGTCAGTGGTGATTTTGTTTTCATAACTAGCTTTGGTGGATTTTATCAGGGATTGCAGCTTCTTACTGAGGCTGACCAGGGAGCTCCTCCACTCATGTGATTTTACTCTCTTTTGCAACAGTTTCTTCCTTCTGTTGTACAGTTTGTTTATGGCAGTGGACCACTAGATTGGCTTCCTTTTTTTGGAGGACAGCGTCTTGGTTCTGTTTGGGATAGCACAATCCATGCACTCATGTAAGTGCTTATAAAGTGCAACTGTGAAGGATTCAGTAGTCGTAACTGTATTGTCCATCTGCATGGGTGTCATGACATTCACCACTTCTGTCTTAAGAAACATGAAGTTGGCTTTGGTGAAATTTTTTACCATGGTTTCCTTAATGGGGGGTGGGGGCAGGATGTGGATATCTAGAATAATTAGCTTATGGTCGGATTTGACCAATGAGGCGCTGACTTCAGGTGTGGAACACCGGTCATTCATGTTGGTAATTACTAGATCTAGGATATTGCTGCCATGGTGGGGGTGTAGATAAGTTGATCCAGGGCACTGGAGTTTATGAATTCCAGAAAGTGTTGAGCGAAAAAGTTGATACATGAGTAATTTTCCCAGTTAATGGTGGGGTAGTTGAAATTGCCCATTATTAGAGTGTTTGGTTGAACCCTAATATTTTCCAGTACATCAAGAAAAGAGGAGTGAGAATCCTGGGGCATGGTAGGTGATCTGTATCAAGCTACAGTTTGTATTGCAGTTTTGCCCAGAGTTAGTTGCACTTAGGCAACCTCAGCTGCATTATGCTGAGCAACTAGCCTGGAGGTGTGGATATCCTTAATGAATATGGACACATCTCCACCTTTGGTGTTCCGGTGCTGGATACATGGCCAAAAAGTGTGGTATGAGTTATAGCCTGGTAGTGCAGGGGTCCTCTCTGGAGCCTTGAACCAGGTCTCAGTCACTGCACAGATATTGATGTTCTCCATTTTAAGGAGTGCCTCGAGTCAGTGCATTTTGAGATTTAGACTTCTAGCATTGAGTAGCATCACCCTCAGTTTTTGCTTGCCTGTTCCTGTTACGGTGGTGAATTTGTCATTTGAACCTTGCCTAATAAAGGCAGTATAGGGGTGGCAAGAACCTTAGCCAGTATCTGGAATCCCAGGGGTGACAGGTGCAGGCCATCTCTGGCAAAGCATTGCCGTCTGTCAAACATGTAAGCCCAGACAGACAGTTATTGGATCCCTTTAGAATGGCACCAGAATTTTAGCCAGTTGTTGAAGTTAATCATTTTGTCCTTGTACTGTGGCATCATTCTGGGTGATGGCAGAATGCTACTCAGGGCTAGGGGCATACCTGCCTGGGCTACAAGATTGGAGAGCTCTTCCATGTCTCTTTTCATGTAGTCCAGGGAGGTACGTCTCAGCTCATTCACACCAACATGGACAATGACAGAGTCATATTTGTACTTGTTGTGGAGTGACCTGAGTGCATGTGTTATGTGGCGGATCCTGGCACCTGACAGGCAGCTGACAGTAACCTTCTCCTTGTTTAGCCTGGTGAGTGGGACATCAGTTTGCCTGACTATAGAGTCTCCTATGAATAGTATGTTGGGTATGTTGGTTGCCTTATTGGCTGTGGTTGAGTGGCACACTGAGTCTGTGGGCTATGTGTCATTTGGGTTGTGTTGGGGGGTGGGGGTTGTTTGCATTTCTGCTTTGGAGTTCTCTGTTGCTTGAGCAAATTATTAATGAGAGCCTTCACAAATGTTTTTGTGTTTCTATGTGTGGATTTTGGTGGTGTAGATTTAGTGAGACTATGTGACGAGTGTGGTGTGGTGCAAGTGTTTACCTTCTCCTCATGACTGTCAAGTTCAATCTTGGTTGGAGAGAGCTTTACCTCCAGTTTGGCTAGATAAGGGCATCTCTCACAGGTTGTAGTGTTGGGTGATAGGAGGAGAGGGATGTCTGTGTACATGAGACAATTTCTACATTGCCCCAAGATGCCCAGATTCATCAGATAGACAGGAGAGAACACTGGGAGCTGACCCTTGGACATGCCTGAATAAAAAAATATTTTCCTCTAGATAAGTGAGGAAAGTGAGTACAAGAGCTGTTTTTCTCTAAGCAAGTGAGGAAAGTAAGCGACAAAACTGTTTTCCTCTAGGTAATGAGGAAGGTTGAGTGCTGTAGTAATTAATAGGTTATTTAGTGTTTACAAGTTCTGAACAAGTGCTGATCAAGAATAAGCAAATTCAGGTGCTAAAACTAAGAATCTGTATCTAGACTAAACTAGTTACAGGAAAGGGGGGAAACAAGTGCAAATGAGGGCTTTTAAATCAGAAAGTTGAGAGAGATGGAAAAACTGCCCAAACGGCCAATAACTACAATTTCTGGGCCAGAACCACTCCTTATGTGGTAGACACGTTACCTAGTGCTTACCACTCCCACTGATAAGCTAGAAGGTTTCCCTCCAACACGGAAAGCTTGGGGGGGAGGCGTAGTAGCTTACATACAGTCCTGGATACAGCAAATCTGAATCTGGACTACAGTAGTTACAGGAAAGTTTATTTATATATATATATATATATATATATATATATATATATATATATATATATATATATACATACAGGAAACTAGCTAAAACAGCAGTAAAAATAATTCAAATGCAGTGCAAGCTAGCACACTTGAGTATGTAGCAATGTTAGACCAAACAGTTTAAAAAATACAATTAAATAAAAAATGACTAAAAACAAGTGCAGAAGGAGTCTATTAGGTAGAATGAAGTAAAGATATGGGACTGGGGGGAGTGGCCCAGATCAAATCTTCAATGGGGGCGGGCAACTGCAAAAGCCTCCAAATTTAAACAACAAGACAGGAATAGGGAGGTAGGTATGGGAAACCAAAACCTTCAGCAGAGATCTGAAAAACTATACAGTGAAGCAAAAATAACAGTGCACAACTCTGAAGTCAGCCAGCAATTATATAAAATTAGTCAAACAACAATTACCAGTACAAAACTCTGAAGTGCCAGAAAAAATATACTCAGCTCTGTATATCTCCAGATAGTTTGAAGAGCACTCTGTCAGGACACAGGAAGGCTCCAGCAATGACATGCAGGCTGTTACTAAGAGGGTCTAATTTTATGCAAGTAATCCTTGAGATAGATAGCACACAGGATATAAAACCAGTTATACCAACTTAAGACACAGAGAAATGGGGGGAGGAGGGAGAAACACCTTCAGCAGAGATCTGAAAAACTATACAGTGAAACAAAAATAACAGTACACAACTCTGAAGTCAGCCAGCAATGATATCAAATTGGTCAAATAACAATTTCCAGTACACAACTCTGAAGTGCCATAAAAATATACTCAGCTCTGTATATCTGCAGATAGTTTGAAGAGCACTATGTCAGGACACAGGAAGGCTCCAGCAATGATATTCAGGCTGCTACTAAGAGGGTCTAATTTTATGCAAGTAATCCCTGAGACAGTCAGATAACACACAGGATTTAAAACCAGTTATACCAACTTAAGACACAGAGAAATAGGGGGGGGGGCACCTTCAGCAGAGATCTGAAAAACTATACAGTGAATCAAAAATAACAGTGCACAACTCTGAAGTGCCAGAAAAATATACTCAGCTGTGTATATCTTCAGATAGTTCGAAGAGCACTCTGTCAGGACACAGTAAGGCTCCAGCAATGATATATAGGTAATGGAGTAACATGTCCTGTGTTGTGATCACTTGTCTAGGCATTTAGAGGACTTATACATTAATGAGTGGTATCAGTGAGTGTATGTTACCATATGTAATGCAGGATGGGGAACGCATGGGAATCTACGTGGGACTGTCTGTAAAGTTACAGACAGGTAGGTATTAAGGTGATGTGTGAGTGTGTGTGTGCGTGTGTGCATGTGTGTGTGTGTGTGTGTGTGTGTGTGTGTGTGTGTGTGTGTGTGTGTGTGTGTGTGTGTGTGTGTGTGTGTGTGTGTGTGTGTGTGTGTGTGTGTGTGTGTGTGTGTGTGTGTTTGTGTGTGTGTGTGTGTGTGTGTGTGTGTGTACTGTTATGCAATGCTGTACAGGTGTTAAAGTGCATTTATTGTTTTCTCCCACAGGTGGCGGGGCGGGTCAGGGTCCCTCCTGCATGCAATCTGATGTTGGTGTTCATACAGACACCGAAGATGATGATAGTACTGTTGAGGCACAAGTGGGGTTGTCAGGGGCCAAAACAGGGCCATCATTTGACATCCCCCTTTTAGCCACCCCAATCCCGCACACAAGTTCAGTGACTATACATACCCCATCACCAGTGGCCATAGCTGAGGGACAGCTGGCATTTGGTGGCAGTACACAGGAAAGTGTGGTAACCATGCCTACTGTGTGTGGTCACAGCATTCATAGCCGGATGTCTGGCAGGGCACCACATAGGCAAATGTTCCAGGGTGCTCATGGTAGGGCCACTGGTCATCATGCCCCTGGCAGACATGACACAGATGGTACCAGCAGGTGCATATTTCAGGCTGTCATGGTGGCACAGGCACATATAGAACATTACACCAGACAGGGACTGAGGCTGCAGTGGGCTGCTCTCACATCTGCAAGTGACAACATCCGTGAACTGTCTGGTGCCATCCATGCGTTAACTGAGTTCATGGATAGATGGTCTGGTGAGATGATGGCCCTCATCGTCCATGGTCTGTCTGTGCTTGAATGTGTGGTGGGAGTGTGGCGATGGCCACGTGGACATAGGCCAGTAATGCCAACAGCTGGCAGTCAACGTGGACATGCTAGGACACAAAGGGGCTCCCATAGTGGCAGTACTAGCCCCGGCACTGCGGGGGTGCACTGACCATACCACAGCAGGCCACAAGCATGTGGTCCTGGCCAGTCCCAGGAGGGATCTGATTCCAGTGGACATTTTCCATCAGCAGGTGAGAGTAGCACATCAAGGCCTGTACTTGGACATGCCCATGAAACCCCTGGGAGGCACAGTCCATGTGTCTGTGGCCAGAGACAGTGACCTGCACACCCTGCCAGGTATGGTCTGCAGCTGTCCATAAACACCTGTGTAGGACAGCCACATGGCAGAACTGTGTGCATGCATACCCACACACTATACAGCACACCTAGGGCATCCCCATACCTACACACACACATCGCCACACCCAATTCACCTCATTACACCCCTCACCCATACACATGGTGTCAAATATATGGCCCACCCTCAGCATCTGGCAAACCAACACACCCTGTGCATATGATGATGCCTACGCCACGTCCCTGTCATCCATACCATTGATGCAGGGACAGGCTAATATGATTCTTATGCACACTATGACTGTAGTACAGTGTACCACAGTACTGCAGTGTAACATGTAAGGAGTAGAGTGTAATGCATATATGTCAGGTAGTGTAGCCATCCAGCAATGATGCATTATAGCTGTTAGTAACACTGGTTGATTGTGATCTATATAATGTTATCCGTTTGTGTTGTAGGTGTACATGTGTCAGCACGAGGATGGTCTGCATTCATATTCCACAATGGGGTATAGCACTGTGGTGACACCATGGCTGTGACATATCTGGGGTACAGTGAACACATATCACAGGTTTGTATAATAGTTATTGCCTGTGCCACATGGACAGGTGACCCACTGGGATGTGTATAATCTGCAACCTGATGTAGACTCATTTACATCCACTCACACTCATACTTGGCAACACTGGGACTAGACCCCTACCTAGGTATGTAGTGATACTGAAGTGCGTGACTTTCATTGCACACACCACACAGCATTTAGGGTGAGGTGTGTCCCAGGTTACATGTTACATGCAGAACATCTCCAGACATGTACAGTATGCTAATTCTGGATGTAATGGGTGTATATGGACAATACATAGTGTGACATACCTTCATATACACATTAACAGACACATTATAGTCAGACACACATCCAAGAGACCCGGGCTTATCACTGCTAACTAACTTGACAATGTGTCTAATGTGTTACAGATAGGCTACCCACAGCACATGCATAACTGGCCTGGATTCTGGTATCAGTTACCTGTATGGTTGATGGTGACAGTGATAACCATAACGTGGTACATGGGACATATACCTGGTGTACCTTGGTGTAATGACAGTGTACAGAGCACCCACTTCCCCCAGTGGATATTGTAGTCCCTGAAAACCATGATGGCACTCTGTCATACCCACCATCACACATTGGCCATGACTGTGATGCAACCTATTGTATATCCCAACAGTGGTACTTCAGGGATATGCACATACCACATGCATAGTAGGGTGTTGCATTGTCATGCCTCACCTATTGGCAGCAACAACACTACCTGTACTACTGTGTGGCAATGGGTATTGTAATAGGAGTATGTGGCCTCGGAATGCTGTACCCTACAGATATATGGACAAACACACATACACACACTTGCCAGAACACAGTGGGTATCCCATGCCTATCAACCCATTTGTACAACACTGTTGTGCTGGTACTGCAAGGCTTGTGTAGCCGGTATGGACATGAGCTTAATAGGGTACATGTAATGTCCCATATAGCAGCAGCCACAACTGCCAATGACAATGGGTGTTGCAGTGGTTGTGAATGCCCTCATGGAATTCCCAAGTACAGGTGTGCTAACACACAGACACTGCTATACTCAGTCATGCACATGTACATATGTGTCAGTACTGGGGTGCATTGCTGCAGGTTGTCATAGCTGTGTACCTAGCTATTGTCCAAGGAGAGATGTGTTGTGTAGGGGTTGTGTGTACAGTTGTATCCTGCCACCTGCCATGTGGCAGCAAGCAATCTATCAACATACACTACTGTGGTGACCTTCAGGGTGAGAGTGACATGCATCAGCCAATCCTCCATGTGCCTCCTGCACATGGCCACTGAGGTGATCAAGTTGACATTTATGCAACATGCATTACAACACATGTTTAGTGTCTATGATGGAGAACTGTACCCAGGCATGTTCTTTTGACTGTGGTAGTGTAGTGGAGATACCCATGGCATGTGGTGTGTACAGTGTGTTATCATCTATATGTGTCAGTTCTTACACAGATGGGCAGACCTGTCAGTGTCAGTCAAGCTTAGGTTGCCTGTACATATCCCAGCTGGATACCTGCCATCTGCACATCTGTACAGGGACTGACAGTCATCAGCTTGGCAAGTAGCTATGCAGTAGGATGAATGTGTTGACAGATAGACGTTTGACCACAATATGTATGCCATAACTATGGTTTATTTTTGAAAGTTTGAAAGTAAAAAAAAAAAATGAACAGTCATATAAGCAACTCGTTTCAATGAAAAATTGCAACACTGATTCACAAAATGTTGAATTACATGTAGTGGAAATCCATTTTCAACTTTATTTGAATCTGTGAGTATATATTGTAACTCCTGTGCATATAGAGGTACACAACAGACCCAAACACCAACTACTTGCAAAGTAAAGAAATGTACAGGACAGTAATTGGTTCCACAAACATCTCGCTGCATGTACATCATATACGCTGCTTACAGTCTGTTTTCAAAATGCAATTACATCTAGAAATGTAAACATTCCAGCTCCATAAAAGCACCATATCTGTATATGCTCCAAGTCAAACATCTTCCTAATACATCAAATTAGTGCATTGTGTTTAAAATGAACAGTGCTTAGCAACTAATTTCACAAAGCCGTGTGTAGTAAATTCAGCCCTATTCCAGAGAAGCCTTTCAAAGGAAGCTTACTTATCCATTAGCTCTTTCCTTTTATGTGAAGATGGTACACACAATTCATGTGTAATACACATGTCATCCACACGATTTTGCTTCAACTGGATGGCATGCAACACATCTAACAAGTATAACTGCTTTTTCCCCATCAAACTGCGTAGCATCCCTCTATGGCATTTTGGCTATAAGGATATCCCATTATACGTGTATCATATTGATTCCAGAAGGGAATTTCAAATGTGGGAGGCAACCTTTCTGAGGTTGTACCCTGCATACCATGTCTATATGGTTTACCCAGGATATAGTTTTCCTTGAAGTAGGTACAAAGTGGCTTAGCATTCCCTGGCGTATCTGCTTCAATCTCTGCAAATGTGCATGCAACATCCTCTGGGGAAATAAAGGCCAGTGCTGGGATTTCCTTTGCCAGAAGTGAAACCAGCAGCCCTTTGCAGCAGACCCACTTAGATGCCTCTTTATACAATTTAAGAGTGCTCTTTCAAAATCACTAAGAACCATGTTAGGCATTAATCTCAAATCATGCTGTACACATAACTCCAACACAATACTCCAGAACATGTCATAGCGCTGTTCAGACTTGCTAGGCAAAATGCCATACACCACTGGAATGACTTTCCTACAATTTGCATTATCCAAAGCACAGTGTATACTATATACCTGGTGACATTCAGAGGTGCTGATTGGAAAAGTGCCGGCTGCTATAATGTACTCAGAGTTACAGAGCATTTTCAGGTTATCCACAGTAATCACAACTACATGAACATAACTATCCTTATCACTGCTGCTGTGATGTACTATAAAGGCACCTGATTTAATGGGTAGCATGTCAGGGCTCAAATCCCTCAATGACCGCATGGCTTTAAAGGTGGCCACTTTCTTGTTATATCTATGTCTAGTGATGCTTTGCTTTAAGGCAGTAGTGTTGGGTACTTCATGTATTACATCAGATGATATAGTGGCCAGTTCTTCAGAGAGCACCTAATAGGGGTCCGCTATAGAGTGTTCTACCCATCTTTTCAACTGGTCACGTACCCTGAATACCACTGTTTTAAGGCCATCAAGAGCATGATAGTGCACTGTACTATTCAATAATTTATAACCATCGTAATCCACTTCAGTGATACACCTGCATTTACACTTCTTATTTTTCCTTATGCAGCACCAATACTACTTCACATTTACAGCCTTCTCCTGTTAGTATTGGTACCCATCCACTACTAATAACTTCCTCCCTTTTTGTGTTTTGGTTGTGACATAGATAGCATTGAGTATTCCAGGCTTATACTGCACATTATTTGCTTCATCACCCTGTAAGTATACAAATACCTTTCTGTTATGGTAAAACCACTACACACTAAGATTATGTTGTTTAACTTTCTCTGTACCCCTTACCTGCATTTCGGCTTTACAAACTTTTACTTGTTTAACACTCGACAATTCACACTACGCGGTTCAGGGAAGCTATGAATAAGTACTTCATGTAATGGATTCACCTCCTAATATCGCAACAACACCTAATCTTCATTTATATATGCAAAACCATGTACCTGCATATATAGCAGGCTCTACAGGCATGTCACAGCACAGAGTAACAGACAACTATGTGAATGTGCATAACCACAACCAATGTGAACAAAGCCACAGCCACATATGGTAGATATCATAATATTACAGTAATAAGGACTATCTGATCAACACCATCCTCATATCTGCCACTCACACACTAACCCTACATATACTGGACCACTACACAGTGTGGTCCAATGCCTGTCTGTGGTATGGGACATGTGTGTGTTTGGCCTTACAAACATGTAAGCCGATAAGGTAACATACAGTGGAGCAGCATGTAACATCAGATAGAACAAGACCAAGAACAATGACATCTACCACAGTCTGTACACAGGCCAAGGTACATATTCACAATACACACACTGTCAACAATCACCATAAGTAAACAGACCTCAGTATTGTACACACAACCACAGAATGCCCAGGTTATGTCTTCAAATATAGCCCTTGCTATACATAACATGTGTAGCAGTCTGATATATCAGTGGCTTGTTATTAGATATAATGTCAATACATTATGGTGTATAGAACATATGCACCTCTTACTGCATGCCATATGTACAAAGGTTGATGGAGTTGTGGCTGGAGGCAAAAACACAGGGCCAATATTGACATGTTGCTTTGATAACCTCATACATTTACTGTTGTAATAGGGTTTGTTGTGACATATGTCCTATGAGGGACATGAAGTCAGTAACTCTCATGTCTGTCACAATGTACTGACTGCAATCCTCACACTATGCTTCTGCAGTTCACAGATAGGTGCTCTGTGAGTAACACAAGAAACAAAAGGCACCGCACACTGCCCAGTCTGCAGATGACCCTACAGATGTGGGTTTCCTCTGAAACATAGCACTGTCATGACAGGTATTAAAACATGTAGACCAGCCATATCAACACGTACCCTGTTAAACCAACATCACTCCAAATGCAAAATAGCAACACTTACATTCTGTAGTCATATCAGGTACATCTCTCTCCTGTGTGTTGGCCTGTTTCCACAGTATATTGTTAGAGGTAAATCCCCAATCCATCTGTGATGCTGTTTGCCAAACAACAGATCTAGGTCCTGCTCACAGTGAATGAAAAGGCCCAACACCAACATGATGTTCCTAGATATTTGTAGTGTGTTTCCATGCAATTGGCTATGGGAATATTACTACAGCTGTTCCACATGCAATCAGCTAGGGAAGGTATGCAATTCATGCAGAGGTGATCAGCTGATTATGAGCATCACCTACAAAACACATCCTGCTGCATAAACAAAGCAGGTGTAAGTCTCCACCTCCACCAGAGAGGGAGTGAGAGAGGCAGAAAGAGGCAAAAATAAATCAGGGAGGGGGTGGGTGAGTAAAACCTAAACATGTTTGTGTCACACACCTACCAGTCCAGGGTATCAAACCCCTGACTGACTATATATTGCTATCACATGTCTATGCAATTATTGGATTTGCCACATAGCTTACATGTTGAGGCACTCTCCAAACGTATATGTGATGGCGAGTGACATCTGCAACAGTTATATGGTAGCGATACAGTAGGTGTAGTACAAGTGTCTGTCCACATACACAGATGTCAGCGTCAACACAGCCACACTCTCTCAGGGGACCCACACACATTGACACACTTGGCAGGGTCAGGAATACACCCTCTCACTAGTTAGTTTGCCACAGTACAGTACTGTGCAGGTATCACATGCACCACATGGGTAATCTGGAGGTTATAAGGGAAAGGGTATGTGGAGGTGTCTGACATCAGACAGCATGCTTCAGTATACCAATAGGGGTTGTAGTGAGTGTGAATGTGGTGTAAAGCATCATACACCACACACATAGACACAGGGTGCCAGTACTGACATGCATGGGTGCATTGCTTCACTGGTGTGTAGCGGTTGACTGTGCCAGAAGGCTATACAAGGTGAGATGATGGGTGTACCTTGGCATCAGGCCTCATGGCAATGGTCTGCAGTGTGGCTCGGGTATGTAGTGTCTGGATTGGCCCACACAGGTGGGTACTGTATTCCCCATCCAGTCACCTGGGTAGCTGTTGTGTGCGCCCATTGCTGTGCATTGCTTGCCATGTATGTGTTCTTTAGTCCATGACATGGACGGTGTCTGGGATGTGCATATGTCCCACATGCATGTACAGTGACTTGTGGAACTGTACCTGGGGTGTCTAGCTCATATTGTGTACAAAGATTGTTATCATCAGATGTGCCAGTCCTGGCCTCATGTGGCGGGAACTGTTAATGGACAGCAGGTTGACACTGCACCTACATTGATAGTATGATGCAGGTATTCCCCGGTGTCAGTCATCTGTCCATACAGGGCATGTGTTTAAAGTGTGGTATGTCCTTTGTGGGTCACATTTGATGGCACCACAGGTGTTGCAGCTGTCCAGTGGGGAACATAGTCTGCATGTACATGCCTATTGTACTGATGGGCAGGGTGCCATACCCTCTGTAGTCCACTGCAATCACACCATGGTTACTATCTGTGTGCAATATGCAGGGTACTACCAACATAGCGGTTGTTGTCTAGGCAAGTGTGTTTGTGTATGAGACATGCGTTGAGAGTGTTCTCTGTGTAATACAAGGGTTGCTAACTTTGTTTGCCAGGCCTTGATGTCACATGTAGGGCTATGGATTGGCACCCCAGCTTCTCAGCTATTTTGCATCTGTTATCTTTGTAAGGTGGACATTGTGACATATACTAGGGCCACTATATAAGAAATTTGCAAAATCTGCTCCATAATGACTCACGTTGTTACACACTCACAGCCACCTCCACACAGGATACAAATGACAAACACAGACACACCCGCACCTGCCATGTCGGGGATTAGAACTCCTACTTAACTAGTTTACTATACGACAGCACTACGCAGTTATAGGATGCGCCACAGAGATTACTGGAGTTCTCGTTCCCAAAGGTGTATTTCACAGTGAATGACATCACAGGCTTACCAAAGTAGGACATTTGAATTGTACTGATTGTGACTAGCCTAAAAAGCACTGCTCCCTACCCAAACATAGAAACACACACATCCACACTTGCCATGTATGGGAATAGAACCCCTAACAAGGTACTATATCACACTACAGCATTACACTGTTATAGGAAGCACCATGAAGATTACTGGGCTACATTTTTCCTAAAGGTGCATTTCACAGTAAATTACATCAGCAGCCTTGCCAAAGTAGGGCATTTGAATTGTAGTGAGTGTGACTAGCCTAAAAAGGCATTATTTCCTACACAGGCATAGGAACACACATCCAAACTTCCACACTTGCCATGTGTGGGAATAGAACCCCTAACAGGGTACTATATTGCACTGCAGCATTATGCTGTTATAGGATGTACCACAGAGATTACTGGGTTACACTTTTCCCAAAGGTGTATTTCACAGTGAATTACATCAGCAGCCTTGCCAAAGTAGGACATTTGATCTGTAGTGAGTGTGACTAGCCTAAAATGCATTGCTCCCTACACAAACAAAGAAACCCACACCCAAACATCCACACTTGCCATGTGTGGGAATAGAACCCTTACCAAAGTACTATATCACTACAGCATTATGCAGTTACAGGACACACCATGGAGATTACTGGGATACACATTTCCCAAAGGTGTATTTCACAGTGAGTGACATCAGCAGCCATGCCAAAGTAGGGTATTTGAATTGTAGTGAGTGTGACTAGCCTAAAAAGCATTGCTCCCGGCACAGACAGGGACACACAAACACACAGTTGTCATGCATGGGATTAGAACTCCTACCAAAGTTGTTTATCACACTACAGCACTGCACAGTTATAGGACACACCACAGAGATTACTGGGCTACACCTTTCCCAAAGGTGTATTTCACAGTGAATGACATCAGCAGCCTTACCAAAGTAGGGCATTTGAATTGTAATGAGTGTGACCAGTCTAAAAAGCATTGCCCCCTACACAGGCAGAGACACACACACACAGTTGCCATGCTGGGATGAGAACTCCTACTTAACTAGTTTATCACACTGCAGTATTACACAGTTATAGAACATGCCATGGAGACTACTGGACTACACCTTTCCCAAAGGTGTATTTCACAGTGAATGACATCAGTAGCCTTGCCAAAGTAGGGCACTTAAATTGCAATGTGTGACTAGCCTAAAAAGCACTGCTCCATACGCAGACGCACCCATACACACACACACACACACACACACACACACACACACACACACACACACACACACACACACACACACAGTTGCCATGTCTGGAATTAGAACTCCTACCTAACTAGTTTATCACACTACAGTATTAAGTCGTTATAGGACGTGCCACAGAGATTACTGGGCTACACCTTTCCCAAAGGTGTATTTCACAGTGAATGACATCAGTAACCTTGCCAAAGTAGGGCATTGTAGTGAGTGTGACTAGCCTAAAAAGCATTGCACCCTACACACACACACACACACACACACACACACACACACACACACACACACACACACACACACACACACACATTTTCTGTGTCCGGGATTAGAACTCATACCTAACTAGTTTGTCACACTACAGCATTATGCAGTTTTAGGACACACCATAGAGATTACTGGGATACTCCATTCCCAAATGTGTATTTCAAAGTGGATGACATCAGCAGGCTTGTCATAGTAAGGCTATGGGGAGGGCAGTGTGTGTGCATGGGTCATAACCCATTTATCTAGAGGTTGACACACCACATGCAGGCACATGCAGGGTTATATTCCATAGGTACATGTACACAGCTGCTGGATGACTACTGCCTTGTACAGTAATGTTGCATAGCTGACACTTGCACCACATAGTCTGTAATGCTGATGGATACCAGTGGCTAATTTCTACAGTGAGTGACATTTACACATCATGTGGTTGTAGCCATTTGGCTGTGTACTGGGTGGGACAGGCCTCGTGATGGCTTGCTCTTTGTCTCTGTCACTCTCTTCACCACATTTATGTATGTCTACTTTTGGCTTATTGTAGTGGGTTGTCCTTGGGTATATGTCTGTATTCCTATTCAGTGAGTACTGTATGCACTAACATCTGCAACTGTCAGATATGTATGGCCCACTGTTGTTTGCAGACATGGGCTTCAATAAGTGTGTGAGCATGCCCAATATGCCCTTCTGTATTGAATGTGTGGATCCATTCCAGGTACTTTGTACTCCAGTGCAGACCTTTGTGTTGTAAACCTACAGGTAACAAACTGTTTCTGCAGGGTATCCATAGATCATTTGGCAATATGGGGACAAACGGTGCAAGAGATAGTGTGTACTGTAGCTGATTGTGTCTGCGCTGTTTCTGCTACATGGTACTGGTGTTAGCAGAGATATTCAGACATGTGTACTGTTATACACTGTGATGTTTAATGTCATCAAGTACTGTCAGGTGTACATTCTTGCTCACATTGATGTCCCGGGGAACAAGGGTGAATGCCACTGTGTCCAGTATTGTGGGCAGACACCTACATATTCATGATAAGTTATGCCATTCTGGGGGGGGAGCTGCAGACACTTGCTGCTGGGTCTTTGTATCCGGTTCAGCACCTTGGTACAGGGCTGGCAGAGGATCCCATACTTGTACATCCATCAACATGACAGTATGGCCTTACCTTACTGTGGCAATACCTCACAGCTGTACAGATTCACACAGGTTACTCAGAGGCAGGGGCCATGAGTCAGGACATTACCCCTATTGTGGTGCACGGGCAGGTTTGTAGCCACCCATTTATGTGTTTGCAGTCAGGGATAGTGTGTGCACACAGCTGTGTGTCAGACCTTGCAGATTCCATGCTGCCCATGCTGCCACCCCACCCATCTATTATTCTATCTTCTTCCATACATTATGCATACATTCTCTGATACTTTCCCTAAGGTTATCACCTCATCACAGCTGCGTTTTGGTGTTGGTTCACAATTCATGCAGTGGGACATGGTGGACATGTTACTGTGGTTTGTCCACAAGGCCTTGCATATGGCTTATGTGGAGTGTGTTACGTTGTTATTTGGGTGTCCATGACATAACATGCATTAGCAGTACATGTGTGAGACAGGCCTTTGGAAAAGGCCTGTAGGACATTTGGTGGTGATGTGGGCCAGCTGTGGCACACCATTGCATTCTGACAGTCCTACAGTCCCAGACTGCCATATAGTATATTACCCTGAGATGACAGCATAGGTGTGGTAGGTGTTCATGCCAATACTTTCTATCAGTATTAATCAGGTGGTGTGGATGCTGGCAGGGGGCTACCTACAGCTAGGGACACAGCTACATGGGACACCTGCACTGCATTCTGCATTCTTTTGCTATTGCCATATACAGGTGGGGGTCATATTGTGCCCATTCCCAACAGCAGGTATACGACCAGAGAGGTACCTGTGGGCTGTGTTTGGGTGAGCTGGGTCCATGTGTGCTATGGACACTACTTGCATCTGAACGCAGATATGCATGGGGCATTCCAGTTATGCTGGCATGTGCAGTTACATCAGCTGTATCCCAGTACATCAGTCCTACCACCTTTGTGGTCTGCAAGTGTCCATTTCACAGTTACACATTATATACTGTATGTCTGGAGTACTTTCCCCTGTGTACTGCTTGCATATCTAGCCCAACAGCCATGCCATGCCAATCTTTCAGATGGTGACACATATTACCACCATACATTTACAATGGCTTACTGCTAGCATGTGTTATACTGGTGGGAATTGTCTTTGGCACAGCAGTTGTGAGGACTTGTCCCTGTCATCAGCAGTAGTGGGCAATGGCCACCAGGTCATACCTCAACATGCATACATACTGACCACTTTCACACAATATGAAACACACACCAACCTAACACACACATACCTGCATATTGTACAAATGCTACAATCTATCCTGCTCCCTTGATCACCTCTGGGCATCTATGCTCCACTGGTATTGTACCTACACATACATGTTACTACATTTCTACATAGGATTGGGGGGCACATCTGACTGATACTTCATGTCTACATAGCATATGGGGGGGCACATTTGACTGTTTCTATATTGCTAAACAGGATTGGGGGGGGCACACCTGACTGTTACTACATTTCTGCATAGGGTTGGGGGGGCACACAAGACTGTTAAACATGTGTAAATTGGATTGGGGGCACACCAGACTGGTACTACATTTCAATATAGGATTGGGGGCACACCTGACTGTTACTACATGTCTAAGTAGGGTTGGGGGGCACACCTGACTGTTTCTACATTTTTACACAGCACTGGGGGGAGGGCACATCTGATTATTTCTACATTTCTACACAGGATTGGGGGGATACACACCTGAATGTTACTACATTTCTACATAGGATTGGGGGGGCACACCTGACTATTTCTACATTTCTACACAAGATGAGGGGAGCACACCTGAGTGTTTCTATATTTCTACATAGGATTGGGGGGGGGGGGCACACCTGACACTTGTACACATTTGCTATGTCTGTACTGGTATGTCAGGTACTCCATTTCATTCTGTATTCTAACCTATCATGCTGACTAGAGGCATAGCAGTATACTACAGTTCTTAGATTTGATTGACCTAAATATCAGTTTCTGACTTTCTATCCTTCAGAACTAACATCTCACTGCCTGACCTGATGTAGTCTGTCTGTGTAGATTTGGGGGGAGGTTACCATAGGCATCATTCAGAGGCTTTGGCGCAGCCTTTGTTTGTGTTTATCTACACCTGTCCTGCTGGCTGAGACTGTTGTTGGTATGTGAACCTCTCTGACTGGCATGTGTGTGTCATATGGACACACATGTGGCCCAGCACATGTCCTGCAGTATGTTTTGTCACCATGTGTAGTAATGGCTACTATGGTGACATCAGTATTTGTTACAGCACTCATGCTGCCACTGTAGGTGTCTACTATCTGCTGGCATCCCATTCAGCCACCCGATTCCCTTGCATGCTCACATCCATACCATAGATAAAAGTAACAACACATACTACTCCAATCAGCAATTGGTAAGGAGAGTGACTTACCTTGTGGATGTACCAGTATTGAGGATGGTGCTGGGGGCTGCCTATGTCGGATGCACTTAGTACAGTCTCTATACATGGTTGAGCACAGGTAGTGTCATGTTTGGCATCCCTTTTACTGTATGTGTGAGTCAGAGAGAGGTTTCATTCCCTAGGTCCCTACTGTGTCAGTGTATGTGCTATGCATTGCCTCTTTGCCAAGGCCAGGGCATACTGGGCACACCTCCATCTGCCTACTGGGGCAGGCTCAGGTTTTTCCTCCTCTGAGTCACTCTGTGTCTGTGCAGGCCTTGGCATTAGCGGGTGGCTGTGTGGCCCTGCCTCATGCTGTTCCTGGTGCAGCTGTTTCAGCAGGATCATATTGTGTAGCATGGCACATACGATAACAATTTGGGTACATGTAGCTGTTGAGTACTGCAAGGCTCCACCAGATGTGTTCAGGCACTGGAGCTGTGACTTGAGCATCCCAAACACATTCTCTATAATGATTCTGGTCTGTGCATGTGCCTCATTATGACGTTCTTGTTCGGTTGTGTGCGCATTTCTGATGGGAGTCATCAGCCACGGCTCCAGTGCATAGCCAGCATCCCCGACTAGGTGACTGTAAGGGATGTCCCCATTGGCAAATCTCTGGTATAGCTGCATCAGATGTCAGATGTGAGAATTGTGATAGCTTCCAAGGAAGCCAGCACACACATTCATTATGATGCCCTGGGCATCGCACATGACCTGGCATTTGATGGAGGGGAAGCCCTTGCGGTTGATGTAGACCCTACCTGGCTCACCAGATGGTTCTTTGATGCATATGTCTGTGTAGAGTGTAGCAACCACCACCTCAGGGTATTCTGCTATTTGGTGGAAGAGAGGCATATTGTTGGCCAACACCTCACGGGTGTTGAGGAAATATACGTGCTCACCGGCATGTTCGAACATGGCATCCAGGAACTGGTGGAATACTTTGGATGCTGATGCCTATGAGATTCCTATGATATCCCCAGTTGGCTTTGGGAGGTACCTGTGGCTAGTATTCCTAGGCCTACACAAACATTGGTATCCACTGGGATGGGTCCCCCTCTATTAGTTCTGTGTGTCAGGCATGGCTGGCACAGCTCAACAATTTGCTGTTGGAGGTCCCTGTCCACCCTATAGCGCTCCATTAACTCCAGCTCATGTAGTCTCTGGTAGGTTACCCTGGGTCTCTATACCCTTCTCCATGTCCTCACTGTGGGTTGGTCAACAGCATTCTCATCCTCACCACCCTCAGCCTCTTCCACATGTTGTTGGCTGATAGCTGCTCCAGCACCTATCATTCTGTTGTTTTTGTTTGTTAAAAGTTCCCCGCTTGTATACACCGATGGTATAGAGTATGTCAGCAAAAACAAAGGCAAAGATGTTTGCATAGTTTATATAAATGTTTATAGAATGTTTATAGATTCATACTAGGCTAACTGCCCTTTTGGGCCATTTTCAGCCTAGCCAGTTACCCCATGTGAGAATCAAACCCTGCACCTTGCGTTTGTAAGGTAAACACCTTAACCATTATGCCAACATCCTACCCCCCTATAGTGGTGTTCTGGGCTGGGCTGGTCTGCTGCTTGTGTAATTGGCTGAGTCTGATACATTTCTCCTGCCAGCTATGCTAGTTCTCCAAGATTACATTCCTCCTACAGTTTTCCCTTCCCATTGCCTTCCTGTTTAAGCCCAGGGTCACACCGTGCAAACACAGTGCTCAAATGTGCACAGAGCTGCTATTTCCTGGTTTACTTTTATTTTTCCTTTAAAACCCAGTGCGCAGCACGCATACCCGCTTAGGCAATGTAAAGAGTGCTAGGGGAGACTCAGACACACCCCTTTACTTAGCTATGCTAAGCTAAGGGCAAACACGAGCCACAGGGCTCCAGTCTGCTTACAGTATGCCTGAAACACACCCTTATGATGTCAGCTAACTCCTAGGCTTGCACCAAGCTATTCCTGCTCTTACACTGTTTGGTGCTGACTAGCATGCAGGGGAAATCTGGGAATCAGTATCATTCCCATCATTTGCATAGGATTGCCTGCTGATGCATACTTACAGGTCCCACACTGAGCCTCCCCCCAAAGCAACCACTATTCACTAGCCATGTTGTCTTCTGTCTGCCACTGAGTATAATGGCAAAACAGTGATTTTGGTTAGAATGCTTATTTTTGGGTTTTTTTCTTCTTTTTCACCCGATCCCATTTGCTTGCCACTGCCCTACGCTTAAACAGCCGAGATCACTAAAAAAAAAAATAAAAGTTGATTTTTATATTTTTGCAACTGTGTTCCATGCCATTGGCCTTATACTTGGCCATTGGCATGCTTTCTACATAATATCCACCCTTTATTTGGACCTGTCATGGCTCCATTTTGTAGTTTGCAGAAATGTACTCTGTTGCTGGCGGAGTACATTTATACAGATTACACTAGTCCTGCACAGCCAGCTTCCACCTTCCTGGATTGCAAATTCACCTCATTTGCTTGGATTTCTCCTGCAAATGGGGTAATTTGCATACAGGGGCTGAATCCGTGCAGGACTAGGGCAGGAGTGCTCGTGCATGCCCCTACAGATTATTCCTGGATCGCATGGCAGACATATTGCCTGCTGGAGCTCCTGCACTAGTTCTGCACACCATGCAGGGCTTGCTGAATCTGGGGGGAAAGTCTTTCCTTGAGCTGATAGTTTGGTGTTTTTGGTTTGTTTATTCCTATCTAGCTCAGAGTTCTACATTTGAACTACCTTGAGTTTGTTTGAGAAAAAGGATTCCCCTGCAAATGCCTTACATGTTTTAAATGTCACAGCAGAAGAAATGTCTGTTGATCATTTATGGGGTTTCAGTACTATGATGGTATTTTGAAAGGGCAAGTTTCACTATCTCCACAGTTTGGGTGGCATTAGTATAATGTCAGAGGCATTCATCCCACAAGTTTGCATATTGATTAAGCATACATTTTTTATTTGAGTTGTACTAACTTAACTGTTTTTATAAACATTTTTTTCATTTAAAAAAGTGAAATGTTTGTTGAACTTACATGTCCTGAGCAAGCAAAGATGAAGGGGCCCAGGCATGATATCACCAGAATAAAGGGGTAATATACTGGAAAAATGTGCTGCATATGGTAAATGCAGTTAACCACAGCAAGCACATGGATATGCCTGATACAAGGAAGCAGGATTATGGAGGGGAACAGGACAGGAACAAGAATACAATGACATATGTGACCCCAAGGAGAAGTGTAGGAGTCCCGAGGTTAATGAGTCTATTAGGGAGAGCTTTCCTTTGTAGGCTGGATGCTATCAGAGAGAAGACTGGGGAGAGACTGGTAACCTGGAGACTTTATGAGGGGGAGGAATAAAAAGGCAGAATGGGAAACACGTGCAGAAATGGAAGAGAGAAGATAGGCATTCTTACAGCCTGGATCATGACAGAGGTCCAATAGATGTGTGGATGAAGTAAACACTACCTTGGGGTGGCAGAGATAAAAGCTGAAATATAAGGCTGGAGTAGCATTATTAATGGAAAGAATATTGTGTCAATGTATCTGTTTATCTTTCTTTTTTTGTTTATATTTTTATTATTTATGCCATAGGACACTAATTGAATGTGCATAGAATGATACTGAGGTGGTAATTGCCAGCTCATATGAGAGTAAAGTGGAGTAAAATGAGATATATCAAGTATCCAACAGACATATCAGTCTTTCTGGGTAGCTACACTTTTATTTTAGACAATGACAATAAGATCCAAGTATTTGCATGACTATACTTGGGAGTAATCACTGCTACATATATACCTGTGGGACAACATTAATGTCTAGTCTATTGTTTTCTTTTTGCTACTGTATTTTAAAAGCATGTATGTGTAGCTTGTAAAATATTTGACCAATGTTTTCAGCAAAGCAGAGTCTTGGTAGTTTAGAACTTATTTACTTGAAAAGGTATAAAAGACTCTGGTACATAATTACTGCCTGCTATTATCAAAATGCCTTTATCAATATTTAAATGCATATATTATATGATGGTGAAACCTTACGGTACTTGCACTTTAATATAAAATGTTGACTTAAACCAGCACAATATTTGTGTCACCACTATTGGATGTAGTCAACTGATAGATTTGTACAGTGAGTGAGTGAATGTCGCTGTGTGGGTACTCATGGAGTGTTGTGTTATTTCACACAGACTATTCTCAGGGAGATAGGGAGGAGTACAAAGAGGCTTATGTCAGCCAGTATGGGGCCAGTAACATGAGGCATGTATTTAGTATGTTTTTGATCAAATTCAAGAAGTAAGTTCCTGAATCACCAGGTGGGAACAAATTTGAGCTTGTCATACATTAACTTGTGTGGTAGTAATGGCCATTGTGTTAACCTGTTGTTGGGGGTCTTAGTCAGAAACTTACTGTCTCAAAAGCACTTGGGGACCAGCTCCAATGGAGCAGCAGGTGAATGCACTCTACGGTTGTAGTGGGATAGAGAGAAAATGGTAAATGAGAAATATGGGTATCAACATGGAATGTTACAGGAATTCACAAACAATTGAAGATGGAAAGTGTGTTGATGAAGTTGAAGATGGAGAAACTAAGTTTGCTTTTTCTATAACAGATTAAGTTAAAACCCTGATTATTACAAAAGTCAGAAAAAGTTCTATACCTGGTTTACTTAATTTTAGGCAATAAATGTAGTAAAAGGGGAGTGGGAAGTTTAAGCAGTTCTTGTAAAGAATGAAATATAGTGAAGTTGTAATCAAAGACTAGAAAGGAGGGTGGGTGTCAGCCAGATGGCTGAGGAGAGACATGGGATTGGTCTTGACTTATTGTTATTGTCACATTGAAAACAGACCCAAATTATTTTGAGATGTAATGAATAATTTGCAGGTATTGAATTACAAAATGAGGCAGAGGAATCAAACAGGGATTATAGACCCCAAAAGAAATAGAAAATTGGGAGCAGTTCAATTTCACACCTAGAGTCAAAAATCCCCAGCTAATGGAATGAGACAGGAGACACTGTTGGATGTTTGGCAAGAATTAAGAAGAGGAGTGGCAGGGTTTGCATTGCCAAGGTGAGAAACAAAACAAGGCAGGAGGTTGGACAGACTATTGATGGATGGAAAAACAATTGGCGACATCACAGATGTATAGGTTCATAGGTTCATAGGGTGGTACTAGGCTGTCTGCCTGAGGGCGTTTACAAGCCTAGCCAGAGTGCATTGGCTTTCGCCACCTCATTGATTAATTAACTGAGCCTCTGTCAAGCAGAGCCAATAAAGTGATCCCAGGGGTGTATTTTCTGTTACCCATCCACTCGTCAAGGTTTCTCTTGAGGCGTGTTAGTGAGGCGCTCTGCCTAATGTTGTTAGGAATTTTGTTCCAAAGCATGGGGAGTCTCTGTGACAGGAATCTATCCCTCCAGCATGTTCTATTTATTGTTGTGGCGAGGCTTGGCTCACAAGAGCGTGTGGCTCACAATGACTTGGATTTCTTTAGGTGGAGCATGTCCATCAATTCTGAGTTGGACATGGCTTTGTAAGTCAGGCAGAGATCACCTCTAAGTAACTTTTCAGATTGTGCCATTGTTAAGATGTGCTTAGAGGTAGGAAACAAGATGGTAGGTGGGTGGAGGTGGAACTTGAGTCAGTGGATAATGAGGGAATCTATTAAATACACACAGAATATAGTTAGGAAGATGTTATATCATAATACAAATAACAAGGGCACATGGGAAGTTTATGAATGGGATCAAATGAAGCTCTCTGGAGAAGTAAAATTATGGCTAGAAGAAGGAATATGAGAAAAGGCAGGGTGCAGGAAGTACAAATTCTATAGGATATGATGAGTACGTTGCAAAGTTTCCTGCAATAATACCCAGCAAATCCACAAAAGTATAATAGAACTTAATATTGCTTGTCTTTATATTTGCAGTATACACAATAAGTGGGCCACCTGCAAACATGGCTTCTTATTGAAAAAAACTCACATTATAACTATAACAGAAACTTGTCTAAAAGTTTACTTCTGTCCCAAATTAAAAACGAGGGATATTGCTTTACTTTTTATCAAAATTAATGTCTCTATTTCTATTCTGAACTCAAAAGAAATGCTAAAACTAATGAATGTGTTTGTACCAAAGTGTTGATAGGAAAAGGAAATTGAACTGAAGTACAAAAGTCACTTGTCCAAGTATCTGATATCATCCCTTTCTAGTTATTCTAAATGTTTTCCCTGTGATTTCATTTTTTTACCAGTTTCTTTACAATAAACTCGGCACAGTTAAAATAGCTGATACCGTGCATTCCTTAGTTGTCATTATTTGTGTAGCTAATAGAGCTTCCATTTTCTTAGACTGAATGTTCTTCTTTGTTATTTCATTAAATAACACCATCTAGCTAATAAAGTGTTCCCTGTTAATTTTCCTCTTTTCCTATTTTTCAATTTAATCTTGCATTAAATCTTTCCAGCTGCTTTTCAAGTCTAGGTATAAATTTTCTGAGGCCACTAATGGTTGTTTGCTAGGAGGGCATAATTCACTGCTGTTTTTGAGGGGTTAGTCATTCCTGAGGACAAGCGTGTACCTGTTGCACTACACCTACATGTTTTATTCATGTTAGTGGGACGACCACTAGTGCTCATCCAAAATGCAAGTCTCTAAGGAACCCTACATATTAAGTAGTTCCTGTTTGTGGCCAGAACAGCTGCTAGGACCCATGTTGAGGTGCAGATAAGCTGCAGCACCCAACATAAGCAACAAGTTGTAAATAAACTCAATGCCAATAAGCAAGCTAGAGTAGAGATACAATACAAGACAAAGGCAATTTGAAGTACATTATTAATGTGGAATGTGTGCAAATGTATATTTAAGTAGATTAACATACAAACATCAATTATTAAACATTAGTGATAATTATATAAGTAATCTTGTCCACTCGAGGACACATCTACGTAATAAAAATAAATGTTGACAACAGACTATGACAGGGACATATCTGCACTGTAAAAAATGAAGTAAATGTGATAATGTAAAATGTTAAAGTGGAAATGTGAGATAACAGCTGACAAGGACAGCATATATATTAGGTGATATTACATATGCTGCAGGTAATGCATGTCAATTGTGCATTCAGAAAGTTATATGTTGAAGCAAGCATTAAACTGATGCCCGCAACTCTACTGAACTCTCCAACTTTCGGCCTATTGCCTTACTGTCTCCAATAGCTAAGATAATGGAAACATGCATACACAGGCAGCTACTTGACCACCTTCTCAAAAACAATCTACTTGCCAACTGCCAACATGGTTTTAAGCCTTTCCATAGTAAACAACTGCCCTTCTATCCTTCTCTGACTCCATAAACAAAAATCGTAACAATAACACTTTTTCCTCTGCATTATTTATTGACCTTTCAAAAGCCTTTGATATGGTCAACCATAATATCCTTATAGACATTCTGAAAGCCCAATCTCTTGACTCACAAGCATTAAATTGGTTTAAATCCTATCTGGAAAACAGGCAACAAGCAGTATTGTGGGATAATAATCTTTCTAAATCCCTCCCTGTGAACACTGGAGTACCCTGAGGCTCTATTTTAGGACCTATACTCTTCTCATTGTTTATTAATGACCTACATACCAAAATTCCTCAGGCCACCTGCATACAATATGCAGATGACTCTACTTTAATTTGTTCAGCTAAGTCCATAACCTCTCTCCAGTCTCTCACCCAAACAGTATTTAACAGTGTTGAAAATTGGTTTATGCAACACTGCCTCCTCCTGAACCCTAAGAAAACAAAGTTACTGCTCTGTGCTCCAACTCATAAGTCACCTCAACTGCACTTTACAATAACCTCTAACAGTGCAACTAACATATCCCCAGACACTTCTACCCGTCTACTAGGAGTAACAATTGATAACCTTAGTTTTTTTGATGACCACTTTAACTTTATTATAAAGTCAGTCAACAAAAAACTAGGCACTCTTTACAGAATCAAACCCTTCCTTTCCCCTACAGCCAGAATAACTATTGCCCAGACTCACCTTATCTCTACCCTGTTCTATGCTTCAGCAATATATACCAATCTATCAAAAAATAACCTTACCAAACTCTCCACTAGTTACAATAACATAGCCAGATTTGCCACAGGCACCACCTTTAGAATTCACCACTGTCTTAACCTAAAATAACTAGGATGGCTAGAACTGCAGAACCAACTATTTTATCAACAAATTATCACCCAAAAAATCCTTTACCACCCTAAAAATACCCCTATCCTCACTAATCTGATCTCACCCTACAAAAATCTTGCTATACTACACTCAGCTAATAAGCCTTTAGTTTCCACTATTAAATCAAATAACAAGGCTGGAGACTCACTTTTCACCAACACAGTAGGTAAATTCTGGAATCAGCTTCCTACTGAACTTTCCTCCCCTGCTTCCACTATTCTTTTTAAAAAGCATCTGAAAGAATATCTCACAACTCACTGGCTGTGTCCCTGCTCTAACCCAGACTGATATATCTTTCATCTCCTGCTCTCTCTATACTTCTCTACTCTGCTGTTTTATCTCACCTATCTGTAGTACTGAAATAAAAAAAAAAATACTTCCTCAAGTTTATGTTTTTTGTTCTCTGTATTTAATCTTAGCCTAAAACTACTAAGTTACTCTGTAAAACATTTGTTCTCACCTATGTAGCTAATGTATTGTTATTCACTTGGCTATTACTATATGTTGTATTTAGTTTTTTGTCAGTGCTGATGGTTGGAGCTTTTCTCCCCTGGCCTCTACTGAAAATGGACATATATCTAGTTAGAGTAGCCCAGTCAACAAATGTAAAATAAATAAATAATAAAATAAATAAACTCCCATCTATCATTCTAAAAAATGTACTCAGTTCTCAAACTTTTGCCCTATATATTTCAGAAAGGGACTTTTGTTGTCTGTTGTTAGCACTCATAACCATAAAAAGGCTATGTTATAGGTAAATTAATTTAGGAAAGCTTGTGTTGTATAGATATGTATAATATACAAATGCTTTGAAAAGTTTGACAAACATATAGGATCATAGGAGGCTACTAGGCTATTGGCCCTGAGGCCCTTATAAGCTTAGCCAAGAGTTTAGCTCATGTTTAGACAAGTCAGCACGCAAAGCCCCTGTCCAGCAGGGACACAGGTGGAATCCCAGGGGTGTAGTTTCTGTTTCCCATTCAGTTATCCAGGTTAAGCTTAAAAAAGGGATAATGAGGTACTCTGCTTGATGTGGAGAGGGAGTCTCTTCCACAGAGGGGGGGTGGGGTCACTGGAACACAAATTTGTCCCACCAACAAGTCCTATTGATATCACAGACCAGGTTGAGGTCATGTGTACGGGTTGCTTGAGTGGTGCTTGACTTGCAGATATGCAGCAGTCCCATCAAGGCAAGGTCTGAAATTGCTTTATATGCCAAACAGAAGTCACCCCTTAGGACTCAGTTTGAAATTGAGTAGATGGATAGGGCTTTTAGCCTATCTGTGTAGGGTAGATGTTTGAGGCCTTGGATTCGCCTGGTGAGGAGACTCTGTGATCTTTCCAGCTGCTGCATGTGCTTTGTGAGGAAAATGCCGAAGGGAGCTTTGTACTCAATGACTAGTCTTATAAGGGAAAAATATAGTGATGTTATTTACTGTTTCCACTGTACATTTCCTGAGACATGCTCAGAAGAATATTCTGCTTGCATGATTGTATTGAGAATGCCTACCTAAACAAACCAAGAAGAAACTTCACAGTGTGGAGGGTGTGATGTTCACTTCCTAAATTATGTTATGCACTTAGTTCACTTAATAAAAATCCAACTGTAAAATATAACTATAAAATATGTGCTACAAAATAATGAAATAGAAAATAGTAGGGAGTCCACAGCTGAGTTAAACATGGAATATCCTTTTTTGAAACACACAGACAAGCGGTCCTAGTTGAGTATAATAAAAAGGATCAAAAACATCCTTATATATAATCAGGTTTGTTTCGAGTGAGGGAGTAGTAACAGAGGGTGGTTCTGTTAATATCAATAAAAGCATTAAAATCATTCCTTTAGCCAAGTCCCACTTCCCCCTTAACACCATAGTAATCAAAGACTGTGCTATCTGAAACTGAATCTGTTTTGGACCCAGTATAGGTTACATACTTGTTTTTGTCTGAGACTTTGAGGGATACCACGGATTTCTCTTTTTGAAAATGCCTACCTACACCCATGTTACAAGGGTATGGACCTGCTCAGCCATTGTAATTTATGCTGTGAGAGTAATCAAGGGAAATAATTTACATCCACATGATCAATGTTAGAGCATACATACAGGTTAAAGAAGTGTAACACTTTTATTCCCTTATACGTATGAAGAAAACAATACTGACGGTGTCATGGCAGTGTGCACACAATACTGACGGTGTTATGGCAGTGTACACACAATACTGAAGGTGTTATGGCAGTGTACACACAATACTGAAGGTGTTATGGCAGCGTACACACAATACTGACGGTGTTATGGCAGTGTACACACAATACTGACGGTGTTATGGCAGTGTACACACAATACTGATAGTGTTATGGCAGTGTGCACACCTGTGACAATCTAAAAATACTGAGAAGATTCATAGAAACCTGTGAATTCATTCCAATAATAGTATTAAATCAGAAAAAAGAAACTTTGCGGCAGCAGCCTGCATGATGTGAATGCTAGAAAGTGTGATTGTTCATAAGTATTGCAATCCAGAAGGACATGATACATATACAGAATTGTCATTTTCACCAGCATATTAACAGAATGCTGTTCTGCTCTTGATACGTACAGCTGTCTAACTATAGCAGATATGTACTTGTAAAATGAGGGGTATTGTCATGTAACGTACTGACATACATATAAATCACGGCAAAAGCCATGTGTATCTCAGTCCCTTGACAACTGGGTTGGGTGTGGAGGAATGACAGTATATTACTGTGCATAGGATGTATGTATGTGTGATACAAATAACAATGGATAGACATACACCAAACAAATCTACATACCAGCAGTACTGTATAATGACATCTGGGGAAATGCATCAACTGTCATGTTATACTTAAGAGTGTGGTGCATGTCCTTCCTGCTGTAATTGCCACACCATGGATGATGAAAAAAATTCTATTAAACTACACATGTGAATGCAGTATAACATCATTTTGTTCAACACATTTAACCCTGAAGTAAACCTTGTTAAACACATGACCAATACCTGTATGATATTACAGTAACTTAAATTATCACCAGGTGAAAAATGAACTTATGTTAGTAAGTGAACTGCTGAAAATTTACATGCACCAACTGTACACTGACCTGTAACAAATGTTGTTATCCTTCATGGACAATAACTCCACTGGATAGATGTTGGAGAAGCCAACTTTCCAGGGGTTAATTCTATTACTTTTGGACAGAGAAAAAAAAAATATCTCACAACATTGAATACTTCACGTGTCTTATGCTAAAAGGCACACATCTACTACGTCACCATACTGGACATGCTCATATGGAAATATACCAGTGACTACAATAAAATCAACTACGTACCACAAAAACACAAGAATGTATCATGACACAAGTCCACATTACCTCTCAGCCTCTTAGCACAAGAATTCTGGACAAAGTCAATATTGATGGGACAAAGGCCCAAAAATAGGGACAGGTTTTAAATATTGTTCTTAAAAAGAACAGGTTCAATGTTAGAGTGTACTTTCTGAAGGATATAAAGTCTAAACCTCAAACACGTGTCACTTAGGGACTTCAAACCTCAGTGACTTGCCAGATTTTATTGGGAACAGACCTGCAATATGAGGCAAAAGTCTAGACATTCTGTATAAATCTGTGCAGTTGAAAGGTATGAGGCCCACTCACACTTTGTGGCAGTTTTGCACCATAGCACATATCAGGAAATGATGAATAAATCATTATTGCCTTTAAAGCATAATATTGTGAATAAAATAAAAAGAGGTATACATAAATGTTTGAATTGAGTCATGTAATATAGATATTACTTTTGGGAAACTAAATAATGATTGTAAGCAATGCACTCAGCAGTGTCATCTTGCCAGACTTGAACACATGCCTGAGATTAGACCTTACAGAGAGAGTGAGGTGCATCAACCACTAACAGCACAGAAAGAAGCATATATGCTATGTCATGAAGTACACCCCTGAAGGGATTACATCTGTATCCTTTTTGAAATAGTTATGGCTCCCCCAACATGGAATCTGAGACCTAAAAAAAGTGTACCTGTTCCAGTAGTCATCTCCATTCTTTGCTAAGCCTCTCCTGCCTGTTGCAATTGTCTGATGGACATACCTTTCAATATTAAACCCTCTGCCTATAACACTCCACATGCTATAGAGCTGTGTATACTGCCAGAGGAAATAAAATGGACAGGTATCAGGAAGAACACACTTCCAGTTATGAACTAAGAAAAGCTGAGGGATCAATAGGACTTAGCAGAGCAACGTTTCACATAATTGTGATTAAGCTATTTCACTGTTTATTGGGTAAGCTAGAATATTGTTTTGCACATACCCATTCCCAGATTTGAAGCAATGCCTAATTACACATGCTATACAAGTCAGTGTTAACTGTACGTGTCAAAAGAAAACTCCCAAAAAGCATCACAGAACAATGATTTGAATGGCATGACATTTTCAGTGCATTTAAAGGCCTTTGTTATAACTAAAATGGATAGAAAGAAATTAACTCAATGTTGTATGGGTCCCTGTGTAATTTCACAGCACTCACATTATGTAGTCTTTTGCTGGATTTAGACAACTGCCTATGTAAGTCCACAATCTACAGAACTGTGTAGTAACTGCACAAGCTACAGGTAAAATCTTACCACAAATGTGAGACAGAATCTATCTGAAGGCATGACATCATCATTGCATTGCAAAGCAGGTATGTGTGCTAAAAAGGAGTGAGAATAATGCTGAGCCTTCTCCTACTGTAACTGTACACATTTGAACTGTGATGGATGTCATTCCTCCCTAGCACTAAAGTCACACTCACACTCAGACTACTCAGTCACTGTTGGATTCAAACAACTACATATCTAAGTATATAAGCTGCAGAATATTGCATCAACTACATGCACCACAAGGGAAGTCTAAATGCATCTGTGAGAGAGTATATTTGAAGGCACTCTCATAGTTGTGCCTCAACATTAATTGGAAGGGTGGTGTGATTTGTTTTATTGCCTTCCATGAATTTAAGTGTACATAACCACATTTGTTGTATAATCCAGTCATCCATATGACAGCAGAAACACAAGCATACACAATACAAAGAGAATGCCAGATTTGAACTCATGTCTAAGTCCACAAATTAGCAATCTCTGTAACATTTCCTGGCACCATAGAAAAGGCTTACTAAAAAGGTGAGATGAAGCATACATCAATAAATGGACTATATAAAAAGTGGTTGTCTGGGCTAAAATGTACAAAAAGTAGTGGAGAGACTTCTCAGGATATGCATCAGGTCTGTGGATGGCAACGTTGCTACCTACATGTACATTTAGATACACTGACACCAAAGACTCTATGAATTCATACCTGGATTTGAACAGACTCCTTAGATCAAAAACTAGAGTACACTGCGTGCATTGCGAACAACACACAAGAAGTCTTGGTAAAACTTTGAGATAGTGTACATTTGAAAGAATGACATCAACACTATTTGGCAAGGGAGATGTGTGTGCTAAAATATACTAAAAGTGGTGAGAGATCCCTTTGCCACTGTAAAGCTACACATCAGATCTGTGGGTGAAGCCATTCTTACCTAACACAAAAAGGACACACACACACACACACACACAAACACACACACACACACACACACACACACACACACACACACACACACACACACACAGACACACACACACACACACACACACACACACACACTTACAGTATTTAGACAATGTGGCATTCAAACCAACTACCTATCTAGTTATTCAATCCAGAGTACACAGGTTGTATGGAAATTAGAATATGATCTGCCATTTTCAATGTTTCCTTATGCTTGGACAATGTGCAAGCAAATTCAAAATACAGAGTTCAAACAGATGAAAATACATTACTTAATACAACTCAACAAGTATGTGTGTAAAGGTCCCACACCATTGCAAGTCTAATGTATTGGAGTGCAGTCATTAATTACATTATGTAGTGTTTAGACAACATTACAGTGAGCTCATCATATCTTGATTCCTGCAGTCCATTATAACATACACAAGTAATGCAAAGTACTGAAATCACATTCCTTTTATCAAAACCACCTCTTGAAGTACACTGCTAACAAGCTCATTTGTGCGACTGATGGCAAAGGATTAGTGCATGTTTAATTATTTTCTGATGTTTTGAACTTAGAATGGGAATTAACAGTGACATATTGTACTCTGTCAACTTTTGCACAAATAAGGAGTAAAGACTTATAAACGTATAAATAAACCTAGACAGTTGGGTGGGCAGCCTCAAATTTCTCCCCATTCTATCCTGACTTTCCCTACTTGAAACTAGAGGTAACTTATGAATAAAGGTTTCGGTTAGGCTTGTAATGTTCTGTAGATTGATTTCTTAGTACTTACAAATGAGCCAATAAATCAATGTAAGTCTACATCAAAGTGGCAGGAGTGTTAAACACTTAATTCGACAATGACCCCCCTTAATATTCCAAAATGTACATACTGATTAGCCTACAATATACCAACAGAAAAAGATCCAGTCACCTGAACTTTTTTCCATTGGTATAAGGTGTCCAAAACTTTTTTTAAGGAAACAAAAACAGAGCAATGGAGACTTTGGGCAGGATTTACGAAGGCTTGCACGGAGCCTAAGAGTCATGTAAGACTCCATGCAGCCCTTGCGATCCAGGAACAGCCCGAAATTCTGTGTAAGAGACCAGCTAAAACGTCTCTTACACGGACTGGGCGTGGATATGCTAATCACCTCACTTGCAGCCAAAAGGCATGCAAATGAGGTAGATTAGTGATCCACGAAGCTGAAACCAGCCCGTGTAAGAGTCATGTTAGCTGCAGAAATGTACTCAGTTGACAACTGAGTAAGTTTCTGCAAATAACACAATGGAGCCATGTCAGCTCCAAATAAAGGGTGCATATGTGTCAGGCAGCATGCCAATGGCCAAATATGTGGCCATTGGCAAGGTACCCCGATGCAAATATGAGAAAAAAGTAAATTCTTTTTTCGGCGATCGCCGATGTTTAAATGCAGCACAGCCCCGCACAAACGGGCTGCACTATATAAAACATAAAAATTAAGGTTATAAACCCACAAATGTGGGTTTTATGCAATACATGGATTTACAATGCAGGGACCAGCAGATCAAAAACAACATGGCCACCGTTTAGTGGTTGCTAAGGGGGGAAGCTGAGTCTAAGACATGTAACTAAGCATTAGTAGGCAATCTTATGTAAATGAGTGTTAGTATACTGAATCCCACTGTCACACAGCAAATGAGCACATTCCGAGTAGTGTAAGAGTTACATAAGGGGGAGGAACAGAGTAGGAGATAGGTGACATCACAGGGGGGAATGGCAGAAGGAAATGCAGTTCATTGGAGGACAGTGTTACGTGACACATATCAGACACATATCATGGAAAGAGGAGTGCCACAAGATAAGCATGGGAAAGTCAAGAAACGGAAGGTGTACACTGTAGCCAACACCAAAGTTTCTTGCTGGGCATGCATGCGCAAGTGTGCGCACCAGGAGGTGCGAGTAGGGCAGTGTGCGCGCGTGTAAGGCAGACTGAGCATGTGGGAGCCTGTTGGCAGACTTGTAAGACTGTTTGCACTGGTGTGCGTATGTTTTAACCCGAATAAGTAGATTCTAAACTGTGTAAGCATGTGTGTGCGTGTGTAAGCCACTGTGAGCATGTTTCCGCTGGCATGCGCATTGCTCCCCCCTGAGGAAACAGAAAGGAAAAAGGAAGCAACAGAAATAGTAGGAAGCTAGCAGGGAATACTGCTGGAGCTAGCAGGTGAAAACAATTAGAAACAGGCAATTACACAGGTAGAACACTAGCCCAGCCCAGCACTTAAAATTCTGCAAACAGCAGTGCAGGATGTTTCTCTCAAGAGACACTGCAAGACAGGAGTAAGCTATTAGAAGTGAAAACTGAAAAAGCTTAACTCAGAGCAGAAATGCTAGGGGCTGCCATAGCTGCCATAAGGAGACATAGGCGACTTGCTGAGGGTAGTGACAATGCAAATGCTGCCAGACAACCCACAGTGAGGAGACAGAGAAGAGTTTACAGGCCCAGGGTCACGTACCAGGGGTTACATGAGCTGGAGATAGTAGAGCACTATAGAGTGGACAGAGACCTCCTGCAGCAAATTGTTGAGCTGTGCAGGCCACGCCTCACACACAGAACCAACAGAGGGGAACCCACCCCAGTGGAAACCAAGGTATGAGTTGGCTTAAGAATACTAGCAACAGGTACCTTCCAGAGACCAACTGGTGATATGATGGGGATCTCACAGGCATCAGCATCCAGGGTACTGCACCAGTTCCTGGATGCCATGTCAGCACATGTCGGAGATCATGTATATTTCCCCAATTCCCGTGAGGCATTGGCTAGCAATATGCGGCTCTTCCAGCAAATAGCGGAATACCCTGAGGTAGTGGGTGCAATAGACTGCACGCATATACGCATCAAAGCACCAGCTGGTGAGCGGGGTAGGGCCTACATTAACCGCAAGGGCTTCCCCTCCATCAACTGCCAGGTCATGTGCGATGCCCAGGGCATAATAATGAATGTGTGTGCTGGCTGCCCTGGAAGCTACCATGATTCCCATATCTGGCATCTGACGCAGCTGTACCAGACATTTGCCAGTGGGGACATCCCACATGGTCACTTAGTAGGGGATGCTGGATATGCACTGGATCCGTGGCTGATGACACCCATCAGAAATGCACACACACCTGAACAGGAACGCCATAATGAGGCACACGCACAAACACGAAATGTAATCGAGCATGTGTTTGGGCTGCTCAAGTCATGGTTCCGGTGCCTGGATACATCTGGTGGAGCCTTGCAGTACTCACCAACTACATGTACCAAAATAGTCATGGTATGTGCTATGCTACATAATATGATTCTGCGAAAACAGCTGCAGCAGGCTCACCATAGGGCTGGGCCAGACAGCCCCCCACCATTGCCAAGTCAATCACAGGCAGAGCGTGACTTGGAGTAGGAACAACCTGAGCCTGCCCCAGTAGGCAGAAGGAGGCGTGCCCAGTATGCCTTGGTCTTGGCAAAGCGGCAACGCATAGCACATACAGTGGCACAGTAGGGACTCTGGAAATTATACCTTTCTCCGACTCACACATATAGTAAAAGGGACGCCTAAGTTGACACAACCTGCTTTCAAACATGTACAGGGAGTGTAGTATGTGCATCCAACATAGGCGGCCCTGCAGCACCACCTGAGGCATTATTGCCATGTGTTAAGCAATGTAACACCATGTAGTATATTCAAACTTGATGACCCTGACTAACATCTTACCCTCACCAAGCATGATGCCACAATATCAAGATGAGATGATCAATTGCAATAATTGGCTGAAGTATTGCTGTTAGTCAAAGGGGATCCAATGCATGCCAGCCTGGGATGACATGCTGAGCATGACATGATGCTCCACCTGCTAGGGGTGGCATGCACCTATCAGTCCTGACCTTATGGATACTGGCAAAGGCTGTTGTTACCCACAGTGTGCCTTGAATAGATAAGGCTCAAAACACAAACCCACCTCCATAGGTATCACAAAGGATAAGAACATAGATGTAATGCTACCCAATGCCAGAAGTCTAAACAGCAAGATGCATGCAGTCTAAACTCCCCCAGCATGGAGAATGTTGATATCTGTTCTGTAACAGAAAACTGGGTCAAGGCTCACAACAGCACCGTAACACTACCAGGTTACACCTCATACTGAGCTGCACAGCCCCAAAACATGGAACAAGCTACAAAAGGAGGGTGACTAGCAATAAGTGTCAAGGATAACCACACCCCCATGTTGGTACCACAACAAGAAGCAGCATGGACTAGCCATGGTCAAGTAACAGTGGCTAAAACTGCCTCCCAGTTTATAGCCTGCTACAGACTACCATCCTAACACCAGGAACTGCACTTGGCCTGTGTTGGAATACATGAATATATCAAGCTCTACAAACCACATTATATTGGGTGACTGAAAATACCCAAACATAGACTGGGAGCATTATTCTAGCTCCAACACCCTAGGACAAAGGTTCCTAGAATCCATAAACCAAAATGCTCAGAAACAATGTACCACTCCCACAAGAGGGCTAAGCATACTGGATGTGATAATCAGCAACATGGGTACTGGATGGCCAGATGAGAAGTGTATCCCTCACTGGTAAGATCAGACCATAGAGTAATCACACCGGATATACACATCCTGACCACAGTCCCTGGCCAGAAAACTACAGTGAAAAACATGTGTAAAGCAAATGTTGCACCCCTCCAAACTGATGTGGAATCCATTAAAGGCCCTGTGCATCTACAAAATATGTGCCACACCTCAGAACCTGTTATACATGTATTCCATGAACACTGCTAGGAATGCATGGATTATGCAATCCCAAATAAAACCAAGACACAATGCCATACACGCAGGCATCTGGCATGGTGGACCCCAGCCATTACTAAACCATGCAAGAGAATGAGGAAGCTACTACATGATAGAGCAAACCTAAAAGGGGAAGTGATATCAGATCATTATTATGGCAATAAAATATGTCCACTCATACAATCCACTAAGGCCAGCTACAACAAGTTGAATCTGTGAATCTTGAGGCAATGTTACACCTGCCACATGTACATAGACAACCCTCTCCTCCCCCCAAGAAATACAAATATATGTGAGAGATGCAACCATTTATCCAAACCGGAGGCTGAGCTCTCTCAACTCAGTACTGTCAAAACTAGTCAGGAGGAGAAGGTAACCACACACACCACAGACCCAGTCTCACATAGGCCTATCACAACTACAAACCAAAGACATAAACACAGAAAAACATTCCCAGAGGCTCTAATTATAAACACACCACATCAACAGAGGCCTCCAAAGCAGACACCCAAGCAACCACTACCTCCAAACATAGCGCATGCAACACATAGTACACAAAGCTGGTGTGCCAAACAGTCACAGGCCAGAAGGAGAAACAACATGCCTGATACAGTTGTAATAGGTGACTCCATAGTCAGACACACTGCTGTCCCGCTCACCAGACTAAACAAGGGAAAGGGTACAGTAAGCTGCCTGTAGGCTGCTACAATATGCCACATAACACAAGTACCCCAAAGCAAGTACAAATATGATGCAGTCATTGTCCATGCAGGTGTGAATGACCTGAGACGTACCTCCCTGGACTACATGAAAAGAGACATAGATGAGCTCTCAGATTATGTAGTCCAGGCTGGTATGACATTGACCTTGTGCAGCATCCTACCCTCACCAAGAATGATGCCACAGTACAAACACAGAATGATCAGCTTTAACAAGTGGCACAATTACTGGTGTCATTCCAAGGGGATCCAATGTCTGTCTGCTTGGGATGTAATGCTTGACAAGCCACGCTGCTTTGCCAGGGATGGCTTGCACCTGTTACCCCTGGGTGTCTGGATATTGGCTAAGGCTCTTGCCACCTCCATAGAGCCTTTTCTAGGCAAGGCTGAAAAGACTAACCCACCTCCCTAGAAAACATAAGTGGAAAGAAACATAAGGGTAATGCTGCCCAATGTCAGACGTCTAAACCTCAACATGCATGCTCCCAAGGCCCTCCCCAGTATGGAGAACATTGATGTCCATGCAGTGACAGAAACCTGCAGCAAGGCTCCTGAGAGCACACCAGCACTATCAGGTTATACCTCATATCATGCGTTATGGCCGCAAAACCTGGACCAAACCATAAAAGGAGGGGGAGTATCCATATTCAGCAAAGATACCCACACGTCCAGGTAACTGACAATGCACAAAGCATTGGAGACCACCCATGTGCAACTAACCATAGGCAAAACTGCTGTACAGTCTGTAGCATGCTACAGACCACACTGTCACACACAGGAACCCCACTCAGCCTTCCTGAAGACACTGGACAGTATGAATGTCTCACCAAATACCAAACAAGGTACTCACAAAGTACCACATAGGTGGTAATCCATTACGTATGGAAGGAGTAATTAGGGACTTAGGGACACAAGTGGACAGTAACCTGTCATGTGACACTCACAATGCCCACGTGGCTAGGAAGACCTTCAATATTGGCCACCTTATCATGAAAGGATTCACATCTACGTCAACAGAGGTCATTGTGCCCCTATACTGTTCTCTTATCAGGCCCATAATTTAGTACAATGCCTCATTTGGGATGTACCTTACCCGACACCTGCAGCAGTTAGAAAGACCTCAAAGGTACCTCACCAAGAGGATAAAGGGTCTCAAATATATGTCATATGCTGCCTGGCTGTAGACACCCCAGCTGTATGCAGTCACATACTGCCTACGCGGAGGCGTTGTATGCCTGTTGTACAAGGCCATGTCCAATACAGGATTAATGGACATGCTCCACCCCAGAAAACCCAAATCCATCAGAGCTGTGAGAGTGAGAGGTGTCAACCTCAACACATAATGAAATAGGATGTGCTGGAGGGACAGATACATAACCCAGAGGCTCCCTACACTCTGGAACGGAATTCCACTCCATGTTAGGCAGAGCCCCTCACTGACTCTCTTGAACAGGAATCTTGCCAAGTGGTTGGGTGATTGTAGATGTACACTGGGGATCTTCACTGTGTCACATCCCAACAGAGGCACAGTAAAGTAAATCCTAAATGGCCATAATATTCACATAGCAAGGGGTGGCAAAAGCCACACACACTCCAGCTAGGCTCATAAATGCCCTAGGGCAGATAGCCTAGTATGAACCTATGAACCTATGAAGGTACAAATTGTACAGGACACTAAGGATAATCACAAGGCTTTCTTAACTGATGGTAGGAACCTTGTTGGGAATTCACAGAGATGCTCTGAATCACTCAATTATTACAAACAATATACCAAACACACACACATTGCCAACATCCAACCTGACAGGTGCAGTGTAACCCCCCCCCCAAAAAAAAATGCCAAATATTTATCCCAGCAGAGTGCTGGCCCCCTGACATTGCAGATGCTGAGGTAACAGCCAGCATCTACAAAGCAAAACACACAGCATCAATGGTACGAGATGGTGTCCTGGGCTGAGTCCAACTTGGACTCCATGAAGAATCGAACGCCAAATAACACTACTGCTCATTGTCAGCCTTACCACAGGATATGTACCCAAAGAGCAGTGTACAACAACAGTGGTCCTTCTCCACAAAGGTGTTGCCTGAATGGATACTGCAAACTACCACCCCAGAATCCTGACAAGCTTGGTCTGCAAAGCTATGGAAAGGATCAGCATGTACATCAGACATAAAGATATTGGGGACCTACTGACACTGGACCCTACCCAGTGTGGCTTTCTTAAGTGCATATCCTGCCCCTTAAACATGTTTGACTAATTTGAAACAGTCATTAAGGCCATTGATGAGGGGAATGTGGTCCACACAGCCTAGCTGGACTTTGCAAAAGGCTTCCATACAATACCCCACATGTTCATTATAGATAAGCTCACCCGCTTAAATATAAACCCCTATGTCAGTAGAGGGGTTGCAAACCAGCCCAGGAACAGAACTGACATGGTCAGAAATGCTGCAGCCATGTCAGACTACAAACCAGATACAACTGGCATCCCACAAGGCTCGGTCCTGGGACCTCCCTTGTTTGGTATATATGTCCCATAGGTACAGGCCAACATGGAAGGACTGTGTCTGAACAAGTTTGCAGAGGACTACAAACTGGCCACCATATCTGACCCTCCAGCTGACACAAGCATCCCACAAAAGGGCCACATAGAAACAGACAACTGGTGCCATAGCCATGTCAGCAAGCTAATTGCAGAAAAGTGTATAGTCAACCCCTGTGGATATACAGTAAGTGCCCACCAATTACCACATAGGTGTTAACGCATTAAGTACTTAAGATGTAATAAGAGACCTGGGGACACAAGTTGATAGATATCTTGCATTGGACAAGCATGTGGCTCTAGTGGTTACAGAAACATACCATATACCCACCTAATCATGAAGGTAGTCAGATCTATATCAGGGGAGGTCATTGTGGCTCTGCAGTCATCCTTCATCAGCCTCACAATTGAGTACAATGGTCCCTGTGGGATGTACCTCAACAGACACCTCCATCAACTGGAAAGACCCCAAAAGTACCTCACCAGGAGTATCAATAAGCTCAAACAGATGCCATGTGTTGCCTGATTAAACAAACTGCAGCTCCACACAGTGCCATACTGCCCGCCCAGAGGCAAGTTGTGCCTGATGTATAAAGCCATGTCCAAGCTGGAATCAATGAACATGCTGCACCTTGTACAATCTGAATGGCAGTGAGCTATGCACATGAGAGACCTGAACCCCAGCACTGACATACATAGGACATGCTGTACTGATTGATCCATAACACAGAAGCCACCCCCACTCTTGAGTAAACTCCCAATACAGGTTAGCCAGAGAGTCACTCATCGACTCTCCTCAAGAGGAATATTGATGAGTGGATGGGAGATGGTAGGTTTACTCTGGGTATCACTGTTATGTCACGGGTAGACGGAGGCACAGTATACTAACCATGACATATGTCATGGCAAACTCCAGTTACAATGTGTGTCGAAGGACAAACACACTCTCTGACTAGCATTAGAAATCGCGTAGGGCACATCGCTAGTGTTTGCCAATGTCCACCTATGTTGTTCAATACACTACCAATGTTGGACAAGCCTGGTTTAAGTAGTCCATATCTGAACATAATGCAACATGGTCATATGTGCACAACTGGCCCCTAACCAGTCTGGTGTGCTCACTATGAAAATTTAAAGTAGTGATAGGGCTAAAGCCCAGGATACTGTCCACCACAGTGAAAGTACTGAACCAGTACACTATACAGTACTACAGTGTTTGGTCAGTATGAAAGGATGTTGACAACTGTATGCAAAGTATCCCATGCAAACCCTGCAGGCACAGTATAATCCCTGTTGTGTTCAGACACAAAGCAGTTGGCCAGTAAGTACACAACATGACACCCAACACACAATGATAAACGTGAGATATTGTTGAAGTTCTCACTCATCCACAAATGTGGTGGACTGCAGATTTCAACATATGGAAAGCTCACACTGGGCATGCTCACACACTTTGATAAATGAGACATATGTCAGACAACATGCCATGGAAAGCCTGAACTGGGCATGCTCACACACTTGGGCCATATCTCAGTTTAGCAGTTGGCCACACATATCTGGTATTTGTACGTGTTATTCCAGGAACCAACCACATTACAGCAATCTGCCCAGTGCACACAGTTAAATGACTACAGAGACATAAGTGATATAGTGGATCCCTCTCATATTCAAACATCTTCCACACATACACAAGTTGTTCATAGAAACAGGGAATGCTATGGCAATAAAGACCTGCAAACAGTCTATCAGCAACAAATATTGTGCATCTGACAATTAAACATATGGGTGTAGAGGTCAATACTAGGCTGTTTGCCCTAGGGAATGAAAGCTTAGCCAGAGTGTGCTTGGTGTCTGCCTCCCCAGTGCAGTAGGCTACTGTGCCACTGTAACGTAGGTCACATAAGGCACCGTTTGAGGCTAATGTGCTGTGGCTCCATCAAGCAGGGACACAGTGGAGATCCCAGGGGTTGAATTTGCTATGCCACATCCATGTGGCTGGTGTTTGCTGGAAGAGGGTTGGTGGGGACATCTAACAGTAAGTGAGCATCAATAACAGACTGAGGGGAGCCTTATCTGCAGTGTCTGGACAATTTCACTGTCAACACTTTGTTGTGATGATTATGAGGGATGGAAGTGTCGTGCCAGTACTGTTCACAGATGTCCTCCCTCTGTGGGCTACTGCTTTGCAATGTATTAGCTCACTCCGTCTGTTGGACAGGTCATATATGGCTGGTGTACACCTGACAGGTGTCCTGTTGTGGAGGAGTCATGGGTAAATTTGGGATAGCACGATCAATGCAAACCTTCCACATGCTCATAGAATGCAATTGTCAAGGATTATACAGAGTGGCCTGTATACTCCCCCAGCATGCGTCCTTTGAAGTCTTCTACCCCAGCCTTCACAAGTGCAAAGTCTACTTTTGATAAATACACTTTCTTTGCAGTGACAACCTTGCCTGGGGGTGGGGATGGGATATGTATGTCCAGGGAAAGGTGGGTATGGTTAGATATCAACAATGGTGGTCTACCTCTGGTGTGGAACAGTGAGTACCCATGTTGCAGATTGTCAGGTGCAATATGTATTCCCCCTTGTGGCTGTAGTGAGTGGTCCTGCCATAGCACATGGACTCACAAATTGTAGTGGCTGTATGGTAATGTTGTAGAGGCCTGAGTAGTTCCCACACACAATATACCTGGACATGACGTTAACAACTGGAATGGTGTATGTGAACACCTTCATATCTGGGCACTGTTTCCAGGGAAGCAAGGTGTGTGTCCTGGATGTGGGAGAGGTGGTCTGAACTGGTTGTTTTGTTTGTTACAGGTCCTGTGGTCACGAAGCATGGTATAAAACATAACCTGCCAGTGCTGATGTGCATATCTGACCCTGAAGTAGGTGGCTGCAAATGCATATATATGCTATCCCCCACCTGACAGGTAGTAATAGATGTACATACCTCTGTATAAATAATGATGCCAGCACCCTATAAATACTGCAGGTGCAGAACAGATGCCCTATAATTCGGATAGTACGCTCTGCCAATGCATATCCCTCAAGTGTCATAATATAGTTAGGTAGGGGTTTGAATCCTGCAAATGCTCAGTGTGTGTGGGTGAGCGGGGTTGGTGTGTGTGCAATGCTGTGTGAGAAAAATGTCCCTTTTGGCAACTAGGAGAACACAGTACAGGATGCACATTCCCCTTTCTAAACACTGATGGTGTCAGCACCCTATAAGTACAGCAGGAGAAGGTAAATCTCTCAGTAATGCGAATAGCACACTCTGCTAATGCATCCGTCCGTCTCGAGTGTCCTAACATAGTTAAGTAGGAGTTTGAATCCTGCAGCTGCTCAGTTTGGGTAAGGGGGGTTAGTATGTGTGCAATTCTGTATGAAAGAAATGCCCATTTTGGTAACTAGGAGAACACACTACATGATGCACATTCCTCTTTCTAAACACTGATGATGTCAGCACCCTATAAGTACAGCCGGAGAAGAAAAGCTCCCCAGTAATGCAAATAGCACGCTCCGCTAATCCGTCTGTCTCGAGTGTCATAACATAGTCAGGTAGGGGTTTGAATCCTGCACCTGCTCAGTGTGTGTATTTGGGTGAGAGCGGTTAGTTTGTGTGCAATTCTGTATGAAAGAAATGTCCCTTTTGGTAACTAGGAGAACACACTACATGATGCACATTCCTCTTTCTAAACACTGATGATGTCAGCACCCTATAAGTACAGCCGGAGAAAGGAAACCACCCAGTAATGTAAATAGCACACTCCGCTAATGCGGCTGTCTTGAGTGTCATAACATAGTTAGGTAGAGATTTGAATCCAGCAAGTGGGGGAGGGAGGAGGCAAGTAGTGTGTGTGCAATTATATGTGTGAGAGAACTTTCCCTTTTGGCAACTAGTACAATACACCAGCTGCTGCATATTCCAATCTCTAAACAGAGATGATGTCAGCAACCTATAAGTATAGCAGAAGAGGGCAAATCTCCCAGTAATGCAAATAGTGTGCTCTGCTACTGTGTCTTTCACTTCTGTCATAGCACAGTTAGGTATGTGTTTGAATCCTACAAATACCACGTGTGTTTTTTGTCACCAGCTGCTGCATATTCCAATCTCTAAACAGAGATGATGTCAGCAACCTATAAGTATAGCAGAAGAGGGCAAATCTCCCAGTAATGCAAATAGTGCGCTCTGCTACTGTGTCTTTCACTACTGTCATAACACAGTTAGGTATGTGTTTGAATCCTACAAATGCCACGTGTTTTTTGTCACACAGAATGCCCATGTGTGTGGGTTGTTGTTCACAATAATGCATGACATCGATTAAACCAGTAATGGCAATGCACACATGATGTATATGTGTGCCACATACACATATATACCTGTGACTGTCAATAGTCCCCATGTCTGACGCCTGCCTCATGTGAATACATGGTATTTGCACTGGATAACAATATGACGGTGGTGTTCTGTGCAGGGGCTGCATGTGGTATGTGAATATACAGTGTGAGTTGCATATGATGTCATCCTAGCAGTGAGGGATACACATCTGGTCTGGGGCATATAGTCTACATGTTGTTGATGAACAGGTGCTGCATGTTTTCACCTGTAGTGGGATTGGTAACAAGTTGTTCCATAGCAATTCAGTGACTACATGCTAGGAACCTTTCAGCTAGGGTGTTGGGAGGGGGGGCATGTAGTGTGTGTGCAATTATATGTGTGGGGGGGGGCAGGTAGTGTGTGTGTGCAATTATATGTGTGAGAGAACTTTCCCTTTTGGCAACTAGTACAACACACCAGCTGCTGCATATTCCAATCTCTAAACAGAGATGATGTCAGCAACCTATAAGTATAGCAGAAGAGGGCAAATCTCCCAATAATGCAAATAGTGCACTCTGCTACTGTGTCTTTCACTACTGTCATAGCACAGTTAGGTATGTGTTTGAATCCTACAAATGCAACGTGTGTTTTTTGTCACACAGAATGCCCATGTGTGTGGGTTGTTGTTCACAATAATGCATGACAACGATTAAACCAGTAATGGCAATGCACACATGATGTATATGTGTGCCACATACACATATATACCTGTGACTGTCAATAGTCCCCATGTCTGATGCCTGCCTCATGTGAATACATGGTATTTGCACTGGATAACAATATGACTGTGAGGTTCTGTGCAGGGGCTCCATGTGGTATGTGAATATACAGTGTGAGTTGTATATGATGTCATCCTAGCAGTGAGGGATACACATCTGGTCTGGGGCATATAGTCTACATGTTGTTGATGAACAGGTGCTGCATGTTTTCACCTGTTGTGGGATTGGTAACAAGTTGTTCCATAGCATTTCAATGACTACATGCTAGGAACCTTTCAGCTAGGGAGTTGGAGCTACAGTAATGCTCACACTCTATGTTTGGGTAGTTGCAGGCCAGCCATATAATGATGTATGTAGAGACCGTCATATTCCCAGTGTTGTCAGGGAGGCCAAGTGGGTTTCCTGGGTATGGGAGGGTGGTGTGTGCCAGGACAAGAACCTGAAGGCAGTCTAACCCACTGTTAGTTGCACATGGATAGGCCCTGATGCTTTGTGCTGTGCCACCAACCTGGAGGTGTGTGTATTGGCGGTGCCTTTAGATACTTCCCCCCTATTCATGTTTGGTGCATGTGTAGGGTATGACAAGCATGGTATGGGGTATAACCTGTCAGTGATGGGGTGCACCTGTGAGCCTTGAATCAGGAATCTGTTACTGCACAGATATTGCAGTTCACCATGCTAAAGACAGTGTCCACTGCATGCATCTTGAGGTGTAGACTGTTGGCGTTGAGTAGCAATACTATTAGTGTCCTATCCCATGTGATACCCGTGGAGGTGGCTATGTAATCTGAGCCCTGCATAAAAATGCACTATGTGTGTAGCAAAAGGCTTTGCCAATATACAACAGCCATGGGTGACAGGTGCAAGCTGCCCCTAGCAAAGCATCGTGGCTTCCCTAGCATGTAAGCACACACTGACAGGCATTAGATACCCTATGAATGACACTGAAAAATAAGCCAAATGTAGACATAGAACACCCTTTATACATATTGTTGCAGCATTCTTGGTGAGGGTATGATGCCAATCAAGGTCAGTGTCATACCAGCCTGTGCCACATGCTAAGAGAGCCTCTCTATGTACCCTATCATGTAGTCCAGGGAGGTACATCACAGGTCATTCACAGTGGCATGGACAATGACTGAGTCATATGTGTCCATGCCTCTGACTGACCTGTATGCTTGTGTTATGTGGTGGACCATAGTGCCCCACGGGCATATCACTGTGACCTTCTCCTTGTGCAGCCTGGTGAGTGGGACCTCACTGTACCTGACAATAGAGGTACCTACCACAACTGTAGCAGGTGTGTTGTCTAGCCCTACAGGCTGTGACAGTTTGGCACACAGGATTTGTGTGCTATGTGTTGCACATGCTCTGTTCCGGCTTAACGTTTGCCTGTGTGCCAGCTGTGGAGGTGTCTGCTGCTCAGACAGGATGATATTCTGAGGCTCCAAGAATGTCCCAGTGTGTTCATGTGTTTGGATTGCTGTCAGTGTAGGTCTATGTCAGACTGGTATTGTAGTCACTGTAGTATGTCACGCCACCTGACAGGTTATGCCAGTACTGAGTTCAGAGTGCGTAGCCCCCAGTTTGGCAATGTGGTTGCATCTCTCACATGTGTTGTAAGTTCATGCGTAGGGGAGAGGGTTGACTGTGCACATGTGACAGCTGTGACATTGCCACATGACTCACATATTCCACAACTGGACCATAGAGGTGATTGACAAGTGACCTTTGCACATGCTACCATAGTATTGTGATTGTCATGGTAATTAACAACACATAGGGCCAATGTGGAACAAGGTACAGAAGGTGAGTATGTGAGGGTGTAGTGCTTCTGATTTGTTAGCGCTGGCATATATGAATGCTCACGTGGGCAAATGCCAGGTAACTCATATGCAATGTGTCACAGGCAACGTACATGCAAACAGGACAAATAGTGACATTCTGTCAAGTGAGACATGGACATAAGAATAGTAAGCAATACAGATGTCACTAGGGATCCACAGAAGCTCGGTACATCTGCATTGCAGATGGGATCAGTGTTCCAGGGTAATTTCAAGCAATCATGCATGCAAACAAAGCTACAGTAAGCAGGGCTGGATGTAGTCCTTTCCTCAACAAACAAGGTGTACCACTTCCAGTAGGTAACAGTACAGATATGCAGGCACTATAAACTTGTACCTGGAAATGCACAGGTCAGATGGCCAGGGTCCAGTCTCAGCGCACACAAGTGTACAGACCATGTACCATCGTGATGTACAATAACCAGACAGAAACCCAGGTGCTCATACCTGCAGTAATACACATGTCAAATAACAGACACTGAGCCTTCATTCAGTGGTTCCTGACTCAGTAGGATGTATGCTACCTGTCCTGCCACCACAGTATCCCTGGCATTTACGGGAACTCTCCCTCCTGTGAAAGTTAGTTCTGTGTGTTGGGGCTGTCTAGCATGGTATGAGGTGTGAGCTTGCAGTGCTAGGGTGCTCCTGTGTGTCCTGTACCTGTTGTGTAGTACTGCACACATATCAACATCCTTAAACATCCTCATTGCAGAGTCAAGTGTGGGCAACATGCCACTTTCAGTATACATGTCCATCATTGCGTATCAATACTTTCATTTCCTTATCCCCTGTGCTACCTATGTATGTGGCCATCTGTTGACAGCCTTACCACCAGTATGCAAAGATGTGCAGATGTGACACTATGGTACTTACTATGGGTGTAGAAAACAATACAAGACAATCATACTGGTACTGCATCAGGCATGCTGGGATATACCCACAATAATATCATTACACTGTACTGTTGACAACATGATACTATTACTACACTTCTATGTAGTCACCCTGTGTATCAGCAACATGTTAACCTGTTTCTGCACTGATGTTAGAGATTGCAGGAGGTGGCACAGTTTCATCATATGCACAGGGTGTGAACTTGGTATGCCTGAGTCTGCCACTGATACAACCAATTGACATGTATGTGTATGTGTTTTGGTGAGGGACAGCAGTACAAGGTGGGGCAATGTTGATGCAGTGTGTGCGTGTATGCAGTAGCCCTAGGTGTTATCAATTCGCATGTGTGTATGCATGCACACAGTTCCACCTCATGGCTGCCATATACCAGTGTTTGTGGACAGCCACAGACTGTACCTGCCAGGTCATACAGATCAGTGTCTCTGGCATGTACACGGTACATGTGCCTGGCAGGGGTGCTAGGGACCGTATCCGGTACTAAGCCAGACTGGGTACTGTCATCAGAAGCAGGTGTTTTTTGACTGGACACAGGTCCTTGTTGGGACTGACCAGAGCCACGTGCACGTGGTCTCCTGGGGTGGTCTGATGACAGCACAGACCCAGCATGGGGAAGCATGTGCCACAGATACCACATTACCCTCGTCAACGCCCACTGTATCCTGTCCATCACCTAGGGACATTGGTGACAAAGGATGTATTGGCAGGATGACTGTGCGCATTGATGGGGTTGACAGTTGTGTACTGTCAATTGGCTGACCAATGATGGACCCTGGCACACCTTCCTATGCCATTACACAAATATCATCATTATCGCTACCCATGGCACCTGATTCAGGTTCCCTGCTGCATGACACCAGAGCAGCACCAGAACCTGTGGGAGGAAGACAGGAAACACAGTTTACAATGTGTACACAATGTTGCCAGTGATGCACACATGCACACATGCACACATGCACACAGGTGCACACATGCACACATGCACACAGGTACACATGCACACATGCACACATGCACACATGCACACAGGTACACAGGTACACATGCACACATGCACACATGCACACATGCACACATGAACACATGCACACATGCACACATGAGCACCTGCACACATGCACACATGCACACATGAACACATGCACACATGCACACATGCACACAGGTGTGCACATGCACACATGCACACATGCACGCATGAACACATGCACACATGCACACAGGTACACATGCACACTTGCACACTTGCACACTTGCACACTACTCAGTATGCGAGATATCAACACACAGAGACAAACACACCTGCATGCATACACAGAGTACTACTGATTGAGCCTATTATTACTATTACTATCAAGTCTATTAAAGGTATTGTTAATACACACTCACCAGCATGGATAGGCTGCCTTGCTGTTACACCGGAGGGACCTGCAGAAATGACGAAATTAATGTCAGTGGGCACAACTGTGCCATTGATACTGAGTATGATACAGGTCAGTAGTACAACATTTGGCTTTTACAGGTCAGCTGCTGATATTGAGAATATCACACTTGCACAATAAATACTATGATGACAGCTACAAACCAAGGACACACCTCACACATGCATTAACTACCAGTGTACAGAACAGTCAACTATACATATGGCATATTACCTGCACGCTCCAAGTCATGGTGCTGTGTGGTTCCAGCCTCCATCATAATGCATGTCTGCTGCTGTTGTTGTTGTTGGTGGGCTGGAGCCACAACACTTAGTAGTAGTCCCTCCAGTCTGGTGGGGGGGGGTGTGTAGCCACCCCACCACCTGTGGCAACCTGTTGCCTGTGGATATCCGACGCACGCTGATGGACATTTCTGATTAAATCACTGCAGTGATGTCGTACCTGCTCATATGTCCTATTATGCATGCCTATGTCATTTACCCGATGGACCAGGTCTTGCCACAGTGCAGCCCTCTCCTGCTGATTCTGGCTGGTACGGGAAAAGAGTATTTCAAAATCCCGCACCAGGCTCTGGTGTATTTCCTCATCCTCAGCTGCAGAGTATGTCGGATTGCGCTGGTGAACCATGGCTCTGAAAAAGAAAAAAAAAGGATATCAGCAAAATATGTCAGCAATATATGGCACACATACTACACATGATACTCGACTGTAGTGATATAACATATCTCCCATATATAGCATCTGTATGTCTATTGGTGGATACACATGTAAATGGCCAGATATCAGTGATCAGCCAACAACTGTGCAACAGTACCTGGCACACTCCATACAACATACTACCAAACCCCAGCAGTCAGCACACTAATTCAGGTCCAAAGCACCACCTCACTCTGGGGGTTTGTATCAAGGTACTGTATGGGGAACATCATCAACTATTGAGATCTGACCACAAACTAATCACCCTGGATATACATATCCCACCTCCACCACTAGCACAAACGACTACAGTGAATAACATTTCAAAAGCCAACTTTACACTTCATAAGACTGAGATGGTATTCTATAAGCCCACTGGGCCAGTGGAAGCCACAACCCACAATGCTGACTCCTTCACAAATGGTTTCTACGGACATCTCCGAGAATGCATGGATCATGCAATCCCATATAAAACCAAGACACTCTCCACAAAGGGAAAGCATCCTGTCTGGTGGACCCCAGCCATAAACAGATTGTATAACAAAAGAAGGAAGCTACTGTAAGACAGAGCAAAATCCCATAAAGGGAAGGCATGTCTGATCAGCACTAGTAGAAAGCTAAGTTCTCTCATAAAAACATCCATGGCCAACTTTGAGAGGGAAATCACCAAGGACACTACAGATAACCACAAGGCCTTCTTCAGTTATGTTAGAAACCTGATCCAAATCCCACAGATATACTCAGAGTTAGTACACAACAACAAATAATTCAGTGAACCCACATATATTGCCAACATTGTGGCAGACAGGTTCAGTGCAATTTTCTCCCCTCCCTCTCCCCCAAACAAAGAAATACTTATCCCAGCTGAATGTAACCTCCCTGTCATCACAGATGTCCAGGTGAGAGCCGCCCTCAGAAAAGCAGAAAACACAGCATCAATGGGACCTGATGGTATCCCCAGTTGCATGCTACATTAACTCCAAGAGGAGCTAAACCCGCATATGAAAATGCTATTTAACCCTAGCCTGACTACAGGATATGTACCTGAACACTGGCGTACAGCAGCAGTGGTCCCACTCCACAAAGGAGAAACCTCTACATACCAATACAATACAACACATCACAATACAATACAATACAATACAATACAATATGCTATTGCCCCTGGGACTACAGCAGCATACTGTTATGCTACCCTGCCCCTTGTGACACATGTGATGAGATGGTACCTGCTCCTGTCAAATAGTTACACAGGGTGACTCATATGGCATATTACCTATCTGCATAACATTCAGCAGGGGTATGTGTGACATGTACTCATGGGGAGTCTTGCTTCTTAATGCTGTGTGGTTTATTGCAGGGTGAGTCTTATCTGTGGGTAGTAACCTGTACCTCCACCATGTGCTCTCTACTGCGGTGACAAGGATGACACACAGCGGTCATTTAGGTTGTGGATGGTGTGAGGTGTTACTATGGTTGTTGGACAACTGTCATGGGTGTAACTTAAGTATGTATATCCAGCAGTGGCAACCTCTATGTGGGTAGTATGTGTGCACTCTGTGGTGTTGTCAGTCACTGTGCATTGGTAATGTGTTTGAGTGCATTGTCACAGTGTCTTACGTGTGACTGTGTCCTTCTCCATATCTGTAGCTGTCATGTGAGGTACATACCGTGTCAGACATTGTGTGGTGTGGAGGGGTACACTGACCTACATGTCAATAGCTGACACACCATGTCTGCTGACACATACCATGTACAAGTATTCCAGGACTAGTGTGCCACTGTGACTATCAATGGGGGGCCTATTGTACATGTTTATGACCCTGTTCACCCCTGACACATGCAGTGGTGGGCAGCCAATCACATATGTGGTGGTTACTGGTGTAGGTGATTTGGAATGGGGTATGGTACTCCAGTTTCGACACTGGTGTTCACTCCATGCCTTTGTCACCAGGCACCTGTTGCAATACATCTGTACACATGTGCCTCACTCAGAATATATACATATCTCTCTCTCTCTCTCTCTCTCTATATATATATATATATATATATATATATATATATATATATATCTGTACATATATATATATATATATATATATATATATATCTGTATATATATATATATATATGTATATGTATATATATATATATATATGTCTGTATACATATCTACATATATATCTATATCTATATATATATATAGATGTACATATATTGATATAGATATGGAGGGGGGGGAGTGTGACAGAGAGGGGGTGAGAGTGACAGAGGGGGTGGGACAGGGGGATTGTGAGATAGTCATATACCGTCATATCTGTAGACAGTCAGATCTGTCTGTCTATGTATATTTATCTACATATATCTATATATGTATGTGTGTATTACATATATATGTATGTACACATTCGATCTATATCTGTCTATGTATTCCTACATCCCTCTCTATCTATGTATACAAATATGCATATTATATATATATATATATATATATATATATATATATATATATATATATATACATACATACATATATTGACATACATACGTATACATATGATAGATAATTTTATAAACATGTTTATTTACAAAACTGTATACACACACTAACATACTGGTAAACATACATAACTGTGAAACCTACATTGTACATTGCACTACAACCTACATACAACGTACATTGATATGTGCACATAGATGCCTTCACATACATACATATGTATGTACAGCCTTCAGTTATAGTTGCTGTATGTCCCCTGCCCTATGCACATCTTCATATACATATAGAAACAGACCAATAACACATATGGAGGGTTCACTGTATGTAGACTATTAAATTGTTACTTTACATTACCTGTGTATGTCCCAGCTGATTGTGTTGCCGTTTGTCTACGTGTATCTTGCTGCTGCTAGTCCGGCTTTTCTTTTGTCAGCGCTGACAGGTTCGTAGTATGATTTCTCAGGTTTATTTTTGTTTGTTTTTTTTTTTTTATTCTCTCTCTCTCTCTCTATCTCCCTCTCTCTACCTCCAGAGGGTGCAATGAAAGTATTGCATGTGTGGACTGGGAGTACAGGATGCTTTTGTAGGTATCCGCATATGTCCATGTGATGGCCTCTGCACCAATTGTTAGCCAGCATTTGCTAATTGCATGCAGCCAGTTGTGTACTGATTGCAGTTCTCACTGAGATTTCAGGACAGTGCTATAAAAAGGTATGTGAGATAGGCATACCCCTTTCAGATTTTAAGGGTGGGAACCATGCTGGTATGCTGTGGACACTGTTCTGTGAGTGTAAAGGTTAGTATCTCTCTCATATTTCCGGCTGTGTTGTATATTAACATTTCTCCATTCATTTCTGCAGTTTCCTGTACTAAGTGTGTATGTAAACTGACACCTAAGACTACTACTACTGTTAATAATATGGGTGTGTCTGCTTTTCTGTGGGACATGTGGTGTAACTGGTATATAGCAGTGTCTCTTGCAATTTGTTGCTATGGCTTCAATATTTGGCCTTTACATTCACTCCTTGTATGCCTGCTAGGTGTCTTGACTGCAGTGTGTTGCTGTGGTTTTCCTATTTTCCATTTACATTCACACCTTGGAATGCTTGCTATATCTGATAGGGTGTTACTGCAGGCAGTGTGGTCTGGCCATGGTGTGGGCCTTGACATCTATTAGGGTATTTGATTATGCTGCTGAGCAGGCTTCAGAGACTCTCAGGTGCGTCTTTTATCTGCCTCATGGAATGGTACATATCAGTGGGGTACACCCATTAAATTGTCTGGTATTTTGCAGTTGTGACTGTGGGTTATCTTGAGCATATGTATTACTACACTATTTCTGCCGTGCAAGTGGTGCATACTTTCAGTACTTCATAGTTACCATTGCATGTGTTGTAACACCTTTCTGCCTACTGTTTGTACATTTCACAGGGAATTTGTGGGGCATCCCTGTAACTCAGTCACTGTTGCTATGTCTAGGCTCTTAACTATTCAAATATGGCAGTGTCAAACCTCTCAACTGTACAGACATTTGCAGAGTGTCCACATTTTTGCCTCATATTTTTGGTCCATTTCTCATAAAACTGCTTTTTCTGGCAAATTACTCAGGGTTCAAGTCAGAATATAATGACAAACATTTCAGTTTCAGACTTTGTACCCTTCAGAAAATCCAAAGTAATGCAAAACCTGTTATTCTATCAACTTTCTAAGTTTGTAGGAGCAATATTTGAAATGTGTCCCTGTTTTTGGGCCTTTGCTCCACATTATTTATTACTTAGTCCAGATTTCTTGCTGTAAGAGGTTGTGAGATATGGGCAGTGTTTATCCTGCAGTGAGTATGTGTGTGGCTTGCAAGGTGCTACAGTGACATTATTACCTACTAGCTACCAACTAGCATGGCTGTTTCTCTTCACACACTACTATTATAGAAATCCACTACATTTGACAGTAAATATACATGACATGCTTTGTGTACTAGACTTCCTATATTCCCTTTACATTCATTCCTACTATTTCATAATATATTTATTTTAGCACAATGTTTTTGTATAGCAGTCATGGCTTAGTGGTAAGTCATACAAACTACTTTTTCCAAGGTCCTGGGTTCGGGACTGACAGTGGGATTTTATTTTGCTTCTGAGCAGACTACAGGCCTTGTCATTCAGAGTGACTAAGGCACTTTTAAGCAGTTGTAAGTGGGTTAGTGCTGGTTTGCGTGGAGCTCACGCATGCACACTGGCGTTTAGCTTCATGCACATACACTTAACTAAGCGCACACAAGCGCATACCCGCTTACAACTGCTTAAAAGTGCTTACTCTTGCGCACACCCTCGCTAATTTCTTTGAAAGAAATGAAAATGGGGAGACAGGAAAGTGGTGAAAAAGGGGTCACAAAGAGAGTAGGACAGTAGGAAAACAAGCTTGGGAATTGCAGGAAGGGTGTAGGAAAGGCCCATAGCTGCCCATTTCTTTATCAGCAACAGCTGTGCATACATGTGAAATTTGGAGTGATATTTGCAACCTTTCACCCCTGAGAGAGGGTTGAGGACAACAAAATGTGTTGTACAGCCAATTGTAATTGCCAGTTCACATGTCCAGTAGACATGTCTGTGAAATAGGCAGCTATGTATTTTTTTGCGGGAACAGAGTGCCCTTTTTTATTTTTTTTTCAGGTGAGAGTGGAATGTCAGGTACGGGTAGTAGATATAGTTGGGGAGGTAGGTAGGGGAGGTTAACAGACAAGACAAACAAGATGCATACAGGGGTGGTGTATGACACATGTGGGGGGAAACACAACTGACGGGGATGGATGTTTGGATATCTCGAGCCCATGAGCCCACAGATGGCAACAGTGGAACTGAGATCCCCACCCATGGGCAGTTGCCGCTGTGCCTTCAACGCCAAGGACGGGGCTGTGCTGGGGGCTGTGTAGGATGGGCAGCAGGCACACTCGTGAGTTGTGCCACCTGTGCCTCAAGCTGGCATAGTGGTTCAAGCACAGAATGCCTGATCTCCCTACGCACCACAGTCCGGACACTACAGAGGGTGAGTGGTTGGTCTCCTCCATCCACACTTGCAGACGGGGGACAAGCCCCATCCCCTGCAGTGCTTCTACCCACAGGTGGCACAGGGCCACCGGAGGAGGGTCCGGCCTGGGCACTAGTGCCAGGTGCACTCGCCAGCTGAGGTGGGAGAGGTGGGTCCACTGGAACCCACCTTCCCTGTCGTCCTATGTTTTGCAATATTTTAGGTTGGTGTCGGTTAGTAACAAACAATACCATTCACAATTAGTTGTAACAGCATGCATTAGTATTCCCATTAACCAAACACCCATAAATTCAAAACATTGAACAGCAAGCATAACACATGCATAATTGGAACAACAGTACACAATCCAACAGCATGCAGCGTTGATTGAGGGCAACAGGCCATCAGGTTTGGATATATCAACAGGGCACATGCATCAACGTACATGCAAATATGTATGAACCAACAGGACAAATGTCCAGGGAAATTAATTGTGAATACACATACCCATTTCATGTGGAATGGATTATTTGTGGTTATAGGGTAGGGTGAAGAAATATTTCATTAACGACTTCAAATACCTATACATACGCTGTACATTTCTACTAACTGCAGATACATACACACTACAGGTCTGAGTACGGTTTCCTATGTGTAAATTTAGGGATGTTGATGATGGGAATGTTATTGCTACATTAATATACTTTGCATTTTTATTCATACACGTTTATATCTGGCTCTGTTCAGATACAGCATCCTGCTACTTTTGATTTATATGGCTCTAGACAACTGTGGATGTTTGGTATTTCATACAACCATACTATCTGCATATTGCAAAGGTACAGCAACATATCCAAATTGTGGGACAGACATTCCAGCTTCACTACTTTATTGCACACATTTCAGTCTTTGGTTGTGCCTGTCACATTCATTTCATTCTGTACTGACTGCAGAATACTTTATTCAGGAGTTATTACAACTTTCTTGGTGGATTCATACATTTCTCACGCTCTCACTTCTTTTATTTTTACAATTCAGGATGGTACTTAATTCTAGGCTTTATTAACATGTTTTACTTGGTTACAACAATCCTGTCCTACAGACTCACTTGTGTCATGTTTCAGATTTTAAAGGGGGATATCTCTCACACATGTGTTCTACTCAGCCTGTGTAGCAGTAATTTTCAGCCTGCTGCAGGTTATCTACTATTACAATACAGGTGGAACTTTTTTATTTCAGACTTGTTTAATTTTTTTTTTATTACAGGCTGCATGACAACTATCCAATCACACAGTACTAGCAGAATCTGTCTTACACTGTTACTTGAACTTTATTAATAAGTGACTACACTGAACTGTTTTGCAAACTGTCATACTTATATGTTTTAACAGTTACGTGAAAAGAATTACTAACCTGCCTGGTGGCGCAACCGCACAAGCCTATCAGCATAGGCTCAACGATTCACAGAACGGACACCTGCAGCTGTAATATAAATGAAGTAATATTGGAATACACATCTCCATAATATCAGCTAGGTTAATTTATTACATAAATAATTACATGTAACTTACTCAGTAGTGGGGCGTTGGGCATTTTCCGGGCCTCCTGGATCCAATGGTTCAGTTGGTCCTGCTTCCGTCTCTTCAGGTCCGCATGGTGGTGATGGACCTGTTCACCAGTCCTTGGTATTCCTGTGGCACTGGTTAAATCATGTGCCAACCGGTCCCATGCCTCAGCCTTATACGCTCCCCACAGGACCTGGCCCTGCATGAGTTGGGCCTCATGATTATGGATGAGGAGCCAAACCATATACTTTGACTCCTCAACGCCCTACCTCTGTGCTCGGAAGCAACTACCTTCTCTTACACCTGCAATTCTGACTGCAAATGGGTTCCACAATCAGATATGCTGTGTATTCCCGCCTATGGTGCTTATATATGCCGTTTTTCCCGCACTTATGTGTGATTGGCCATTTTTGAAATGTATCAGCTTCACAAAACCTGCTTTGTCATGCTTCTCTTTACATTCATTCCTATATATAGCTAATACTGCATTTTTAAGTGTGACTGTCATAACTTAGTGGTTCAGTACTTTAACTATGGTGCATGGTATCCTGGGTTCGAGCCTGGACATTGCTTTTTTTCTTTTTATGACTGTCTACACAGGCTAGGAGGTGTGTCTGTGTAAAGGCAGTTTTGATACAGCTTGCTCAACGTTGCCCACCAGTAAGCTTGTTGGCATGGTGCGCAGCTCCGCGCAAATGGGTCATGCTGGTTTACAGGTCATATGGCTGTCTGCACGCATATTACGCTCAGCACACGGTTGCAGTGTGTTAAAGCGCTGCTCAACCCCGGGCACTCAGTTTACATCTGTTAAACCACTGCTCACCTACGGGCAGACATACTCAGCTTGTTAGAGTGTAGCTCAGCTAAGGGCACTTCTGACATTTTTTTTTTATTTTATTGTCTTGCATTTCTTAAAAATACATGGCCTATTTCATTGCATTTTACATAAAATATAATTATATATCTCTGTACATATATGTCAGGGGATTTTTCATGCTTATTTCACAAAAAAAAAAATTGATGTTATTGGGGCTCGAACCGTGACTGCCACCTCTGCAGCTGATGTCTCTACCACTACGCTATTGCTTTTTGGCTTAATTTGCATATTTAGAACTTATATGCTTTTCCACTGACTGCTAACTGTGGCTATGCGAAGGGCACACCCGCGCAAACGAGCGCAATTACGGGCAAACATTTTTAAAACTTACAAAAAAAAAGAAAAATGTTCTTTTTTACATTTTATGTTTATAGTCTGTGGGGGCATGTGTTGTGTTTGTTGACATTTACATGGTCTCGCTCGTGGGTGTTTACTTTTGGGACTGTGACTCTTCTGGGGGCGTGTCCGTTTGCATGACTCGCCCTGTGGACATGCCCCCTACTTTCTTACATGGACCGTGTTAGCCTTAGGTGTGAGTCAGCATGCTCTCATGAATATGCATGGCATGCTGACATCACTCCGTTTAACTGCAGCCTCCGTGTAAGACTTGTAACTCTTACACTGAGGCTTCGTGAATCCTGCCCTTTCTTTTCTCCATTGCTTCTGTTTCAAAGCATTGATGTACTGGGTATGCATGGGAACACAACTCCCATATGCATGTGCAGTACATCAACACAAGGAAGCAGTATACCACTACCGGCAGAAGAACAGTAATGTGCTATTATACAAAGACATTATTTAAGAAAAGTATTTTTTTCTTAAATAATGTCATTGTATAATAGTAATAACTGACTCCGTGGTTGTGGTATATTGAAGATTTACCCATGGTTGGCTTTATTTAATCAGTCGGGCTTCGCCCTCGTGATTAAACCACACCAGTCATGGGTACATCTTCAATATACCACACCACATCATTGGTTATTGCTTAATTATTCATATACTGTTGCTAATGTGTCACACTTCTGAGGCATTAGCTAGCCCCACTTCACAATGCTCACTCTTGTACTGCTAGGGTGTGTGCATGGTATTACGTAGGTCCTCATGCCCATGTTTACCTGCCCAACACTTTAAGCAGATTGAGTAATTCATGAATGATAATGAGCTGACACCTGATTTACATATTCACTATGACCATGTGGGTTAATCTGCACTATATAAGCACAACCTGGAGCTAAGGAACTTGTATGATAGTAGGGAAGACTGCTCAGATGCAGCAACATCAGATATGGCTGTTTGATTGCTGCATTTGCATTATTTCTTTTGAGAACTGCACTACAAACCCAATACCCCCTTGTATTGTCAGGCTCTGGATTGCATTGCATAAGTTGAAATTCCTTAAGATTCCAAGAGCAGGCTAAGTTATTTCTTACACTTATTTCATTAAACTGCACTTCTGAAATGCTTATAATTGTGCTATACAGTTGATCTACTATATTTTTACACTGTTATAATGCTTTTTTATTGTTTCACTGCATGTATGTTTTATACTGTTTTAACATTACTTAACTGTGAACTGCTTTTTCATACTGATAGTTGTATTTTCTGTTTGTGAGTGCTCTATCAAAGCTTTTCTGTGCATTTTTGTCTGTTACAGCTAAAAGCATTCTCAAGTCTGCTCCTTGATCTGTTTAAAATTTTCATTTAGTGGCTACAGGTAGGAACTGTAATAGTGTGCATTACTAAAATTGCTTTTTTAATTTAAATTACTAAATTGTAAACTGCTTTTTCATACTGAGACTTGTATTTTCTCTTTGTGGGTGTTCTTTCTATGCTTTTAAAGTGAGGTTTCTGTGTTCTGCTCAGGAGGCATAATCTTGATAGAGGCCTTTTGTCTAGGCTGGTAGTTTTGTTTGAGTTTCCTGTGTTTCTGGCAGCCATTTTCTGCTGATTGTCTTCATTATTATTGAGAGCAACAAGGCCTCCTGAACATCTGTAGTATGAGTGATTGGGTAACAGCATGGGCTGAGTAGTTATATGATCTTCCAACTCCTCCATTCTTACTGCTATATGCACCCTGTGTCTTATAAAGGTTCTGCTTGTATTGTCACGCTCTGGATTGCATTGCATAAGTGGAAATTCCTTGAGATTTCAAGAGCAGGCTAAGTTATTTCTTACACTTATTTCACTGAACTGCACTTCTGAAATGCTTACAATTGTGCTATACAGTTGATCTACTATATTTTTGCACTGTCATAAAGCTTTTTTTATTGTTTCACTGCATTTATGTACTGTTTTATACTGTTTTAACGTTACTTAACTGTAAACTGCTTTTTCATACTGAGAGTTGTATTTTCTGTTTGTGAGTGCTCTATCCAAGCTTTTCTGTGCATTTTTTGTCTGTTACAGTTAAAAACATTCTCAAGTCTGCTCCTTGATCTGTTTAAAACTTTCATTTAGTGGCTACAGCTAGGAACTGTAATTTTCCCACCCACCCTCCCTAGTGTTGTGTGTTCTTATATGTGGTGGCTTTGCAGTTGCCCGCCCATACTGTATATTTGATCTGTGACACTCCTCCCAGTCTAGTGTCATTAGTTCACTCAATCTAATAGAGAACATTTGTGAAGGCCAACCCACTCAAATTCTTAACGTTAAATTAACTTCTGTTTCAGCTTTCTCCATTTCCACTTTACTGGAAAAAAAAATTCTAAGCTTGCTTCCCCCCTTTCCTGTGGCAGGTCAGATACGGATTTGCTGTGTCCAGGACTGCTTGTGAGCTCCTAAGCCCCCCCCCCCCACTTAACTGGGGTTAAACTATTCCTAGCACCATAAAGTCTGTTCTTCAAAATTTCCCTTGAAACTAGCCAGCTTTTTAGTTTTAGAACTCATCTGTTTCTTTGATCTCAGCACTTGTTCAGAACTCATTGTAAGCACTAAATAAGTTACAAATTACTACAGCACTCAACTTTCCTCACTTGTCTAGAGGAAAACAGTTTTTAGTACTTAATAAGTAAGCACCTATTCAGGCATGTCTAAAGGTCAGCTCCCGGTGTTTTCTCCTGTCTACCTGATGAATCTGGACATCTTGGGACAATGCAGCAATTGCCTCGTACACAGACAACCCTCTCCTCCTACCACCCAACACTACGATCTGTGAGAGATGCACTTATACAGCCAAACTGGAAGCAAAGCTCTCTTCACCAAAGACTGACCTAGACAGTCAAGAGGAGAAGGTAAACACTTGCACCACACCACACTCATCACATAGTCCCTCAAAACCTAAACCACCAAAACACATACACAGAAGCACAAAACACACACCTGCATTCATGGAGGGTCTCAGTACAAATCTGCCCAAATAACAGAGACCTCCAAAGCAGAAATGCAAGCAACCTCCGCCCCAAACACAACCCAAATGACACATAGCCCACATATTCAGTGTGCCACTCAACCACAGCCCATAAGGCATAACGTACCCAACACTCTAGTCATAGGTGACTCTATAGTCAGGCACACTGATGTTCCACTCACCAGGCTAAACAAGGAAAAAGTTACTGTCTGCTGCCTGTCAGGTGCCAGGATCTGCCACATAACACACACACTCAGGTCACTCCACAAGTTCAAATATGACTCGGTCATTGTCCATGTTGGTGTGAATGACCTGAGATGTACCTCCCTGAACTACATGAAAAGAGACATGGAGGAGCTCTCTGATCTTGTAGCCCAGGCTGGTATGACCATAGCTCTAAGTAGCGTCCTGCCATCACCCAGAATGACACCACAGTACAAGGACAAAATGATTGACTTTAACAATTGGCTAAGCTTCTGGTGTCATTATAAGGGAATCCAGTATCTGTCTGCCTGGGATGACATGATTGACAGACCAGGCTGCTTTGCCAGAGATGGCCTGCACCTGTCGCCCTTGGGATTCCGGATACTGGCAAAGGCTCTTGCCACTCTCATAGTGCCTTTTTTAGGCAAGGTTCAAATGACAACTTCACCACCATAACAGGTACAAGCAAGCAAAGTCTGAGGGTAATGCTACTCAATGCTAGTAGTCTAAACCTCAAAATGCATTGACTCAAGGCACTCCTTAAAATGGGGAACATTGACATCTGTGCAGTGACAGAGACCTGGTTCAAAGTTCCAGAGAGCACCCCTGCATTACTGGGCTATAATTCATACCACACCTTTCGGCCACCAAACCTGGACTGATACACTAAAGGTGGAGACGTGTCCATATTCATTAAGGATATCCACACCTCCAAGCTAGTTGCTCAGTATAATGCATCCGAGATTATCCAAGTTCAACTAACTCTGGGCAAAACCACAATCCGGATTGTAGCTTGCTACAGACCCCCCACCATGCCCCAGGATTCCCACTCTGCTTTTCTTGATACACTAGAAAATATTAAGGTACAACCCAACACTCTAATAATGGGTGATTTCAACTACCCTACCATTAACTAGGAAAACTACTCATGTACCAATTCTTTTGCTCAACGTTTTCTGGAAATCATCAATTCCAACGCTTTGGATCAACTTATCCACACCCCCACCAGTGGCAGCAATATCCTAGACCTGGTCATCACCAACATGGGTGACCGGTGTTCCACACCAGAGGTCAGCTTCTCGTTGGTCAAATCCAACCACAAGCTAATCACCCTAGACATCCACATCCTGCTCCCACCCCCCATTAGGAAAACAACCGTAAAAATGTTTCCAAAGCCAACTTCATGCTTCTTAAGACAGAAGTGGCAAACTTCACGACACCCATGCAGATGGACAATAGAGGTACCACTGCTGAATCCTACACAAATGCACTTTATTAGCACTTACACGAGTGCATAGATTGTGCTATCCCTAACAGAACCAAGATGCTATCCTCCAAAAAAAGGAAGTCAATTTGGTGGTCTGCTGCCGTAAACAAACTCTACAACAGAAGAAAGAAACTGTTGCAAAAAAGAGTAAAATCCCATGACTGGAAAAACTCCCTGGTCAGCCTCAGTAAGAAGCTGAGATCCCTCGTAAAATCCTCCAAAGCAAGTTATGAAAATAAAATTGCCACTGATTCTAAAGACAACCACAAATCATTCTATAGCTATGTCAAAACTCTCAATGGCAGCATTCAGATCTGCTCTGAGTTACAGCACAATGACACTAAATATACAGAACCAACTGATATTGCCAACATCCTGGCAGGTAGGTTCAATGTTAACTTTACCGCCCTCTCACCTCATAAAGGGCCCATCTTTATACCGGAAGAATGCAAAGTTACTGTAATCACGGCTGCACAGGTAAAAACTTCACTCTCAAAGGCCAAGAACACAGCATCCATGGGACCTGACAACATCCCAGGCTGCCTTCTACATGAACTACAGAATGAACTGGCACCCCACCTAAGTACCATGTTCAATCATAGCATCACCTCAGGCTTTGTGCCCAATAAATGGAGCACCACAACAGTTATCCCACTCCAGAAAGGGGGGGGCCACAACAGACCCTGGGAACTACCGCCCCATTAGCCTGACGAGCCTCGTCTGTAAGGCCATGGAATGTATCATCATGGAACTCATAAACAAAGACATTGTAGATCTCCAAACTCTGGACCCCACACAGATTGGGTTTGTAAAAGGCAGATCATGTCTTCTAAACCTGATAGACTTCTTTGAAGTAGTCACCAAAGCCATAGATGAGGGTAAGGTGGTTCACACAGCCTATCTAGATCTTGCCAAGGCGTTCAACACCATCCCCCACTCTGGAATTATAGATAAACTCACTAAACTAGGTATAAATCCCTATGTCACAAGATGGGTTGCCAACTGGCTTACTGACAGAACCCACACCGTGAAAGTAGCAGACTCCAAATCAGACTTCAGACCAGTGACAAGTGGAGTACCACAGGGTTCCATCCTGGGTCCTCTCCTGTTTGGTCTCTACTTCTCTGAAGTACAGGCTAACACAGAAGGTCTTTGGCTAACTAAATTCGCAGATGACTGCAAACTAGGAGCCGTAATTGAAACTCCTAACAATGTGGACATCCTACAAAAGGGCCTCACTAAGACAGATGCCTGGTGTCAAAGACATGCTCTCAAGCTCAATGCCAAAAAGTGCATTGTCATCCCCTTTGGTAAAAACTCTGTACCCATGAATTACCACATAGGCGGTAGTCTACTTAACACCAAAGGTGTGATAAGAGACCTTGGGAGACAGGTGGACAGTAGTCTCTCCTTTGATAATCACATCGCCACAGTGGTCAGGAAATCCTTCTATGTGGCACACCTCATCACAAAAGGTTTCTCATCCAGAAAAAAAGAGGTCATTGTTCCCCTCTACTCATCACTCATTAGACCCATTATAGAGTACAACGCCCCTTTTGGTATGTACCTCACAAGACATCTACAACAACTGGAAAGGCCACAAAAATACCTCACAAAGAGGATTACTGGCCTCAAACAGATGCTTTACGCAGACCATCTCAAAAAACTCCAGCTTTACTCTGTCACATATTGCTTACTCAGTGGTGATCTCTGCCTAACATACAAAGCTATGTCAAACACAGAGCTGTTGGACATGCTCCACTTAAAGAAATCCCTCCAAGCTACATGCTCTAGGGACCTAAACCTTGTCACCACAATAAATAGAACATGCTGGAGGGATAGATTCCTGTCCCAGGGACTTCCCATACTCTGGAACAGACTTCCTATTGTTGTCAAACAGAGCTCCTCATTCAAGAAAAATCTTGATGATTGGATGGGTAATAGGAAATTCACCCCGGGGATCACATCTGTGGTTCTGCTTGACAGGGGTACAGGAAAATAATTTTCTTGGGTGGCGAAAGCCAGGGTACCTTTTTGGCTAGGCTTGTATAGGCCCTTGGGCCAATAGCCTAGCACCTACCTATGAAGCTATGAACCTATGAACCTATAAAATATGTGATGGTTCATTAAAAGTCATACTTACACAATTATGATTATACTATTTTTCAGAGAATATAGAGTGATGTCAACACTTTCTGTATTTATGTTGTTACAGAAAGCATAGCAGTTGCTATTGGAACAATCCTCATCAAATGATTTATTTATTTATTTCCTTTTGTTGACTGGGATTGCCAACTGGGCCTCGTCTAGCCGATTTTCAGCAGAGGCCTGGGGAGAAAAGCTCCAGAGTTACTGTGATTCACAAAAAAGTGAAAGTGGAACAATTTATCTATAGACAATATGATGAGATTTGTAAAGATTACAGACTGTAGCGATAACATACATAGATTTAATAGAACATTAACATGCATCAAGTCTATCAGTGATGTTAGTGTATAGAGACAGAAGGCAATAGAAGGCAACCCAGAATTGTTGAACATGCTCCATCTTAGCAAAACCAAATCTACTCGAGCTACACACTCTAGGGATATAAACCTCAACACAACAATGAATAGAACATGCTGGAGGGATAGATTTCCTTTGCAGAGACTTCCCTTACTATGGAACAGGGTCCCGATCTACATAAGACAGAGCCCCTCACTATCACTCTTCAAGAGGAACCTTGATGAGTGGATGGGTAACAGCAAGTTCACACCAGGGATCACACCAACAGCACTACTAGATAGGGGCCAAGGGTACTAGCTGCTAGTACAAGGGTCTAGGGAACAACTAAAGCGGCGGTGAATACCGCACAATGTGGCTGGGCTAATTTATGCCTTCAGGCAGATAGCCCAGTACCAACCTATGAACCTATAATTAGTAGAGAACATTTGGTGTAAATTGTCTGAAAAATGATCAGAAATATTACATGAGTGACCAAGCAAATTCATATAGGATATAAGTTTGAGCTAGATTATATAATAAGTTGAGGAAGGAGTTTAAGGAGGAAGGTATGATGAACTTAGGGACCAGCAGAGGGAGAAAGAAGAGAAGAAAAAAAAAAGCTAAGGAAGAAAAAACAAGATGAAGGGGTAGTATAGACAAATGAGTGTTGGTGTGGCATAGAAGAGTAAGAGGGAAAGGGGGAGGCAGTAACAGCCAGGGGGAATAATAAGCAGAGTGTAGCGAGTGGGACAGAGGAGGTTCTTTGTAAGCTTTTAGTCAGGTTTGGTGCAGGAGCAGAGCCAAGAGTTCATCAAGTGCTATGCCTTTATAGTAAGAAGATGAGAAAACATTTAGGGAATTGGAAGTAGCACTGTGAAATTTACATTTTAGACAAAAATCTGTGTTAAACATGTTGCACATGCCTGGCATAAACATGCTATCCCATTAGATGGTTGTGTCTTTCACATATGTGTTTGCTGGTGTGGGTTTTGAGGAACTGTTGCTCCATAGGGAGTCTTTGATTTTCATTAATTAACTGAATGCTGTCTACAATTTGCAAATTCCTTTTTCTAAGGATGTTTTAATAGTTGCTACTAGAAAAGGTTAATTGATTTGTATTCCATACAAAAGTTTTGTTGTGCACACGTCTTTAGCAAATTAACAGACATCTGAACTCAGAAGGCAAATGTTTTGTTAAAATTGTCATTTCATAATTTTGATTCATTGTAAATTAACCTATATATTCTGGAGTAACACATTTCTTCATCCTTATTCAGGTCTGTCATTGTTGGGTGGGGTTTGAGATTTATGCATATGCATTAGGCATGTGAATCAACATAGATCACTTAAGAACATATTCTAAATGATGCCTGCGGAAGTGCATATTTGTTTTCTGACTTATCTCTGTCTTTTTCTGAAACATATATATATATATATATATATATATATATATATATATATATATATATATATATATATTTACTCCCATACAGGGATATGGCAGCAAAAACTATGGGCCATGTAAAAATTCATTCTCAGATGCTGAGATTGAGGTTATAGAGCAGGTTTTCTGTCAACATGGACCATGCCTCTTACAGAAATTCATATCTGATAAGCCCACCCATGACTATATCTGGCAGAAAGTGGTCAATGATGTGAATTTTGAGGGTGGCCACAGCCATGACTACAGCACCATCAAGCATCAGGCCAGTGACATGATCAAAAAGGCCCTCCCCAAAAAAGCCAGTATTATAACACTGGAACAGAGGGATACATGTGGTGGTCCTGCTACTGAGCCTCCATTCACTGAGATGGAGGAGTTCCTGTCCACTGTAAGAGATCCAGACAGCTCATGGGGTTTTCAGTTTTGTGCTGGACATGCGTGCAGAGGTGGAAGATGGCCAAATGGTGCCTTCTACTGATGCTCCAGGTATGACACTCATATATACGCATATAAAACTGAGAGAGTGAGAGAATAGAGATCTATCTATCTATCTATCTATCTATCTATCTATCTATCTATCTATCTATCTATCTATCTATCTATCTATCCACAACTCTTTTTGCCAATTTTTCCACATTTGGGGATAGAGAAAAAATAGAGAAATATTGTATAAAATGTTATTTACAGGTATAAGTAGGGCTGACATTCATGTGTCATCTTCTGTTTAATGTTTATCATCCTTCTAGCAATCTCCAGTTTGTCTGTCTGGGCATATCTGGTACTGAGGTTCCACTACCACCTGCAAATGGTATGGGAATACCTTTTTGTAGTTATGTTCATTTATTTAGTGTATCTTGAAGTCTATCTTAATTATGTTTTTAATTGCATTTGCACTTGTTATTGCCTAACTCAGAGTTATGTATTGTAAGTCTGAACAGTGTAACTTTTGTTTCTCTTTTTGCTGTTCTGTATTACTCTAGTCACAGGTGAGCCTGCCACCTGCACTGTGAAGATCTTATTCCCTGATGCTGGAGTAATGGTACCCCCCAATGATGATGGAAGTGATGAGGAGGCACAGTCTGGATTGCAAACAATCACTGATGTTGTTGCTCCCACATCCTCTGCCCAGAGTTTGGACACAGTCAGTATGCTTATGCATACCCATAACATGGAGCCATCTGAAATATAACAGGTTGAGGGTGACACAGTTGATCAGGGTGATATGATTACTCCAGTTGCAGTGTTGGGAATGTCTCCCCCTCCCCTTTGAGAGAATGCAGTACTACACAGGGGTTTCAGTAGAGGGGCGAGAGAAGATGTGCTTTCTGCCCTCTCCAATGTTGGTGCATCAGTAGATGCCATGCACTATATGTATATGGCCATCATGGAGGCACAGACAAGTTCCACCAGAGCCTCAGAAGAGACAGAGTACAGTTTGTTTTGCATTCCAACATGGGAAACTGCATAAACAGCAAAGGTGAGGTGTCTGTAATGGAACATCTGCTTGGGGAGGGTCATCATCCATGTGGCCAGAGAACCACTACATCTTCAGGTATTAGCTGACATGGTTGTTCCAGATCCTACACCTGTAATAGCACTGTTTTCACTTCTCCATCAGTGATTGAGGTGTCCACACTCAGAAGTTGAAACCATGTGGTTGTAAATGTAGTTGTGATGACAGCCCATCCAGTAGACATCATTCACATTCAGGCAGCACCTTGACATTTTTCCAGGGTCATGTAGTTAGCAGTGCAATGCCATGCAGAGGTAGTTCTTGTGGTCAGGAGGGCAGTGACAGTGAGCTTAATCCTCTACCTTGCATGGCTCACACCTGTTCTAGATGCCAGGGCATAGTGCTAGCACAAAAGCTTTGTGTTTCTGCAGACCCACACGTGGTACAAATATCTTAGCTATACCATCTCACACACATATTTATATAAATCATTAATACTGAATGATTTACATATGCTGCTACTTACACTGACAAAGCCAGACTTGCTGTTAACTTCGATTATCTCACACACACACACACACACACACACACACACACACACACACACACACACACACACACACACACATCATAGGTAGGTACTAGGCTATCTGCCTGAGGGCATTTATAAGCCTAGCCAGAGTGTGTCAGCTTTTTCCACCCCATTGATTAATTAACTGAGCCTTTGTCAAGCAGAGCCAATGAAGTGATCCCAGGTGTGTATTTTCTGTTACCCCTCCACTCGTCAAGGTTTCTCTTGAAGAGTGTTAATGAGGGGCTCTGCCTAATGTAGTTAAGAATTTTGTTCCAAAGCAAGGGGAGTTTCTGTGACAGGAATCTATCCCTCCAGCATGTTCTATTTATTGTTGTGGCAAGGTTTAGCTCACTAGAGCACGTGGCTTGCAGTGACTTGGATTTCTTTAGGTGGAGCATGCCCAACAATTTTGAGTTGGACATGGCTTTGTAAGTCAGGCAGAGATCACCTCTGAGTAAGCGATATGCCACTGAGTACAGCCGGAGTTTTTTCAGTCTGGCTGCATAGGACATATGTTTGAGGCCAGTAATCCTCTTGGTGAGGTGCTTTTGTTGGAAGTGTCTTGCGAGGTACATCCCAAATACTCCATGATGGGTCGGATGAGTGACGAGTAGAGGGGCACTATAACCTCTTTATTTCTAGATGTGAACCCCTTAGTAATTAGATGGACCACATCAAAGGATTTCCTAACTACTTTGGCAATATGATTGTCAAAGAAGAGATTACTATCTACCTGGGTCCCCAGATCTCGTATTACCTCTTCTGTATTAAGGGGGCTGCCGCCTATGTGGTAATTCGTGGGTATTTTGTTTTTCCCAAACGGGATGATTATGCATTTTTTGGCATTTAGTTTGAGGCCATGACTTTGACACCAGGTATCTGTCTCAGTAAGGCCTTTTGAAGAATGTCCGTGTCAGCCAGAGAGTCAGGTATGGCTCCCAGTTTGCAGTCATCGGCGAACTTGGTTAGCCATAGTCCTCCTGTGTTTGACTGTACTTCTGAGAAATATATGCTGAAAAGTAGGGGTCCCAGAACCGAGCCCTGTGGGACACTACTTGCGACTGGTTTAGAGTTAGACCTGGAGCCTGCTATTCTTAGCGTGTGAGTTCTGTCTGTAAGCCAGTTAGCAACCCATCTTGTGACGTAGGGGGTTATGTTCAGGCTGGTGAGTTTTTCTATAATAACTGAGTGAGAAATGATGTTGAACGCCTTGGCGAGATCAAGGTAGGCTGTGTGAACCACCTTTCCCTCGTCTATGGCCTTGGTGACTGTCTCGAAGAAGTCAACCAGGTTTAGTAGGCATGATCTACCCTTAACAAAGCCAAATTGGGTCATGTCAAGTGTTTGGAGGTTCCCAATGTCTTTGTTAATGAGTTTCATGATGATGCCCTCCATAGCCTTGCAGACCAGGCTATTCAGGCTTATGGGGCAATAGTTACCAGGGTCAGTTGTGGCCCCTCCTTTGTGGAGCAGAATAATCATTGCTGTGCACCATTCTATGGGCACATAGCCTGTGGAGAAGCTGAGGTTGAACAGCATGTTTAGGTGGGGGGGGTTAATTTGTTCTGCAGTTCTTGCAAGACGCAGCCTGGGACACCATCTGGCCCCATCAATGCTGTGTTTTTGGCTTTTGAAAGGGCTGTTTTCACCTGTGCGTCTGTGATTTCCAGGACACTACACTTTTCTGATATTGTTGTGGGCCCTTTTGAAGGTGAGAGGGAGGTGAAGTTTGCACTGAATCTATCTGCCAGGATGTTGGCAGTATCAGTAGGTTCAGTATATTTTGTGCTATTTTGCACTAGCTCAGAGCATATCTGCAAGTTGCCACTTAGATTCCTGACATAGCTAAAGAAGGCTTTGTGGTTATCTTTTGAATCCTTGGCTATTTTTCTTTCAAAGTTATACTTGGATGATTTTATGAGGGGCCTTAGTTTCTTACTGATACTGATGAGGGATGTCTTTCCTTATTGGGATTTGCTTTTTTTCTGAACTAGTTTGCTCCTTTTGTTGTATAACCTGTTTATGGCAGGGGTCCACCAGACTGGTTTCCTTCTCTTAGGGGAGTGAGTCTTGGTTTTGCTAGGGATGACACGATCCATGCATCCTTGTAGGTGCTCATAGAGTGCAATTGTAAAGGATTCTGCATCTTGGGCAGTGTTATCCTTTAGCGTGGGAGGCTGTGAAACTTACCACCTCTGTCTTAAGTAAGGTGAAGCTTGCTTTAGAAAAGTTTTTCATTCTGGTTTCCTTGGTTGGGGGTGGTGGTGGGGTGTGGACATCCAGGGTGATTAGTTTATGGTCTGATCTAAACAGTGATGGGTTGACCTCCAGTACGGAACACCTGTCGCCCATATTGGTGATGACCAGGTCCAATATGTTGTGGCCTCTGGTAGGGGAGTTTACCAGCTGATCCAGGGCATTAGAGTTGATAAATTCCAGGAAGTGCTGAGCCTGTGAGTTTGTACTCAAGTAGTTTTCCCAGTTAATGGTAGGGTAATTGAAATTGCCCAATATCAGCGTGTGCAGTAGGACCTTCATGTTTTCCAGTGTCTCCAGAAAGGCGGAGTGGTGGTCCTGGGTCATAGGTTCATAGGTTCATAGGTTCATACTAGGCTATCTGCCCAAGGGCATTTATAAGCCTAGTCCATAGTTATGTGACTTTCGCCACCCCTTTAGTTTGAATAAAACTATGCCTATTATTTTGCTGTGCCTCAGTCAAGCAGTGACACTGAAGTAATCCCCGGGGTATATCTGCAATCTCCCATCCATTGGTCAAGATTCCTCTTGAACAAGGCCAGCGAGGTGCTCTGCCTCACATGTACCGGGATTTTGCTCCACAGCATAGGGAGTCTCTGGGTGATGAATCTGTCCCTCCAGCACGTCCTATTAATAACCGTGTCAAGGTTTAAGTCTCCCACCCTTGTGGTTCTGGGGGATGTACAGGTTGCATACAGGTGCTGTGAAAACAGTTTTGATATGTATTTTAAGAGTTCCCTATTTGTGCTGCTTATATAGGTTCATACCATACTAATTGTGCTTTGGGGCTATGTAAGATTCAAACCCTGCACCTTATGTCTGTAACCATTATGCCAACCACTCACTCAACTAACTGGCCTCTATGGGGATCAAACCTGCAACCTTGGCATTACTAGCATAATACTCTAACCTATTAGCACCACACTCTAACCAACTGAACTAGCTGGCTACATCTGAGCTAAATGGCTATATCAGGCAACTCATAAGTGATAGCCAGCTATCACTTATGAATTACTGCTAACATTCCTGCAAAGCTGAGCAATGTCTTATATTACTGACGTGCATTTATTTTTATCTCTTCTTTACAGGTTCATCACCTACCTTGGTTAATGCTGCTATGTTGTCTCTTCTGTGGTTGACCCTGTCTGATGTTCACAAAACACATTCATTACATGATTAAGTAAAGGCTGATACAAACTGTAACAGTAATGGAGGCAAATGTATGTGCTTAGTTTCTTAATTTTTCACCTACATAGGTAGTGAATGTGTGCACTATCCATTGTCTCTTAGCCAGGGCCATAGCATATTGTGCACACCTTCATATATCAGGATCATCCATAGATAGTTGCTGGTCCTTCCTCAGACTCCATCGGTGTCTGCTGACCCTGCTGGCCCTGCCTGTGGTGCTGGGGACTCTACTCCTCAGCCTTGTTATCCCTGGTGCATCAGTTTCCTGGCAATTATATTGTGTAACATGGCACAGACCGGCAGTATGAAATCAGAACCGTGATTTGACTAAGGCAAATAATGCTCTATAATAATTCTAGTTTGAGCATGTACATCATTGTAACCTTGCTCAATGGGGATGTGTGGGTTTCTTATGGCTGTCTTGAACCAAGGTCCCAGTACCAAAGAAGCTGAAAAGTAAGGTGCACAAAACATTGGTGCAACCAGTACTACTGTATGGTACAGAAACCTGGGCAGTAAATGGAGAACATATGAGAAAGCTAGAGGTGATAGAAAGTAAGTGCCTGAGAAGGGTGGTAGGATGCACATTGTGGAACAGATGAAGAAATGAGGAAGCAAGAACATAACCCAAAGTAAATCCAACTGCAAAAAGATCAAATTGAACAGATTACGGTGGTTCAGGCACATGTACAGAAAAGCAGAAGACAATCTGACAAGAGTGTGAACTGAAGCACAGTTGGGAACTGAACCAAAGCACAGTGGGTGGGAGGTTGGCAAATGGTTAAGGTATCTACCTTGCAAACACAAAGTGCAGTGTTTGTTTCTCAGATGGAGTAATTAGCTAGGCTTAAAATAGCCCACAAAGGCTGTTAGCCTAGTACTAATCTATGAACAGGTGTTGAGAGAAGTGTTAAGCTTAAACACCATAGAATACTTATATCAAGGAAAGAACTTTAAACTATTGCATTTATACTTCTTTGTTGAATTATGCACTTCTTTTGTTTATTAAATTGCATTTTACAGCATTTATACAGTTTGTTGAGGGAAACGTTCTGCCTTTCTGTATTGAACAGTCACTTGACTATTTTATTACACCATCCTTTACTTATTTTTGTATCTATTTATCCATTTGTCAAACAGGGTAGTCCCACTAGGCTAGCAGCCTTTTCTTTCTGGGAGGACAGAGGTAGTTGTTTTTTATACTGCTAGAGGATATTCAGCAAGTAGTACAAGTACATTTGAATATCTCCCCTACTTAGATGAGGTCTTGGTTTAACATCTCTTCTGAAGAACAACACACTCAGGAATGCAGCATAACATTTATGCTGCACTGCAGTGTCAGCAAACAGTCTGCCTGCTGTGGGATTAGAACCCACAGACTCTTATAGCAAAGGTGAGTATAATACTTGTTACACCACTTGACACTAAATGCTTTTACGATCTGATTTTACACTTTTAAAACTTTTATACATTGACCTGCACCTCAGTTAAAATAGCTGTCATTTGTTTAGCTAATATAGCCTTTATTTTGGTACTTTGCATGTTCCTCTTTATTAATTCAGCATCTCTAATGAGCTAACAAAATTGTTTCTTTCCACATTTTGTCCTACATTTACAACTTAATCTTACATTAAAGTACACTTCTCGTTAATTCCACCTTCCAGTTATATCTGTGTAAAATACAGAGTTAAGCAGTGGTACATCACTGCATGTCTAAGCTAATCTCATAGCTATTCTAGACTAATTACTTACTATCACATTGGTGTTGGCGCTCAAACCAAATTTTCTCATAACACAGTTACTAGTAGACCTCAAACTGATATCTTAACTGTGCACTGAAATACTTGTCTCATTAGTTGTGTGAAAATCTCTGGTTTTACACTATGAGGTGAGTTAATGTTATATAAACAGACATATCTTTTAGAAACATAGCACTCAATTAATTAATCTCCATTTTCTCAGTGCATATATTCCTACCCCAGCCACCAACATCCCTACATTATAGGCTACCCTAAATGACATATTACCAAATGGTATGACCGCAACAACTTTACTTTAAGCAACATCAACATAAATGACATGGATACCAAACATATCTTAGCAGATCACTTCAACAGACAAGTTTAACACAAATAGTAAGTCACCTTAAATGGCCAAACCAACACATAGGAAATTATTAATTATTGGGCTTAATCTTTACAAATAACAAGAATAGGTGTCCCCATGTTAAAGCATTACCCAATTCCTTAAGTGGTTATTGTCCCATACTTGCTTAATGACCCTTTTAAACACAAAAGCTACCAAACCAAATAATTACTAGCAGGGCAATAGCTGAAATTGCTAGCTACTAAACAATCTTTTATTTCAGAGGAATGAGGGGCCAGCTAGTGAATTCCATTTTGTGCTCACAGATGCTTTTTTCTACCCCCTCCCACTCTACCTGTTATTTAAAAAGCCATCGTATCCTTTGAGTTATTGCCCCACCCCACCCCACCCCAAACTTACTGTGTGTAACATTTTCAGCTGCTCGGTCAAAAACTATTAGAGGTATTGTTTTTCTTTAGATTTGCAGTCCTCTCTGTAAGCAAGCTATGTATATGTTTTCAGAATAACTAATCTAGATAGTTATAGACATCATATGGCTTTATAAAGCCCCAATGTTTCTAATAGGTTCAGAAAAAAAATTGTGTTTTTTAGAGTACAAAGAGTATGCCTGTCTACACCCTTGACAGGAACAACAGTTAAAACAAAGGAGGAACTTTCAAACCTAGATATCATCAAATGTTTGCATTATGTTGTATGGCTGCTCCACCAGTACCTAGGCCTCTGACTTACATATACCACGCTTACCTCACTTCCACTATAGTTTTCTCACTAAACACTCTGTGTTAATACCTCTTCTAAATGTATCATCACTAAAATAATGTAGATATTGCAGATCAGTATCAGTCCTGTGCTCACTAACAAAGATCAGTAGAAAAAAAAATTATACACATCACATTTTTACCATATAAACAAATATGGTCTCTTGTGAGAGCAAATGCATGGGTTCTGTAAAGCGATTAGTGCAATAACTGCTCTGTACAATGCCAGCACCAAATTGTACAATAATATGAATAATGGTCTTCTTACTACTGTTTTTGTTTTCATTTTCTTCTTTTTTTTTCATGATTAAGGCGTTTGAAACAGTTAATCATTCCTTTCTACTCAGAAAGATTAAACACTTAACTTCAGGTCCAACACCATACATTGCTTTAACACTACCTAGAATATAAGAGATTCCAAGTCTCTGCAAATAATATTCTCTCAGCTATTAGCGCACTTAACATTGGGTCTCCAGGTCTGTTCTCATTATTTACCGCTGACTTAAGATATGACCTGTCACATCTTAACATGATAATGCATGCAGATGATATCTTGTTTATAACATCAAAGAAAA